>NW_024885632.1:44373-91440 GCF_019232065.1 Centrocercus urophasianus
ATGACTCCTTGGCTCAATGGCTCCATGATTCCATGGCTGCTTGATTCCATGAGTCCATAACTAAATCCTTGACTCCTTGACTGTATGTAATGTGCTGCAGCTGTAATACTCTCCTCCTGCTGTGAGAGCATAGAGCATCTGGCCTTGGTGGAAATAACTAAGTTCTTATTTTAATCAGTTGGGAAAGGCAACCTCTGATAGTTTTTCTTGTTTTTCTTGGTGTTTGAACACATGTTTTCAGTGCTATTACAGTCACACCTATCTTAATATTTTCATTACTTACCTCTGCTTCATCCTCAATGGCCCATTGTGAGGGCCGTGGAGCTTTGGAGACGTGTCCCAAGAGCTTGATCTGAATCTCAATGGAGTCAATGAATAAAAAACCCTCTATACAGCTTGGAGCATGGATGTGTTTCTGCAGGAGCATCACAGTTTCAGCCAGCAATTGTGTTCATTGAGCTCCAGCACCACGTGCACCCTGCACAGGTGGGTCACATCTGCTTCTTCCCTTCTGTATAGGATGCAACCAATCTTAAATATCCCATAGGTTCATTAAGATTGGAAAAGCCCTCCGAGATCCCCATGCCCAATCCACCTCCCCATGCCCAGTGCCACAGTGCCACATCTTCACAGTTCTGGATCACCTTCAGGGATGGTGACCACCCCCATTCCTTGGCAGCCTGTGCATCACTGCTCTTTGGAGAAGGAATTTCACCTAATATCCAACCCGAATCACCTCTGGCACGATGTAAAGCCATTACCTCTCATCCGATCACTAGTTACCTGTGAGTTACCATGGACAATACCTCCCTAGCATCAGTACCTTATGGTGTATAGGAGCTTTTTAAGGACAGAAAGGGACTTTAGGACTACCCCACCTGATTGCCTGTACAGTGCTATATTTCATCTGTATGCTGACTCCATCACTTGTGTCTGGTGAAATCATTTTGCATGCTGGAATTGGAAGTCAAAGAAATCTTGACATATTGGTGAAACAGCCTGAAATAAATGGGAAGAGGGAAGTTCTTTACTCAGAGAGTGGTGAGGTGCTGGAACAGCTGCCCAGAGAGGCTGTGATGCCCCGTCCATCCCTGGAGGTGTTCAAGGCCAGGTTGGATGGGGCCCTGGGCAGCCTGGGCTGCTGTGAGATGGGGAGGTTGGTGGCCCTGCATTGGTGGGGGGTTGGAGCTTCGCGATCCTTGAGCTCCCTTCAACCCAGGCCATTCTGTGATGCTGTGAAGCGGTTCAGGAGAGATGGAGGTGTGATAAATAGGGAGAAATAACAGTGGTAGCTCAAAAAACAAATGTCAGTAATTATTATTGCATTGAAAAAGAAAGTCTAGGAAGTAGTAATTAAAAAAAAAAAAGCACACCAAAAAAAGTAATGTACTGGTATGTATGTAGAGGAATGTGATGCATAAGGTGTATCATCCTTACACATCAGTAAAGCCTCAGGTTAACTCTTGCTCAGGATTTGGCTTTGTATTTTGGCAGAGCTGTGGACCAAAGGAGGTCCATCAGGGAGGTGAGGAGTGCAGAAAGCGTGGTCACTAATGAGGGGTAAGGTGTTCAGTTATTGTGGGAAGGATGCAGAGCACGAAGGAGGCAGATAACTGTCTTTGCAGAGATGCAGAGGTCCATTGGGATGCTCCATCCCATGGAGAGGAGCGGGGCTTGTGTGCTGAATAGAAGAACGTACCCAGTGTTCTGCTGGAGCAGGGCTGAGAGATGTTGTGGCCACTGAGGGTGGCAGCAGGATGTCTCCACAGTCCCTCTTTTTGAAACTAAGGGGAAAGAAAGTCCTTAGCATTCATTCCCTGCATTGATTTTCTGCCTGCAGTGACCTTGGAGCTGCTTGTTTTTCTTTACGTTCCCCAAGGCACAGGTTGGATCAAGCAATTAAAGGTTTAATAAGAGTTGCCTGGGTGTATGTGTGATGACATTTGATTGATGCTATCAGCCATCACCCACTGCTCTCCCTGCCAGCCTTTATCCCGTGCTGAGGTTGTGCTGGAGGCTGATGCCATGTTGGACCTTGTGTTTCTCTATGACCAAAGGCTGAATAATCCCTTAATGGGCTTGAAGCCTGTGTGCATAGCTGGTGGTTTGAAGTCAAAAGTCATCGCTCAGCAGTTAATAGGGTTAATGTGGGACTGCTGACCCCACCCTGCCTGGCTCAAAGCCGTTGCATGGAAAACCACGCAACTTCCATATGTGAAAACAGAGATCCGTGTTCTCCTCTCATGGAGATCAATGGGAAAAGCCCTTTTGTTGGGAAACTGCCCCTTTAACTCAGCAGAGAACCCAATGTGGCAGCCATAGGGCAACAACGTCTCCCCATCCTTCATCCTGGCTGCAACCTAAGTTATTTTTCTTTTTTAGGCAATGCAATATTTAATTATTACTTAATATAAACATTTTATGAACTGTTACGATGGGTGAATTATTTATGGAGGGGGAAAGAGTGCTTTTTCCCCGAGCCTTTCTGCTCTGTCAGTTGCAATAAATATCAATCCAGGATTGTGCTTAAAGCACGCATGCTGTGCCTTGGAGACGGTGCCTTTGTCTCTGGTCTCCTCTCACAATTAAGTACCTGCTTAATACACTTATCCCTTGCATGCTTTATTTCTTGAGGAAGCTTGGAACAGCTCCAAAGGAAGAAGTATTTGCACATCATCTGCTCTCCAAATGCATGTTATTTGCCCAGTGGAGAGGCCATAAACCTTTGCTGCATGCAAAGGTTGGTGCTTAGCAATAACAAATCCTCCTTCCTGTCCATTGCAGATGAGCTGTAAACGTGTGCTTTTAAGTTTTATTCCACCAGTTTTTGTTGGTTTCTGGTTTGGTTTTGCTTTAGGAAGGGGATAGCAGCACACCTTTGTAGATCTGGGTTTGCAGATGGTGCAGATCTACGAAGCTTCCCCAGCCCTCCTTGCGCTCTTCTATTTTGTGACAGCTTCGGTGCAGTCAGCGTGGGACCATTAATTGCTTTGTGCATTTATGCCAGCCCTCGTTTTGGTTAATTAGGAGGAAATGTGGCCTTGCAGCCATCTGCCACGCTGCCCTTTTCCTAGATTCCCCTGAGGTGGTCCCAGTGTTTGCAGATCCAATACCATGGGACAAATCCTGTGGTGGGGAACTGGAGTCAGCGTGTCTTCCCCTCACAACCTCATCCATGCTCCAGTGATGCTGATGGCTCCCACGCTTACAGAGGGCATTTTTAACACATTTTCTACATCTTATCCACTTCTGTGCCTTTTGCAAGCAGGGGTAGCTCCTAAGGAAAGATGAGATCATAAGCAGTGTGGACTGAGTGTTGCTCCATTAAATATGATGTGTTTTAATAGTGTAATATCTTCAGAAATAGGCACCAAATTCTGCTTTCTGTTGCACAAAGCAAATTTGCACCCCAGTTTTGGGTCCGTTAAGGGTCGGGGTGAGGGGAATGTGACTCAGCCCCATAGTGCTTTCCCTTAGCTCCATCATCATAGCATCCTATATCATAGGATCATAGAGTCATGGAATCATTAAGGTTGGAAAGATCAATAAGATCATCCAGTCCAACCAGCAGCCCATACCTGTGACTGTTCTAACCCATGTCCCCAAGAGCAACATCTCCCCTTTCCTGGGATACCTTCCTGGGCAGCCTGTGCTGGTGCCCTACTGGAATGCTGAGGTCAAGACTCTCCACCAAGACTCACCTGTGCGTGTCATACCCATCTCTATTATGCTTCTTCCAGTTAAAAGTAATTGCAGTCTCAGAATTTTAACTCAATGGCTACGTTGCACAGAAAGGCATAAAAGAGAAAGCAGAATTCAGCCCTTTCTGTCAAACCCAGCAACTCACCGTATGTGCTGAAAAAATAATCCTGTAAAGAAATACCACAAGCTCAAACACGTGCACAAACACTGGCACAGAACAGGCACGTGGTCAGACCAAATGTAGGTTAATCTTGCACTCGTCTGCTTCACGTTGCATTACTTGTAGCTGTGTAGTTGTCACCCCGCATATGTTGTGTGCAGCTTTCCTCCCCATGCCTGACTTCACCTGCTTGGGTTGCACGCTGGGGACATGCAGCTCATTGAGCTGTGGAGCCATTTACCCTGAATTGCACATTATACTGGAGCTGGCACCCGTGCTGCCAGCCAGTGAGCTCAGGGAGGTTCTGCTGGAACAGTTCTTGCCAAAGGATTTGTGGTGATCTGTGGAGAACACAACTGTGCACACAGTAGGAAGGCAGTGCTGAGGCTTCATAGAATCATAGAGTGGTTGGGTTGGACCTTAGAGCTTCCCCAGCCCCAGTCTGCCACTGGCTGGGTATCCCCCAGCTCAGACTGCCCCATGGCCTTGGGGCCCTCCAGAATGGGGCACCCACAGTGCTCTGCTTGCACCCTATTAATTGCAGACGTGGCTTGTGGGAGGATGAAGTAAGGTGTCATGGATTTGAATTGCAAGAACAGAAGATGCATCCAAAGGTTGTTTATGCAAGACACCTGTATCATATATTATCTTCTATATTTTTACCTCTTAGACAAATATAGGATAAAATCAAATGACTTGGGAGCCTAAGCATAGGTGTGTGCTCTGCTCTCGTGTGAGACTTTAGCTTGGAGAATTTGAGATGGGGAAGTAGATCACTTTGGAGATACCTGGTTCCTCCTACACTCAGGTTTGAGTGATTTAACAGAAAACAAGAAGCTGTGCTTGCTGCACCTTGGCTTCTAAGCTGGGCTGCAGACTTCTCTATCCATTGGGGATCAAGGATACATCTACTGTTGTGAATGGCTGGAGCATCAAAGGTGGAGGGCATTCTGCCAGGATATCATAAAATCATAGAATCACAGAATGGCCTGGGTTGCAAAGGAGCACAGCGCTCATCCAGCTCCAAGCCCTGCTGTGTGCAGGTCGCCAACCAGCAGCCCAGGCTGCCCTGAGCCACATCCAGCCTGGCCTTGAATGCCTGCAGGGATGGAGCATCCAAAGCCTCCTTGGGCAACCTGTGCCAGTGCCTCACCACCCTCTGGCTGAGAAAATTCCTCCTCATATCCAACCCAAACCTCCCCTGTCTCACTTTAAAACCATTCCCCCTTGTCCTGTCACCACCCACCCTTATAAACTGTCAGATTAGACTGCTGCCATGCACAGTATGTAAGGAATTTGCTCCAGAGGAGGTTCAGGTTGGATATTAGGAACAGTTCCTTCGCAGAGAGCAGTGATGCAGTGGCACAGACTGCCCAGGGAGTGAGGAGCACCTGGAGGCGTTCCAGAACTGTAGGGATGTGGCACTGAAGGACACAGTGAGTGGACTTGGTGGGATGGGTTGGAGTTGGGGCTGAGGAGCTTGGAAGGTCTTTTCCAACCATAATGACTGTGTGTGTCTATGAAATACATGGTACTTGGGGGTTTCATTGCTTTGGACTTTTGGCATCATGTTACTGCTCTAGGCTGATGCAAGAAAAACACTTGAATTCCGTTTATTCTTGGCATGAAGTTTGCCATGGGGCTTGGTTCACTGCTGTTCTACTCAGTAGTCCTTCTTCCTCAATGCTTCCTCTATGAATCACAGAAAGGGTTGAGTTGTAAAGGACCCCTAAAGGCCATTGGGTCCTACTCACCACAGTGAACTGGGACACCCACAGCTCCGTCAGTGCTCACAGCCCCATCCCACGACCTCGAGTGTGTGCAGGAATGGGGAACCACCACCTCTCTGGGCAACCTGTGCCTCACTGCCCTTACTGTATGCAACTCCTTCCTTATATCTAAATAAGGAAATCTAAATATCCCCTCTTTGGCTTCAAATCCCTTGTCCTATCACAACAGGCCCTGCTGAAGAGTCTGTCCCCTTCAGATATTCAAGGGGATCCCAACCCAAGCTCTCACTTGTCCTTACGTGGCCACACCTTTTGAAATCAAGTAACTGCATCTTTCATGGAAGCTGACACCAGCATTGCATTTTTATCATAACTGAAACTGAGAACTAACTCATTCCTTCGTTTTTATGTGCACCATTGGGTCTTTGACCACCTGGTGCACAGATAGCATGTGAAGGGTATTCAGATGTAGGCATGTAGTATTTCCTGTGGTGAGCAGCGTATGACCAGAGTCATCGATGCAGTGGCAAGCCAATAGCTGCTTGTCTAAACTGCATGCTGTTCCTCCTTTATTCCCTTGAACACTGGATCTATTTCTGCTCCCGTGTCAGGGTGAGCAATTACCCTGTCATGCAGACGAGAAAGGCAATCAAAGTGCAACGCTAATTTTCAGCTGCATTAGAATCACAGAAAGAAGGGAAGTAATGATCCCCTAAAGGGAGGAGAAACATGCAGCGAGTCGAATAACATCGCTGCAACAGAAAGCCAGAGCTTCCATTTCATTTCCTGGCCTTCCTTTGGAAACACCCGTTCTTCTGCACCGTGATTTGGGTGATCATTTCAGCAAATTCGAATACAACCTTACCTGCCATCCCCAGTACTGCCAGTCTGCATCTTTTTGCCTCAAGGACAAACCTTGCGGTTCTGATGCAGCTGAACTGCAGCATCATTAAAGCATGGCTGGAGAAGGGCCAGGATCTCAGGAACGGGAACTGGCGTGGAGCTTACAGGGCTTCAGACAGAGCTTCCCAGAAAGTCAGGATGGGGGTTTTCCCAGCAGCTCCTGCTCAGGGGACCACAAGGTGAATGCACTTGGTGAGGACTCCCTCAGCAGCTCTTCATCCTGGCCCATCCTTGCTGAAAGGCCTTTGGATTCCTACCCCATCCTGCTGCTGGATCTCTGGGTGGACTGATCTTACTATGGGTTCATGAAATGCAATTATAGAATCATTAAGGTTAGAAAAGACTTCTAAGACCATCTAATCCAACTGTCTGCCAGTGTTGCCCACGGAGCACCTCCATGGGCAGTGACTCTCCCACCTCATTGTCAGCCCATTCCAGTGCCTGAATGGCACTCTTTGGGAGAAGTTTTTCCTAATATCCAACCTGAATTGCTTTGCTTGACCCAAAAAGCTTCATTTTACTCAACCTCAGGTAGCATATCTTGCTGAGCTAGGTTCCCTTCTTAAAATTCACACTGTAGATTCACATACAGCTTTTCCAATGTGGTCTGCCACACTGTGATTGAGGATGCTTGTATTTACGTGTAAGGAGCAGCAGAAAGCCACCATGTGCAGAGTAAAGCGTTTTGCTGAACTGACACCACTCTTGCTCCAACCAGCTGGAGAATAGCCATACAGCCCACTAAGGAGGATGTCAGCAGCATTCCGTCCTGGCCCTGACCCATTTTCCAGGGGTGAACATGACATTTACAGATGGGTTATTTCTGCAGGCTTGTTCAGAAATGCCAGGCTGTGATCACCCCAGGAACTTTTCTCAGCAGCCTTCACCACAGTGGCATTAAATTCAGTGACTTCAGAGGCTGGAGCATGTGCAGTGACAGCACAGCAGCTTCCAGAAGGTATGGCCAACATGTGGACTGTTGGTGTCACAGCTTGGTGTAGGATATGGCTGTGGTTGCCAGGATGGGTTACTGAGAGCATGCCTCATCTTCCTGTTTGAATGGAAATGGGGCTTTGGCTTTGGGTCTCCCAGTGGAATGAGGCATGTTGTGGGCAGTCACCTTTTAGACCCTTGGGAAAGCCAGCTGTTACAAAGGGAGTGTTGGAGTTGTGTTGAGTTGGATTGCAAATAAGATTATTAGAAACCCGGTATTGTTTTCACATTTTCTTCCCTTTACCCCTTCCTCAGCAGAACCCATGAGCTTGTAACATCAAGGGAAATTCAGGCAGGAATAAACTAGCAAGTCTCTGTGAGGTTATGAGGTTCCAGGGGGGTTCCTGAGGTCTCAAAGCTGTTGGGTTCCCAGACCTCTAGATGAACATTTTGCATTTGAACAGTGGGATCTCCTGATATCTTTCTCCAGAGGTGATCACTGGAGTGTTGGCACACAAGTAAGTGGGCCGTGGGTGCCCAGATGTGCCCTCTGCTCTGAATTTAAGGTCCAGCTCACCCTTTTCTATCATAGCTGGACCTCTCCACATTGCTCAGTGTCCCGAGACTGATTGTTCCTTACAGAAAGTCTTGGATATCTCTATCCCAAGGCATGAGCAATGCCAGGGCTGTTAGCATTTGAGTTGGTCTTCAGCAGCTCTGTGACTCTTTTAGCTTCTTGGCCCTTTGCAGTGTTCACCGTCCCCTTCAGACGTATATTTGGGACATTTTGAACATGAGCAATATTTCTGCATCCTTGGAAAACCACGCTACATGGCCCTCGGGCAGTGCAATACCCATGATTTGTAGGCTGCTGATTCGAGCTGCTTTCATAAATGGATTGCAGCATGGTTCTGTTCTGCCAGAAGACTTGACTTCATGCCTTTCGTTAATCATGTCTTGCTCACTGCCTGCTTCAGCTGCTGTTGGAGTCACCCGGCTGGAGGCTCAGCACATTCCTCTCTTCTCTACCAGTGCTGTACGTGACAAGCCTTACCCAGGGATATATGGATTTTCACCCCTCCTCGGGCACCAGGAGCTTCATGACACCATTCACACTTCCCAGCGCAGCTTTACAGTAAATTATTGTGTACGAAATGATGGCGTGGGCATTAGAGGATAAAGCTGTCTTTAAGCACACACATAAGAGCTGCAGACTCGGTGCACTGGGCAGTGGGCACGGTGGGGGTGGGCTGGGATTGGGCTGGGGGATTTCGGAGGGCTTTTCCAACCTTAAAGGTCCCATGATTCTATGAACGTGTGGCTGAAATTTCCTTTGATAACTCTAAATATTCTCAACGTCCATCTCTACAGTCAGGACTTCATTAAACCTCATCACCTGCTGCACTTCGGTGACATTCTTTAGCTGTGTGTTCCAGAGGCTGACCAAGCTTTGTCCTTGTTTGTAGGTTTTCCATTCTTTCACTCCAATGGATATTCTTTTCCTATGTTAAAAGAAAGGAGGGAGCTGGAAAACACTTGGGAGAAATAACAGCTTCTCAAAAGCTGGAATTTGAGAGAGGCAAGATTGAGAATCCCAGAATAATGCAGTACTTAATTTGGCCAAAATGTGTATTTTTTCACTTCTTTTTCTTTAGAGGAGCGTTAAAGAAAAACGTGATGTTCTGAAATATTCCTTCTGCAACACTTTCATAGTGGTATTCATTGTCATTTCATGTCATCCTGGTCAGAATGAGCCAAACAAATGGGATGGAAGAGAACTAAAGAAACTCAAGAAGTAAGTTAATGTTTGATTTTAGAGCGAATTGAGCCTTTCAGGCCAAACGTTTTACAAAGGGATTTTGTTTTTCAGTGGGCTCTTTTCCATTTGGGGCTGAGCTGCCATTTTTCAGATTAAGCTGGAGATCTCCCTTTGGGGAAGTTCCCCATCTCCTTGGCCTGTGCCATTCCTTTCATACTTGCACAGTGGGAGGAGGGAATCAGTTTGGGTCAGCACCAAGAGAACTGCCATCAACAGAATTCATTCAGCATCGTGGGCTGATTTGGAGCAAATGGAACCTCTCCTTAAAGTCCTTTTTGAAGGGGTTCAACCTGACCCTGTTTCCCCTTCCATCCTCCTTCTGCTGGAAGCAACCAACCACCCAGATGCCCTAAGATGATCTGCACCTGCTGATTTGCAAGGTGCCTTCTCATCTGGAGATGGTTAAACTCCCATTATCCCCACTAGAGTTTTTCCTGCCGCATTTGTTTTGCAAGAGGTCATCTGATGTCTCACAGCATCTTGTTTTGTTGGTGAGTTTAATTTCGATTTCCATTTGAGGTCAGCATTGAGTTCCTGATTGATTCTGATTATTCTTTATGAGGCTCAGAGATGGGCAGAAAATCGGGAGACCCGGAGTTTGCTGCTATTTCAGCTCAGCCCTTTCATGCTGTGCCGAGATAGCAATGCTTCAAAACTTCCTCAGCAAAATGAGGAGCAGCAAAGAAAGCAGAACTGGGCATGTTGGGTATGGCCACACTGACAGCAGCCCAGACTCATGTCTCACCACGCAGTGTGAGCAGAGGGCTTTTCTTTTAAGGTTGAGCTCTGTGCTCTTCCAGACTCTTCTAGGAGTGGAGATCCTAGAACCAACGGGTCACCGGTGATAGGATGAGAAGTAATGGCCTTAAGTTGCTCCAGGAGAGGGTCAGGTTGGATATTAGGGGAAATTTCTAATCCAAAGAGTGGTGATGCAGTGGCACAGCTGCACAAGGAGTGGGGTCACCGTCCATGGGGGTGTTCAGAACCATGGGGATGTGGCACTGAGGGACGTGGGCAGGGGGCATTTTGGAGGTGGGTTGGGGTTGGGGATCTGGGAGGGCTTTTCCAACCTGTGTGATTCTATGATTCTTGCAGCAGGGAAGGATAACATTTTCAGTGCTCACTGCAGCCTGCAGCTGGAATTTGCAAGTTTTTGGCACCCTGTGGGTAATAGGGATGTTGAATAGTCCTGAGGTGTTCCCTTTCTCTATGCTAGGGTAGTTTTACTGCTTCAGGAACAGCCAGTACAATACTTCAGACGACGGGCACCTCTACTAGTGCAAGAATCCAAAAGCCCAGGCTCTGAGCTGCTGCTTTTGCTCTCAATTCTTTGTTCCTGTATGGAGCATATCAGTGTTCAAAGGATATAATCCCTGAGAGCACGGGGTCTCACAGTGTGACTGCTGGAGGAGCGTGCAACAATGCCATGCACCACTGGGACAACACGAGCTTGTGGTGACACTGTGGATGTGATGGGGAGATCACATCAATGTGATGGGGAGACACCAGAGCTGGAGAGCAGTGGGCACAGCCCCGATCTGCCAAAGCTCAGGGGGCATTGGGACACCGCTGTCAGCCACAGGGTTGGGGATCTGGGGGTGCTGTGTGGGGCTGGGGTTGGGCTCTGTGATCCCTGTGGCTCCCTTCTGATTCGGGGTATTCTGTGGTTCTGTGATTCTGGTCACAGCAACGAACCACAGTGAGATTTCTGGGCACTTACACAACCAGCACAGAATAGCCTGTGTCTGTTACACTTGCCCAAGGAGGCTGTGGATGCCCCATCCCTGCAGGCATTCAAGGCCAGGCTGGATGTGGCTCTGGGCAGCCTGGGCTGCTGCTTGGCGACCTGCACACAGCAGGGCTTGGAGCTGGATGAGCATTGAGCTCCTTTGCAACCCAGGCCATGCTGTGATTCTATGGCTTTATGAAGATAGGCACTGAGATCAGTGTGCTGCACTACAGCTGTAGTAGATGAGCCTTTGCTCTAGATAGCAGAAATGCAGAACTGGGCACACTCAGTGCATGAGGGTGGTCCCAGCAGAGAGCAGCTGGTGCACACCAGGCATGGTAAGGCTCCATGACAGCATGGTCTGTGCTCTCACTTGTGCTTGCAGGGACCGGCTGTGGCGTAGTGCAGCAGTAGTAAGATGGGTTGTAGCACTGCAGACACCACAGCTCAGCTCCACGCTTGATCTCCCGCTTTAGCATTTTGGCAGCCCTTTTTCCCGTGTGTCTGTCTTGTCTGTGGAGATCTTGGGCTTTCCAGGAGCATCCTCTCTTTCTGTGTGTTTGCACAATGCTGTGCATAATGAGGATGCCAGACGCTATGGTAACAAACACGGTCATGCTGCTTCCAAGCTTTCTGTGAGCAGCAGAATGAACAAATCCTGGCTTGTCTTCCGTCCTTAAAGTCCAGCTCCTATGTGCATGGATCTGCTGCCTCCATCCTTTGTCTCTTAGCCATTTGTTGGATGCCATAAGCGATAGCTCAGGTTTACTGGTTGGCTTGTTGGTACATATGGGTTGGTTGACCACCTGTCCATGGCCTGAAAATGAGTAGGAAAATGAATTTTAGCTGGCATTCCCTCAGCTGAAGAACACCATTTGGGTGTTTATTGTGTTCAGTGTGTACACTGAATTGTAATTCAGTGTATTGTAATTTTCAGCTCTGGGCTTTCTGCTGCAAGTGCAATTGAAAAGATTGAACGGGTTCAGAAGTTGCTAGGAAGGGATCTGAGTGACAGACAGACTTGAACTTGGAGAAATATTGTATGATTTTGTTTCCTTTAAAAGCAATTGAAAATGTAATCTACTTATGGACCAAAAGTGGGTCTTAGAAAGAAGCTTCCTATCTTCTTTAGGAGCTGCAGCTGGACGTTATCAGTAAAACCACATTTTAATCCAGTTCTTTACAGATGTTTCCAATCCTTTTTTATCAAGCCTTTGTTTGGGAGAGGTGTTTTAACAATGGGCTGCAGAGGGATATCTGTAGATGAATGGGTGACATTTGGTGAACGGCAGCCGAGGGGACACAGATGAGCCCATTCATGTGCTTCTGTTCAGTGCAACACAGTTCCATGAAGAATAGCATCCTTCATGCAGGCAGCATCTCTGGCCCTGTTGCTCTATTATCCCAAGCACAAGAAGGGCTTAACAGTAACAGATGAGGGAGAGATGTGAAGAAATTGGGGGAAAAGATAGATGTATCTGGAATCAAAACTAAGGAAGGGTGGAGAGATGGATGTGGAAATTGTTTCATAGATATAAGTGTCTAAGTGAGCCCAAGGAGCCATCCAGGTCACCCTAAAGCGGTCTCCCACCTCTGGGATAGGAAAGGTTCTCTGGGCTCTGCAGGCTTTGTGTCTGTGTTAAATACAAGGACATCCTGCAGAAGTGGTGAGTCCTTAATGTAGGCATTCCATTAATTGAAGGAGGAGTGTGCGTGTATTAAAGCTTTCCTGAGCCTTTGGCCTCAGTCCAGCTGCCGACTTTTATTAAAGTAAAAGCTGAGGATCTGTGGGACCAGTTGTCAGATTTGGTTGAAGCTGATTAAGATGCTCAGAGCTGTTAAGGGAAGGACTGACTGGCAGGGACATAGTACCCTGCAGTGGGGCTCGGTGATGCATCCTATGGGGCATTAAATGGCAGGGACAGAGTCTGCAACCTCCTCTTGCCTCACAGGTCACAACATTAAGAACAGAGCTTTATTCTCCAAGGAAAAACCACTCTTTTGCAGAGGGCTTCTGCCACTGCTTTTGGAGTAACTCCTGGAGCTTGTGCTGGAGTCTTCAGGACCTGAAGGGACTGTGGCTCTGGGCAGCCTGGTCTGTTGGCTGGCAACCCTGTAACAGCAGGGGAGTTGAAGATAGATGACCATTGTGGTCCTTTCAACCCAGGCCATCCTATCATTCTGTGGTGATGCAATGTCTGCACAACCTATCTAACGCAGCCACACGCTGGGGCATCTCCATTCTCTGATGAATGGGGCTTCTCCATCTCCGTTCTCTGATGAATGATAGTTTTTAGAGACAAAATGAAATGGTTTGCTTCAGAACCACAGAGGTGGTGGTGCTCTGTGGGGAAGAACTGAAAAACGCAAGAGAAAAGTGGGGAACAGAACGTGTACAGCAGATTCTAAAGACCTTTGAAAAATGCTTTTGTTTTTGTTTAGTTGTGTTCTCAGAAGGCTGCAGCTCTGTCCAAAGGAAGGACTAATGTATTTTCAGTAACTCTGGAATTCACCTTCAGCTAATAACGAAGAAGGCATTGCTCACAATACATTATAAATATTGCATTACCTCATCTGCTTGAGTTTGCATCAGGGACAGCTCTTTTATTACTCCTTCACAGAGCTGACAAAAGTTGCTGAACATAACTTGGTGAAATATAGATGCGATGCACTTCACTGCTTACAGGGTAAGGGGTGAGCTACAGGAAATTTTGTTTCCTCACTCTTCCCCTCTGCTTCTGGGGAAGGTTGTTGAGAAGTGTTGAGTTGCCAACAGCATGGAGCAGAACACGGGTTTTAATGTTTCTTGTCTAAATAGTTTTTTCCACCCTGTGGGGGTCAGGAGCTGTTTGCAGGTAGCTTCAGTGAGGAGGTGATGCTGTACAGCCAACAAAGCATCCGTGGTTTCAAACAGAAGTAGGTATGGGTTGTGCAGTGCCTGGGACTTGCTGATTTCTACAGATCAAATTCCATTTGGATTTTGCCTAATGGAGTGAAAGCTTAAGGGCAAAACCCCTTCCATTAGATCTTGCTGGGTTTTGTTCCCACTCCCCTTTCTTTGACTCACGAAACCTTTTCTTTCTTGATCTTCAGAAATGAGTTCAGACCTTGGATAGACGTCAAGCCCGTGAAGGCTATAAAAGCGAAGGCCCAGTACAAGCCTCCAGAGGAGAAAATGACCCACGAAACCAGTTACAGCGCTCAGTTCAAGGGGGAAACCAGTAAGCCTGCTCCAGCTGATAACAAATTCCTGGAGCGCAGAAGGATACGCACTCTCTACAGCGAACCTTACAAAGAACCTCCAAAGGTGAGGAACACAGCAGAAGGGTCCCAGGACCACCCCTGCTCCTGGTAGGACGTGTCCAACACAGTAAGGTTGGGCTGAGCACCGTTTGTGTTTGTTCCTCTTATGTGGCATCTCCATTTCTGTCCAGTGGGTGCATCCTCAGGGCTGGCTTAGAGTGGTTTGGATAGGAAGGGATGTTAAAGGTCAGCTAGTTCTGCAGCTGGGGTCTGAGGTAGGTTGATGTACTTGGGAATCAAAACTGTACGAAAGTGAGGGTAGGGTCCAAATGAACTGTATTTGGCTTTGTTATTTCCCAGGTCATTAATCCAGATGGCTTTCTCTTTTTCCCTCTAAAGCTATTGACACATCACGTTACACTTTATCCCAGGAACAACCTGGTAAGAGCCAGATCTTCATCTGCAGTTAACACAGAGAGCTCCACAGATCCTGATGTTCAGCCCTTTGTGCTTTGGTTAGATGGAGGATGTGTCAAGGAGGGCTCGGGCTGAAATCTCACCTAGTCTCTGTTCTCCAAGTAGCAGAGGATTTGCGTGTAAATGGATTCAGTTTTAAGCCTGGGATCATTTTCCTTCCCAGAGTTTGTGACTGCTTGGATTCGTGAGGTCATGGTGGGATAGCAAGGCCAGCATGGAAGAACTTAAAACTTCTGCTCCTACTTCATTTTGAAGTGATCTCTCCTACTTTAGGGGCTTTAGAAACAGATGGATGCAGGACAAGCTGTAGACTTGGCTCAGATGCCACTCAGTGTCCTGCACCCCAACCATCCCCAGGTAACTTGGATTTGTACCTGCCTCTTTGTCCTGAGCATTGTTTTTTGGCTTTCAACTCAGAAAAACAGCCCTTTGGGGCTTGCAAAGCCCTCCTGAAGACAGAGAACTGCTCCCCTCCCTTCATGGCAGGGCATAGCTAAGATAGAATAGAATAGATAAACAACATTCACAGTGGCTCTCATCTAAATCCTGTTTTCCGCCTGTCCTTGTGTCTCTCTCTCCCTCTCTCTCTGTCTCTGTGTTGTTTGGCCTTTCACTCTCCATGCAGGTCGAAAAGCCTAGCGTAAAGCCTTCCAAACCAAAAAAGACCACAGCAAGCCATAAACCCTTGAAAAAGGCCAAAGACAAGCAGATTGCATCTGGACGGGCTGCCAAGAAAAAGAGCGCCGAGACCTCCAACACAGCAAAGCCAGAGGACAAGGAGAAAAGTAAAGAGATGAACAATAAACTGGCTGAGGCAAAAGAGTAAATGTCACTGCACTTTCCTTTCTTTCTCTTTTTTCTTTTCCTCCTTCCTTTCCTTTTCTCTTTTCTTTTTCTTTTTTTTTTTTTTTTTCCTTTGATTAAATAAAGGCCACAAAATTAATTAGAGGCTTCTAATCTGCTTTTTGTTCTGATTGTATTAGAAGCTTTTCTGTTTTATTTCCAAGGAGGATTAGCGAATCCTTGTTTCTGAGGTCAGGTTGTTCTGCTTTGCCTGCACAACACGGCTCTGCACAGAGTGAGGATGAGCGCAGGAGGGATGTGGGAATGCGTGAGGATTGCAGGAGATGGAGGTGATGGGTCAGCCATTGTGTCCAACAGCCTGTCCTGTCCTTGGTCCTTCAGTGTGCTGCCAGGGGGCTGTGCTCTCACCCCATGAAGCCCTTTTTGGGATTAGGCTTGGTCATCTCCCACTGGTGTCAGCAGGCCTTCGAACGTGGAGAGAACCAAAGTTCATACGCAGTGCTGTGGTTTGCTATCAATCCATTAGAGGTGGTGGTGTGGCCAAGAGCCACTTCTCCTGGTGACACCAGTTGGAGTTTTGCTCCAGCAATGGGGAAGGAGATCCCATTGCACATAAAGGGCCAAATCATCCCCTGGCGTAGCTGTGATAGATGTTGTTGCATCAGGGCAACTTCGCTCATCAGAACCACTTGAAGGCCTTGATACAAGATAGGAGTGAGGGAAGGCGTTGAGGTCACTTGGGGACGTCCCGAGTGCGTGGCTGCTCAGACCAGGTTATCTGCAGGCAGTTCTTCCCAATTGTTTCCCTTAGGATGTGCATCTTTTTTATTGTCTCTGGTTTGAGTTGAATCTTGGTCTGTTTTTCTTTACTCCTGCAGTGCCAGTAGTCAGAGCTAGATTCCAGAACAAGGTTTCATTTGCAAATGTGACTTTCCAAGGGGTAGAAAGGAATGACTCTCCTAGGTTGGCTGGAGCCAACAGACTCTGTTATTTGGACTCTGGCTGTTGAAGCTCATGCTGGCTTGTAAGCACCCTACCAGGACCATAAGCCAGTTGCTGGGATCCTCAGAGTGCCTTCAAGCAGGATCTCAGGTTTTCAGTGCTATTTACTGTTCCCAGCAAGACTAGTCTGGAAGCTACAAGCAGAGTGGGACCTTTTGTTAGTGAGTACAAAGTAGGCCAGCACTCACATGTTGAGGAGATCGGGCAGATTTCCACATGCTGGTGGGCCAGACTGGCATAGCACACTCCAGAATTTGGGTCATAGAGCCAGTGGGAGCCGGGTGAGGTGTGGTCCCAATCCAAATTTGCTGCGTAACTCTTGGAATCTGGTCTTAAATATATCAGGATTAGCTATGATCTGATCAAACTGAGCTGTGAAACTCTCCCGTAGCAACTGCACAGAGAGGGTGCAAGTCAAGATATCCTTCCTTATTTTTGCAGTTCTGTGTTTCCATCCTAAGACGCAGAAACTTTCAGAGAGCAGACAATTGGGAAGAACAAAGAGAGATGGGAGGTGGGACAGGGGGGCGATAGAAGAGGAATTTCAGAATTGTGTTGCTGTAGAGATGTTGGAGTGAGGAAAGTCTTGCTGCTAGGATATTTTAGAGACGTGAAACTATCTAATAGGAAAAGAGGTGGGCTGAGAGGGTGAAGAATCTCAGCTTTGGAATCTCTCCCCATTAGAATTGGGTCTTTTGGAAACATGTATGAGTGATGGGCTACGAGGCTGAAGAAAGTTTCGGAAGAGGAGATAAGCTCTGTGATATACAGATAGTGACATTTGCTGGCCTTAGTAATGAATAAATGCCAAGTTCAGTGTATTGTGTGATGTGTCCTGTTTGCCTTGCGCTAACAGCCTAAAGCTTTGAGTATAAGTAAGTGTAGTGTTCTGAATTCAGTGGTGTATTTCCAAGCTTAGCTGTGTTAGAACTGTGTGCTATGAGCTAGTCAGGTTGTGTATGTGGAAAATATATATTCATATATAGAAATATATATATTTAAGCCTCCGATATTTAGGAGGAAACCAGGGAAATCCTCCAGGAAGTAAAACTGTGGAAATCTTTGCGAATGTAATGCATTTTTGATGTGCATGCTCCATGGAGACGCTGACCTGTCCATAGTGGCCATTGCTTTTCTGAGTGCTCAGAATCCCCCGCAGCACTGCTGGAGTGCAAAGCTCAGCTCTGCCTGCAGAGCAGCTCAGCAAAAGGCTTGCATCGAGCTTGCAGAGGGGAGTGCTGTCCCCAGCTCTTCCCACCCCAGCACACGAGGGACAGCTGGCCAGAGGAGCCTGAGCTTCCAGGACTCTGTGTGATTTCTTGGCATTTAGATGCTCCAGCCATCTTCACACTCTACAGTAAAGTCCATTCTTGTCTCAGGATATAGCAACAGCTGTGAAGATGACGTGTCACAGCAGGCAGAAAATGTCAGGAAGGCGTGTAGACAGTTATCAACAGCCCGCCACGCCATAAGAAAAGACCATGCAAAACCATTCTTGGAATTATTTTTTGGCCCTAAGTTTCACATTTGAAGAGATAGTGCAGTTACCACCACTCCGATTTGAATTCAGTGGTAATTGATCCCTTGATTCAACGGGAACCAAATTTTGCCCAAAAGATGTCAGTAAGAGCCACGCTCAGACCATCTACACCAAGCACATCCACGGTCTGGATCAACTACTCCAGGTCTTCAGGATTGCTTCCTCGCCATGAGCAGCATCCATCGTGGTGTTTGCATTAAAGACGCACAGTGAGCGGTCAGAAAATGGCCTCACATTTCCTTAATGCATGATGGTTTGGGTGGCATCCAGCTACAAAGCTAGATGTGAAGGGTTAGCCAGCCAAAGCTCCTTCACTGGAGACACCTTCCAAGAGCCATTGATCTGCTTTGGGCACCTCTTTGGGTGGGATGAATGACCCTAGGAAGGTTTGCATTTTTGCAGAATTAAAATGAGAAACTCTCAGGGCCTCCATCTCCAGTAGCCACAAAATAGAGCTATAAATTCTGGCCTTTGCTCCATCCGCACCAGGTCTTCAGCATACATCTGAGCACACAGTTTTAGTACGTTTGATGCCAGGAACAGCAGCAGTCAGGCCTCAGGCTGAAATCCCACACTGCTCAACCTTCCACTGACTTTACACCCATCCGACCCGCTCAGGTTTATCAGAAGAGAGACCAAATCTCTGCCGTTTCAAGTTCACTTGGGACTCTGAGCTTGTCAATCCCACTGGGAAAGCGCTCTGCTGTTCTGTGTTTGCAGCTACCACGATGCTGATTCTGTTTCACCGCTAACTTGTAATATGTTTTGCTTTCCTTGTAAAAAGAAAAAAAAATAACCAACAATGTCGTGCTTTCTACCCTGTGAAAGTTCCTACGCTGTCGGTTGCTTGCTTTCTCATTTTCACTGTATTGTACTGTTACTCCTTTCTGCAAAATGGTGCTAATTGCTTACCGAGCTCCTGTTTTCTGACTGCTTTGCACACCGATCACCTGCTTCTTCATTTGCAACGCGTCTGCTGTGAAAACATGGCTCCCATGAATTCCACAAACTCTTGCCTCTTGGAGGCAGATAGGAAGTGTCTAATTAATATTTTGTGGCCTGGGTTTGGTTGCATATCACGGGTTGTCTCTTGTAACGTGTGAAGCACTCCTCTTCGTGGTGCTTTTTCATTCTTGCTGTTCGTATGAGAATGACACACACACTCACACACACACACACACACACACAAATTAATGTATAGCCAATTGATTGTGACGTGCTTGTGATCTTTGCTTGCTCAAAGGGTTTTTTTTCCAATGATAAATAAATGCTAAAGACGAATACCACCTCCTTGATCTTGTTTTCTCGATAAGAAGCACAGTTAAGTGGAATACCCTTCCAATCATAATCAGATTTGTGTTGCTAGAGCTGCCACTTCCATGCCTGCCGTAGGGACAACTGAGCTGTTGCGGCCTGGCTCCCTTTAGAGGGCTGCTACCCTCAGCCTAGGCTGACCCGAGAGCTAAGCGTTTGCAAAGGTGAAGATGGACAGTGAAGTCGTGTGGACGGAGCAGGTAGTTTGCTTTCATTTTCTCTGCACCCATGGCGTGTCGAGCAGAGGGTTTATTTGGTGAGTGCCACGCATGCAGGCTTGTGTCCGCGTTGCATTGCATCAGGGAGCAGGAACCACCAAGAGCTGGAGGGAGGGGAGATGCTGTGGCCCCGTGGGTTTTAATGACTTGCCTTTTCCCGACTGCCTGCAGCTTTTGCTTGTGCCCCAGACCGCCTGAAGGACCCACAAGAGGTCGAAGGGCTGTGAGTCCTTGCTGAAAGGAGATGGGAAATGCTTGGGTTGAGCCCTTTCAGCATGTGTCCAGGCACTTGGCAGCATCTGTGGAAATGCAGAGCGCCGATTGATGTACAAATGGCAATGCTGACTATATGAGAAAGTGTTGATTAAGAGGAAAACAGGGCTGAGGGTGCAGCTTGGTTTCAAATGGTGAAGTCTGCTCTTAGTTTCATCTGTTTTTTTTTCTTTACCCTTAAGCTCCTACCTGCAGTTCTTATTTTTAGCCATATTTTCTCTTTCAGTGGATATTCCAGTAACATCCCTGCTCACCTGGGAATAATTGTCTGCTTTGGGGCTGTCTCTTGAAATCTCTCCTCCAGCATTACACTTCTGTCTTCCATGAAGCACCAACTCTCTACTGCATTTCTGTTTCTGGGTGCTATTTTCCACCTCTCTCTGGTTTACAAGTCGCTTTCTGACTTTATTCTATCCACGTGACTACATGCTGTTTTCTGATGTCGTGCTGTATCAACATGCCTTCCCTCTCCCTTCTCCACCAGCTTCATCTGCTCATCTATCATGCATACCTACATGAGTTCTGGAGTGTTTCAGTCCAGCTGTAGGTCCTGGGATTCATCGTTTCACCCCTCCGTAGCTGGAATAACATTCACTGTTAAAGATGGTCACTGATGGGGCTTGTCTGTAAATGCCAAAACATGTTTCCACCAAGATGCAAAGGTAGAGTGTGGATATGTGATCCACCTGGTCCCAGCCAGCCACCCACAATCAGTACTGTAAAATGTGCCCCCTGTTGCTCTCTGAGCTTGTTCATCATCACAGAGCCTGCACCTGGAGGGCAGGATGCTTTGCTAGGAGACGAGGACTGATAGGGTTGATGACGGGCCTGGAGACCTGTTCTTCAGTCATCCCTGTCTGCATCCACTGCTGCCATCTAACTTGTTAATCTTTGGCAGGTCATTAATGACTGGCACTGCCCACCAATTTCTAAAGGCTGTTTGAAGAGTGACATCACTAGAAAGTGCTGGAAATGAGTTACTAAAAATTTGGCTGAGGTCAAAGGATGAGTAGAGAGAGTTTCATCTGCTGATGTGTCAGCCCTTACACCAAAACAGCCTCTTGTTTCTCAGTATCCTTTGGATTTCGGGTTTATTTAGAGCTGTGCCACTGCAGGGACCTTTTAGGAAGATGTGTCTGCCGCAGTTGGTACCTCTGGGCATCCAGGGAATAATCACCAATCCCAACAGCACATCAACATGAAATGAAGAGGAGAAGTAAAGAAAGGAATTCCCTGGTATGACTATGAAGATGTCACCATGTTCAGCTCTAAGAACGTCTCTAAGATCTCTTGCACTGTTGCAAAATACTGTGATGTGCAGACACCGACTTCAGCTCTCTTGGTAAGTTTGATCCCCTCGGAGTTTTAACAACCTAATTCCATTTGCTCTTATTCACATGAGCCTTCTGGGTGGGAAGTGATTCCACTAATGTGACTGGGTCTGCTCCCAAGCTCAGCTGCTGGCTGTGAGGGCCACACAGCTCTAAGCACTTCAAGGCTGGACATTTTCTGTGGAATGGGGAGATTGCTTGTGACCAGTGTTATTTTCTGTTGCAGGATAGCCTGGAAACAGTTCCCTAATCAGGGCTGTCGTGTGGAGGAGATGTGAGCCCAAGGATACAAAGAAAGCCTGTTAATGGATGGAAGGCATCTTCATGCTCACTAAAATGCCAGTTCTCCCTGCAGGATGTCTGCTCCACAGAAACCAACAGCGTGGACCAGCTGCCAAAAAAATGATGGATGAGGAGCAGTGACAGACCTCAGGGGCCTGTGAGAGCACAGACGCATCATAACTGTTCCCTCAATGTCGTTTATTGAGTGAGAGATGGAGAAGGGGGAACATTTCCAAACTCCTCTTATTGTCATCAGCCCACCTCCTTCCCTCCCGTAACCTGAGCCATGCTGCAATCCCCAGCCCCTCTGAAGAACCCATATTTCTTCCCATATTCCTTTGGGAGTCAGAGACCTTCTTATCTCTGAGGTCTGGGTCCCAGCCAAGGGTGGGGAGAATCCTCCATAGGACACGGTAGAGAGGAGCTCATCATACAGTGGCAGTCAGGTCTGCCCCAGTTAACCAAGCAGCTCCCAGGAGCACTTGATGGTGCCAGTACCCAGTGGACAAGATAATCTATCCTGAAAGCAGTCCCTGGTTGTGGGTCTGACCTGCTCTGAGCCTGGTTCAGGATTTTTTACCCAACTGAGAACCAATTTGGCTGTGGCCACTTTGTACTCCAAAAGATTGGTCAGCTGTGACACAACCAGCAGGCACCTTTAATGGGTTAGTGCTTTGGGGCAGTGGGTGTCCAATCCAGTGCTTCTTTGAAGCTCTGGAACGGGCTGCCCAGGGAAGTAGTGAAGTCTCTACCCTTGGAGGTGTTTAAAAGATGTGTAGATGTGGTGCTTGGGGCCAGGGTTTGGTGGTGGATGGCAGTGCTGGATTAATGACTGCAGCCGATGACCTTGGAGGTCTTTTCCAACCTTAATGATTCCATGATTCTATTTTTCCTTCATCTTTTCACTGTCTGTCCCACAACAGCTTCCCCAACCCTTTTCTTTCTCCCACTTCCAGATCCTATCTTCTCCAGCGCTTTTTTAATACCCAGCTTCACTGGGAACCTTCTCCTTCCATCGTCCCCAAGTTATTGTTGTCTCATGCTTGATCTCGTCTCTCTTGCTCTGTAAGCCTTTTTCTTTGCTGTACTGTGCAGTAGCGTGCTCTGCTTGGAATAAACAATACCTCACCGACCGACTGCCCTTTCTCATTTCTTGGTGTGGCTTCAGTAGCTGTGTCTGCAGTGCATTTTGTCTGTCCTTGTGGCCAGTTCAGCAGTTGGTCTCGCTACCGCAGCTCTGTACCTGTAGTCTTTTGGGATGGCTCTGCTCATCTTGTTGTGCTGTGGTACCTTTTTTAAAAAAAATTATTATTATTATTTTACAGCCTCAGTGACAAGTTTTGCTGTCTATTTGGGAGCCCAAATCGTGTTCAGGGCACCATGACTTCCTGTCTTTTTCTGTTTTGGTGCATCTGAGAAGAGTTTGACTTTTCTCCAGTGCTGTGCAGAGATGTCCTGGGCTGGCAGGTGACACAACAAATGCAACCTAGGAAAACAAGGGAGAAGTCTTGTAGCTTGGAGCAGAAGAAGAATATTTTTTTTCTGTAGCTCAGGAGAAGCTGGTGCGAAAGGAAATATTTCTCAGCACAATACAGAAAACAGCGAGCAGAAGTGGAAAGCTAAGCAGATATTGCTCTCAGGGGAAGAAAGAGAAGCTGGCTGAGAAGCAGGAGATGTTTCAGAGATGGATGCACAGGAGGCTTCTTGAGGACCAGAAGATGCCCTGAACATCAGCTCCTTCCATCCCAGACTAGGGTTGGATCCATGGTCTCTTCAGCCTGTGAGTACAGCAGGAGCACAATTGAAGCCTGGAGATTTTGTCGAGGACAAGTGAGCCCTGCAGCTGGGTTGGGCTTGACTTCCCCAAGCCCTGGGGATTTTGGTGTAGATACAGAACAGGCACAGAAGGAATAAAGGTCGCTCGTGCTAGGCAGTGCCTTCCATGTCTGCACACTACTTCTGTACTTTCATGGTGCCTCCTCTGCCTCCAGGCTTCTACTTGTGACTACGAAAGTGAACCAAGTTCTGGAACAATCTTCTAGGTTAGATCTGGATCCATCTGAAACTGTTCATTTGCTTGCTTTAACTTAGAGCTTCATCTCCCACTACCTGGTGCTGTGGCCCTTTCCAAGGAATGTAGCTGAGACCGTTATTGAGTACAATGCTATGGCTGTTTCCCAGGACAAAGAAGACTTATTTCTGTCTCTGTTATCAGAGAAAGCAAACTTTGTTGAACAAAATGTAATAAAGCATTCAGAAGAAGCAATTTTCTACGTTCTCTGACCTCATTGTCAAGACATTTGTCAAGGAGCTGATGAATTCTTATCTTCCAGGCACCACGAATGCTGTTCTGTTGGACAAAGGCCCTAACTAGAAAGTCAGTTATCTGGGAAAGAGGAGACAGATTTCTCTTAATTCTTTGCAAAAAATATCCCTTCCATGTCAGACTTCAACATATGTGGCTGGAGCTGTGCTGCTGTTTGTAAGCCACCAGTAGACGATCTCTTCTACTTGCTCTTGAAAGCAACTTCTAATTTTTCATGTGCCTGGAGCTGAGCTCTGTTGGATTAGATGATCTTCCTACTCATTTCCTACTTTAATGATTCTGTGATTCTGTATGGGCTGATTACAGCTACCAAATAGTTGAAATGCTTTGAGTTAAAATAATTTTGCAGATGTGGATTAACATCATCTCCAGCCCTGTTTTGATATGAGGTTACCAAAATGCAAAGTCTCAAATCTAGGGGGCAGGTCCTCCACTTGCCACTGACGGCCCTCATTGGTGTAAGGGTCTTCAGACTGTTCCCTCACTTGGCTGAGCCAAAGATCAATTGTAAATGTTGCTGCCTGTGTGCTAAGATTTATTGTATTTCATTATCAATTGTATTTCTTTTCAACCCACTGATTTGCATCGTCCCACTGCGCTCTTCCTAATATTGGTATCCAGGGCTGGATTCTCTCCTCCTGGTGAGAGGCTGTGCAGTGCTGTGTTGTCTTTGAGTGCCAATTCCCAGGGAAATTAATGTAATTTCCTCCCCCTGCTATGTTCCTTCCAGTTTAAAGCAGGTTCTGAATGAACTCTGCAATCACACGATTATGTGCATTCAGTGCAAACAAAGAAGAAGGTGGGGGCTGGGGATGGGGCACAGTCTCCTTCTCTTCCAGTTACGTGGCTGAAGAATGCACAAAGTCATTGGAAATAGGCCAAGAGATGACAATGGAGCAGTAACCACCCTGCAGACATGGACAGCGTGCACCAGCTTTCCTGGCTGCCTCTGAGAAGGGGGAATTCCTCAGATATGTTGGGCAGGGTTGAACACTAAGCAAAGGCGAGAGTTGGGATTAATCTGGCACTGAGCTGCTGCAGCCTGGAGCATCACATGAGCACGGGCACAGGAAGACCTGAGCTCTGGCCTCACTGGGCTGTCATCACTGACTAGACCATCATCATTGACCATCACTGACTAGACGTGGATACCTGCTTTGTTCCTGGGAACCTGGAACAGCTGCTGGCAGCTTTGGGTCTGCCCATACCTTTGGACATGTTGACTGCTGGAGAAGATATACAGGCTTTGGACAGCTTTCCAAAGAGCTGCCCTGAATTTTTCCCTAATCCTTTCCTTTAGGGTGCTGGGCTCACCTAATTCCCAGTTATGGGAACCTGTAGGCTGGAAAGACTTGGTAACAACAGTCCTACACAAGCTGTCTCCAAACAGTGCCCACTGGTCACACTGGGAAAAGGCAATGCTGGCCTCTGCCAACAGCATCTGGCTACAGAAGTCTCTGCAGTGTAAGCACGAGGGGCAGGATGAGGGTGAGTATTGGAGTGAGAGCTGCTCTGCAGGATCTCTCCACGCTGTGCAGCCCCATGAGCTCACACAGGCACGTTGGTCTCACATCTGGGTTGCTGGTCTTGTTGGCCAAGGAGATGATCACTGTTCTCTTGGCCCTGGTGTCATCCTCTCCTTCATCCCTTTAAGCTCAGGGTTGGGGTTGCTCCCTACGCAAACCCAAGGTGAGGATGGGGAACTGATGTTAACTCCATAATCCCTTAACACAACCACCATGCCAAGCAACCATCTTACAGCTGAACATGTTTCTTCCGCTTCTCCATTTGGTTTCTGCAACCTCACAGATCCCTTCCCATCCATCCCATCTCTCCTCAGCCCTGAAGATCCTCTTTTCTAACAAACACAGATTCCCCTCTTTCCCACAGTCTTTTCCTTCTGTCCCTCCCTCTGCACCACCTCCAGTCTCTCTCCAACAAGACCCATCCTTCCCTTCAGCACCCATCCAAAATTTCTGACAGCTTCTCCCTCAACTCCAGAGCCGTCTTTTCTCTTGCTCCACCTCATGTTTGCTTACTGTAGTTTACCCATAGCATATGTAGCATAACTGAACTTGGTGCTTCCACTGAGGCATCCCTCCTGTTTTATCCCAGGGCCTCAGCTAATCCCAACAGAGATCCTACACTTAGGTGTCACGACCACCTCCTGGTGGTCGTTTGGGGCACTGTGGAGGAGGGATGCTCTCAGGTGGGGTTTAGGACACATTTTTTCTGCTTTCTTTTTTACCTGCTGTTGTAACAGGCACTGGGTACTTCCTGAGCAGCACAAGAGCCTTGCTCCCCTGCTCTGTAGTGTTTTCACCACCCACCTAAAGTGAAACAAACTGCTTCTTTGTGAGACAATTTTACAGCGAGGTGCTCTTTTGATGCAGGTTATAATCAATTGGCAAGCATTTTTCATAGCTGACGAGTGAGCCTGGTCCTGGTTCTAAGTGAATTAGAAGCTCCAGCCCTCTCAGTGTAACGGGCATCTGTGTGTGGGTTATGAAGCATCTCCTTACAGGGACCAGGGCCAGGCTCACCAACCATCTTGAGAACATACCAAACATGCAGGGCTGCATGGGGAGTGATCTGTAGAGTCAATAGTCACGGGTTAAATTCCATCTCGGGGATGGCATTTTGCTGTGGGGCATGAACCAGCTGCTCTTACAGCTTTGCAATGATGATCTTTCTCTGCTTACAGGACCCCTGAAAAAATCACTGGTGCTACAGACCAAGAACCAAGTACCTTAGTGCAGGAGCAATGCACATGAAGTTGAGCAGTTTCTTCCGAGTGGCGGTTGGAGCAAACGTATAGTCTGCATGAAATGTGTATCGTCTGGTTGGCATACAATAAACCTGATGAGCAGAGTTGAAATGATAATTTCTCTTGTCTCTCAAATACCGAGAAATTACCAGGATCTGTATAATGCAGTTAGCATGACTGTGCCTTGATTTATATTCAGTAAAGTCAGAAAAAGAAAACGGGTCCGATGCTCCCTTTATTCATGACTGTGGAATAGCACTGGTTTCATTGTTTTCTGGTTAATATGGACAGCAGGGAACTCAGATTCATGTCCATAACTCATGGGAGAATCATTCTGGATTTCAGACATTATCCTGGAAGTGTAGCTGGTAGGATCAGCAGGTCTTGTCAAAATCCTTGAGAGGCTGAAAGCTCTGTAGGGACATGGTTTGGGGGCATGGTGGTGATGGGTTACTTAATGGTTGGGCTTGATGATCTTAAGGGTCTTTTCCAACCATAATGTTGTGTGACTCTATGATATCTCCATCTTCTTTTCTGGGTGAGGCTGTCTGTGTCCATATGATACATGCAGCACATAATGAGAGGTGCAGCCCTGACCTACAGCCTGTCCCTCATAAGTGGCCAACAACATGAAGCATCCAGACTTTAATGAACACTTCTAGGTTTAGACCAGGGTGTTGTCACACTTGGAGCAGGGATTTAACTTTCCACAAGCCCTAATTTTTAGCAGGAGGCTGCTTTTCCCTCTTGAACTTACTCAAGGCTATACCTCAAGGCATCAGAGGTGGGGAGAGATGGGCATCATCCATAGAACGTGGCAGCACCAAAACCAGAGGCTGGTTTGCTGGGTCCTGTTTAGAAAGAAACTGCCTTGGGCTTGGAGAAGTCATTCAAGCAGTTCAAAGTGTAATCACAAGTCTCTGGGCCTGATACACCTCCTCTTCCCACATGCTCCTTGCATTCAAACTCCTGTGTCGTGAAGAGTAAATCAAGATTAATTCCAGCCATGGCTGGACCAACTTTAAAAGGAGTTCCAACCTGTAGTAGATCCAGTCTCCCTCAGCTGCAGAGACCCTTGACTACTTTTGCTGTTTGTTGTTCATTCTGTACTGCTGCTCTGTGATGTCCAAAATCCCAAAGGTGCCAAAATGGTGGGATCTACCCGAAGGACCTGGGAGGCAAAGTAGTGACCTAAACACACCTCGAGCTCCAGAGATCTGTAGTGTGAGTTCTTCTTGGCAACAGCAAGGTTGGAAAGATTCCTCTTTTCTTGTTAACAGGAATTACACACAGAGGAATATTTCTTGTGACATGATTTGTACAAGCCAGGAAGAAATCAGAGCAAATCCAATCACTGAACCATTGCAAATCACCTCTGAGAAGATGTGAATAGTAACTGATGAAATATTCAGCACAAAGGAAAGTAGATTACATGCCTGTGAATAATAGCGCTGAGTGTGCGCCTCGCTTACTAGCTGAAGGGTCCTTGTTACACATGATTAAGTTATTAATTTTGTTTTTCTGTCTAATTACCATGATCACACAATTATTAGAGAGGAGCTCCATCCAAAATGTCAGCGCCAGACGTCGGAGGCCTGCAGGAAGTTTTGCTCCAGATGCCCAGAGCTGCAGGTATCCCAGGGCACTGGGACCGTGGCCATGGGGGCTGTTGCTTCCTGATGCCTTGGAGCCAATCCTTGTCTGTGGATCAGATGTTCAAAAGGAAAAATCAGCTGAGAATCTTACCTAAATACAGTAAAGCAGACCTCAATGGTGGGAACTGATATTTCCTGGGCAACCTGATCTAGCTGTGGTGTCCCTGTTCATTGCAGGGGAGTTGGGCTGGATGGCCTTTAAAGGAGCCCTGCTTGCAGCAGGGGGGTTGGAGCTGGATGATCTTTGAGGTCCTTTCCAAACCCAAGCCATTCTGGGATCCAATGATTTTGCCACAAGCAGGAATAGTCAGTTTGTTAAGAAATGCTAACAGTTTCTGTGCCTTGGTATGTTCTGTTCTTTTGTTCCAATACTTCCCTCCTCCTCCTCCTGGTGACAACTGCTGCCGTAAATTCTTGCTTCCTTCACTTTTCCTTCCACCTCGCTTTACTTCCCCTACACAGTTCCCTCCACTCAGCTCTTTCCCACTCTCATTACCAACCATCATACTGCCCACCCAGGGAGCTGTACTTCATTTCTCACCGTGCTTTTCTCTTTAGATTTTGAAGCATTTGAGCCAGGAGTTTCCCTCATCTGGGGCTTCTCACTGCTCTGCCCATCTTTCACTTACCCTGAGGTGTTAGTGTAATAGATGCCATTAATGGGAATTATGCTCCCACCAGCAAGACAAACTCAATGCAGCTGAGTTCTGCAGAGTTGCTTTCATCCTTAGTGTGCTTGGTACATCTGTACAGCCGTGGCTGTGCTTTGTGTCAGCAGTGTGAGGCTGATGGAGGGGAGGGAATCCTTCAAGTGAGCAAAGCCAAGGCTAAAATAGGAACAGCACAGGAGACCAGAAATTAGAGCAAGGGAAGGAAGGAAATATTTCCAGATCAGATATGAACTGCAGCAGAGGGAGATAGAGGCAGGAGGCAAAGCTGTTTGTTCTGCCCCGGGGGCTGGGAAATAAAACTGGGCCATGAACAACAAACCCCAAGAGAAGAAGAAGAGGAAAATGGTCATGAGCATTTTTCAGACTTGATTTCACTCTTTGCAGGACTCTGGATGCACAGCTTGGAGGCCTTGCACTGCTTTCCAGGGAAAAGATCCCTGTGGCCGAGGAGCTGCATAAAAGTCATGAGAGGCACCGAGGGCATTAACACAAATTAATGATGCAAAACTCCTAGTCTGAAGGGTTAATGAGGTGACGGGAGAGGAGAGCTGTCAGGGGGGATTTTTATTAGGGTTTGAGGACCACAGTGTTAGTGCTGCAGATGCCAAAACTACTGCGGAGTTGCATCTGTTGGATTTACCCATCTGACTTACGAGCCACGTCCTCAAGAGGGGGCAGATATCCAGAGAATATGTGCTTGTGGCTGGTTTACACCAACGAAGGTCTGGATGAATGGCTAAGCCCCACGGCTCTCTCTAATGCTGTGAATGGTGTTTTCTTGTTACATTTTCCAGTGATTGATAGGTGACATCCTCCCTTGTTTCTTCAAAAATCCTGACCTGAATTATTTAACCTCCATTCACTCTCCCTTTCCTCCATTGTCTTCTCCCTTTTGTTTCCATTGCCTTGATGTGTTTATCTCTGCTTTGTCACTTCAGTCACTTTCTTCTTCCATCCTCATGCATCTTTCATCGCTTGCCCCTCTCTGCTCCAGTGAGAGGCAGGTTTTCCTGTGTGGTGGCAATCAGTTTTAGTGACAGATCTAGGTTACTGTCAGGACTCCTTCTCTGTGTAAAATGTCTTTCATTTTTTATGAATCTGCTTTAATAATTTATCTCCTATCAATGATGCATAATGAAATCACCATCCTGAAATGGCTTTTCTGTGTTGGGGTAATGGAATGGGGATGGGCTGGAAGGCACTGTCCCCAGTGGTGTTTTGATGCAAGATAAGCCACGAGTTTCAAGGGAAGGAGGAAGCTGAATTAGCTGACAAGATGCTATAGCTGGGTTCTTATCACCACCACTGTATCATGAATTGATGTTGCTGGACTGCAGATAACTGTGAGACAAAGTTGGCAGGAGATATCTTTGTTAGAAGAAGGAAGTGGATTTCACATGGAAGTCTTGTAGCTCCCTCAAGGACCCTTCCAACCCAAGCCATTCTGTGATTCTATGATGCTAGGACATCTTGTCTCAATAGATACTTTTGTAAATGCAGTCTCCAGGAATGCACAGCTGTCCTCCCTCCTGTAAGCAGCTCAGGAAGGGGTGACTAATGGATTTGCTGCTTCTGTTTATTATTCTTCATGTGTATTATTCATAATTACTTCAGTGACATTTTCATTCGTCTCCATTTGCATGGCATAATGGAAAAGGTTGGATGCTCTAGTGAAAAGTGTGAGGAAAAGGTTAACCTGAAGCTGTGCTTCAAAGCATCACAAGGAGATATGGGAAAACCTTGGTGCTCCCCATACTGCCATGCTGCCCATGGTGTCTGTCCCTTTTCCCAAGCAAACTTTGGGCTCAAAGCGTTAGAGTGCTCCTCAAATATCTGTATGGACATGAAAACATATGCTCTAACTTGAATTAGGACAGGCTTTTGTTTTTGAAGACTGAGTTCAAAAGTACTGGGTTGGATGATGGAAAGCTGCTTCCTCTCATAATTTTTGGAAGTTTTCACCCAGTTTTCTCTGAAATGACAGATATGTGTCACTAAGGGAGCTGTGTAGACAAGAAGGGCAATACCATCTCTTCAGTGTAAGTCATCCAGTTGTTCAGTGCTGGATTTCTGACACGTCCTTTGCTGAAAAATGAAAGACAAATGTGATGCTAGATTTTCAGTGTGGGAAACAAAAAAACAATTAACCTCTTGTTCCTTTGCACGTGAATTCCCTTATATCCAGTGCAAGTAGGTGGATTTTGGATTGAAAAGATGAAGAAACTCCCCTTGCTTATACCAGAAATCAGGAGAATCCTGCCCACCTACAGCATCTGGGCCTCCCAACTTGCCTGCTCCAAATGTTGGAGTCACTTCACATTACACAAAGCTGGGAGTCTCCCCAGCTTTCTTCTGTAGAGATCATTTCAGCAAAGCAAGAATCATCGCTTGAGAAAAATCTCCTTATGCATTTGTCACATTGGGAAAGTTTGCCCCACACAAAGCATCCACTGATGCATTAAGCTGGAAAAATGAGGTTGTCACAGCCCTGCATTGGCACAGATGCCCCAACCTTGGTTATCCATTGATCATGACTTCATAACAGGTTGCTTATTGCTGGGTCTGGCCACTATTTACTTGCCAGTACCTTTATGGTAAAGCTGATATCTCCCTTACAGATATGAAGTTCTGGTCTTTTACAACTCATTAATATTGCTCTCCATGAAGACATGTCTTTCATCTCTGCTGATTCTGAGGGTTAAACACACCAAAATACGCTGCTTTCTTTCTGTCTCCACCATGACCCATGGCTCTGTTGCCTTCTGATCAGGTTCCTGCTGCAACTGTGCTGGCTTAGAAGTGCAGGGAATTTTAAAAAAATGGAGGTACACTCCTATGAGCAAACTGAGCCTGGCCATAGGAGAACATAAAATGAAGAAAGGCTGAACATATATCTATGTTCTATATGTATGTCTAAAAGACACTCCAGACATTCCATCAGTCCATAGTGTCATTGGCTATGAGGTCTCTGCTACCTTTTCTCTGATCCAGATGGAATTGGCCCTGCTACACTGGAAAGACGACCAGTTTAATTCAGTATAGAAATGCATTATCCCTAATAGTACATCAAGGTTGCACTGCTCCATCACTTAAGCTGATATCACAGAATGACAGAATTGTAGGGGTTGGAAGGGACCTGCAAAGATCATCGAGTCCAACCCCCTGCCAAAGCAGGTTCCCTACACCAGGTCACACAGGTAGGCATCCAGGCAGGTCTTGAACATCTCCAGAGACTGGAAAGATGATTAAGATCCCCAAGCCAACCCCAGCCCACCCCACCATGCCCACTGCCCACATCCCTCAGTGCCGCATCCCCACGGTTCTGAACATCCCCAGGGATGGTGACCCCAACGCTCCCTGTGCAGCTGTGCCACTGCATCACCAATCTTTTGGAGAAGAAATGTTTCCTGGTATCCAACACAACAGCGATGCCAACCCTCAGTGCTAGAATTTGCTCCAACTAAGGGAACCTCCCTCCAAAACATCCAGACTTGTTGTGCTGGTCATCCAGAAGACCCTCAGTCCTTATGCCCAGCTGGGATCTGCACTGACCATGCATGTCTGCAAATGGGTGCCACCACCCAGCTCACAGACCTGCGTGTGACAGTTGAGTCCCAGGCCAACCTTTAAACACAGAGTTTAAAAAAGCTGATCTTTGTTTCTTCCTCAGAGCTGAATGAACCCCAGTTTACTTCCCCAGCCCACCCGCCTGGGCTAGCAGCAGCAACACTCCTCCATGCCACCCACTCTGTAGTACAAGCTGCATCTGGCAAGAGAAGGCTTTGCTTTGCTTAGTGAAATGACTGAATGGGTCCTGAAATGACTGCATATGGAAGAAATGCGACGTGGGTGAGAGCATTCAGAGCTTGGCTTTCCAGTCGTGCACAAGTGAAAATAGGTTAGTGGGTCTGCAGGAGTGGGAAGCTTCCTGCAACCCTCACCACAGCCACACTTGTGCAGATGGTTCCTCTCTGGGCAAGCTGTGGGCAAGGCTTTTCAGCTCTTCCCAATGATGCCCTGAGCAGAGAATTAACAGTGTTAATTCATCCCGTCCTGGAAGGTGTCTCATCTTTATCTGATGCACCAGGAGTCGGAGAAGTTATTTAACACATGCCTTGTGAAGATCTTTTCTGTGATGCTTAAAAAACTCTTTGCTCTGTAAGGTCTGATGATGAATAGTCGCACGGAATATTGAGGAGCTCCTCTTGGTGGAGAAAATGCTTTCCCCTTTCAAAAGATAGCACTATCTCTTTTTACCCAGACAGTCACATGGGTTGCCTGCCCTTGGTGACCCAAAAACCTACTGGCAGTCCTTCCTAAGAGATCATTTCTGGCCTTCAGGCCATGACCTGGTCTGGTATTAAATGTGGAGGTTGGCAGCCCTGCTTGCAGCATAGGTGTTGGAGCTTCATGATCCTTGAGGTCCCTTCCAACCCGGGCTATTCTATGATTCCATGACCTCCTGCAATTTCCCAGCTTCTGACTTGCCTTTTGGCCTTATTAAGACGCATTCTGGCTGTGCAGCCCCAAGCCATCCAGATTGCTCCGTGTGACTCATCATATTCTTTCTGCTGGCTGCCGTCGTGCTGTCTGCCACTTATGTCAGCAGTGATTTGATGTTTATTTTCAGATCATTGGGGGAAACACAAAACAGTGCCGAGGCTTGTAGCAGGCTCCCTGAATCTACTCAAAAGACCCAAAGGCCATCACTGATTTCAGAGGTCATCCAGTTGGTAGCTACTGGTTGAAGCATTTCCTTACGTGATTGACTTACACCTTTTGTTGTAGATGACACCAAGATGTTTTGTGACTGCCACGTGGGGAAAATACAGCATGCAACACGTTCTTTGTAAGGATTTTACTGTCTTTGTTTATTGATGGCTCTAACGCTGCAAGGATTCCTCCACCCCCACTGCAGCACCTCTTTGCTCTCCTTTCCCCAGTCGCTACGTATTTTTCTATGCAGCTTTCAGTTTCTCTTGTTCATTTTCCATACTTCTTCACTTTAAGAGAAGGTGCCCACCATCCTTTTTTTTTTTTTTTGCCATTGTTTCTTATGTTTATAATTGGGGGTGCTGAACAGAGAAGGTTTTGACAGGCAGTTCTCTGAGTTTCAAAACAAAATGTTTTTAGTACCTTATTAGCTCTGCCTGAAAAGGTCCTAAAAATCAACCATGGAATTTTTCCTCCTAGATCATCTCACCTATCCTGTTTCTCTGGCATTGGTGCCCATCCCTGGAGGTGTTCAAGGCCATATTGGATGGGCTATGGGAAGCCTGATCTGGTGGGGGGCAGCTTTGCCTGTGGCAGGGGGTTGGAACTGGATGATCTTAAAGGTCCCTTCCAACCCAAACCATTCTATCATTCTATAATATGATTCTGTGCAGAGGAAGGAGAGAAATTCGACAATTCATTGCTAAGCCAAGGAATAAAAAAGGCAAATGGCTTGAAATCAGAAGGATGTTGTAAATGTGCTTAAAATTATATGAGCTGTGACGTACAACTCTATAATCTGCAATGATCACCCAACCGGGTGTAGTTTGGATTTCATTCTAGTCTGATGTGAAGCAAGCCAAGAATGCATTTGTGCAGACAGGACTTCATTTTCAGAAGAGCTGATGGCCACCTAAGCCATGCGTGGGTCAGCGTGGGGCAGAGGAACTCAGGGCAGACCTCATGGCTCTACAGCTCTTGGGAGGAGGTTGTGGTGAGGGGGTTCAGCCTCTGCTCCTGGGTAACAGTGATAGGATGGGAGGTGATGGCCTCACGTTGTGCCAGGGGAGGGTCAGGTTGGGTATTAGGGAAAATTTCTTCTCCAAATAGTAGAGATGCAGTGGCACAGCTGCCCTGGGATCGGGGAGGTCACCATCCCTGGAGGTGTTCCAGAACCATTGGGATGTGGCACTGAGAGATGCGGTCAGTGGGCATGGTGGGGTGGGCTGGGGTTGGACTTGGGGATCATGGAGGTCTTTTCCAGCAGCGATGATTTTATGACAGCTCTGAGGACTGAATGGGGACACGGGCACTTCTGGAACAACGGGCAGCTGAAGGGATGTTGAGCTCTTTGGAAAAGCCATGCTGCCACATTTAATCATGGAAAACAAACAGGATGAAGGGGTACCAGCTGGTACTGTCTCCAGCACTTTCAAAGAGCTCTGTAAAAATTATGCCTGGAAATGCACCTTTGCCTTGGGCAACATCTTATGCGCTTATGCCACAGATGACATTTGCATTTGGAAATCTGAGACTGTTATAATTATGATCTCAGCCAGAAGAGTCACGGAATCATAGAATGGCCAAGCAGCAGCCCAGGCTGCCCAGAGCCACATCCAGCCTGGCCTTGAATGCCTGCAGGGATGGGGCATCCACAGCCTCCTTGGGCAACCTGTGCCAGTGCCTCACCACCCTCTGGCTCAAAACTTCCTTCTCATATCCAACCTAAACCTCCCCTGTCTCACTTTAAAACCATTCCCCCTTGTCCTTTCACAATCCAGTCCTTAAGAAATACCACCTTGTGTGGTCTTCTTGCCACCTTCTTCTCTGTGGTTTAGGTTATAAGCAGAGATGGGGGCAAGGTTGGCAGTAAAATAAAAGGAGAAGGGGTGGGGAAGAGACAGGAACAGGGTGGCATCAGAATCGATGCCAAGGAATAGCACACCTCCAAAGGAGTCCTTGCCAGGACATGAGGGATAGGGATGGGGCAAGATATCCTTCTGTTTACCAGATTAGGTGCTCTGTGTTTTCCCTTCTGACATTGCCTCAGTTAAGAAACCAGATATTTCCTTCTACGCTTTTGGTTAAAATGTCAGATGTCTCCCTTGATAACATTTTGGCTTCTTTTCCCAAATCTTCTCTAGTCTCAGCCCCAGAGGATGGCAGCTGATTTCTGGGAGCGTTGGCACAGCCTGAGCCCACCTGGGGCGCTTCCAGTACTTTCAGCCTTGAATCAAGCAAAAAATGCAGAAAATGTTTCCTTCCTCTGGTTTCTCTGCATTCCCCACTTCCTTCCCAGAAGAAGATGTATTCTTGCAGTTCTTTTTCTCCCAATCAATGTACTCCCTTTTTTTTTCTAATTCAGAAGCTGCTCAACTGCCATAAATATGAAGCCAGAAACGCCATCACTATGCCATTCATTGCATACCTGGTCCCAGACAAAATACATAATCTATTTCTTCAGTAGTGACATGAACGCAGCAGAGACAATCCCTTTTTTTCCCTCTCTGTTATGAGATGTTGTTATGAAGACTTGTCAGTGCTTAAGACTGACAATTATTCTGTTATTCATGAGAAAACCACAGCATCAGGATGCCTCAAATCTGTGGGAAGACCTCATTTAAAATTACCCATCTCCCCCCCCTTCAACCCCCTCTATAAAAATGGGATGCAGCTGCAGCAATTATCCATTGACACCAACACCCAGCCCAGCTGCTGACAAACAGCCCTGATCCCCTTGCTTTCCCCTTTCCCCTCCACAGGTGTATCCTGTACCCACTCCTGAAGATACACAGGTTCCCAAAGGAGGAATCAAACTGGAATCTAATTGTAAAAATAGTAATTTTAAGACCTGGTCTGACAACACAAAGATTTTGATGGTAGTGTTGTTCCTGTCCCTTGACTCTGCTGGTTCACAGTTCAATCCATGTCAGCTTTAACACATGGATGACCTCCACAGTTTTCTTAGCTGAGAGGGTAATAAAGGAAGCATTTAAGACAATATTGCTGCCGAAACCTGGGCCATATGAAAGCACAGCCCTGGGAGTTCCAAGTATACTCTTACAGGAACCCACATTTGTCCATACGGCTTACAAACTGTAGGCTATTGCATGCATTGCTCTGAGATGCCTGAAAACCATGAGAGCCATTCGTAGTTCAGCACGTGAGGCCAAAGGTGTTAGCACTGGATTGGAAATGGGTCAGTTTTCATAGAATTACACAACCAGGGAATCACTGAGGTAGGCAGGTACACCAGACCACTTTGTCCAAGCTCCCTGCTCAAAGCAGTCAGCTGGAGGAGGTTGGTGAGCTCTTTGTCTTCAAATATCCCTGAGGATGGAGAATCCACAGCCTCTCTGGAGAGCCTGTCCCAGTATTTGATGCACAGGAAAAGAGCTTTTCCTTATGCTTAAATGGCATTTAGGCATTTCAATTGGTGTCCATTGCTGCTTGTTCTGTGATGATCTCTAATGAGAAGAACCTGGCTCTGTCTTCACTTCCGTCCTATCAGGTATTTATTTTGCTCCTTGATAAAGCTCTTCTCTCAGTCTTCCATTCTCCAGCATAAGAAATCTCAGCTGCTCCTCATAGGAGAGATGCTCCAGCCTGTGTTTGTGGTCTTTACTGACTCACTCCTGTATCTCCATGTCCTTTTTTGTCCTTAAATGCCCTGGATTGGAGCCAGCGCCCCACACGTGACTCACCAGTGATGAGCAGAGGAGAATTCCCTCCCTGGATCTTGAGTCTCTTCCAACCCAAACTGTTCCATGCTTCTTTGTCTCCATGATTTTATGGTTGTATGGCTGGAGTTCCATGGTTCTGTCACATGATTCAAGTTTGCTGAATGCAATCTACCCATCATCCAGATTACTGACAGAGTGTTTAAATAGTAATGGTTCCAATGTCAGTGGCCTTCAGCTGGGCTTTTTGTCACTGATACAGCACTCTAGGTACCATTCAGTACATTTTCAGGCCAATTCACCGTCCAGTCATCTGGTCTGCACTTCAGCAGTTGGCCTGTAATGTTGGATACTGTGGGAGACAGCACTGACAGCCTTGTTGAAGTGGAGATAACCAATATCCACTGTTCTCTGCTCATTCAAGCCAGTCATCTCATCAAAGGAGACCATAAGGCTGTTTAGATATGATTTCCCCTTTGTAAATCCATGTTAATTACTCAACATCTTTTTCCTATCCTTCACATCCTTTCAAATATTTACAGTTTACTCCATCATGATGTACGCAGCCAGTTCCTGCCAATCTGCAGTTCCTCCTTCTTGCTCTTACTGAAAAAAGGAGTGATGTTTTCTTTCTTCCAGACCTCAGGAACCTTCCCAGTCACCACGACCTTTCAAAGGTGGTCAAGAGTGGTCCTGCAATGGCATCAGCCATTGCATCGTTTCTTTGGACAACCCTATGCAAACAAACCTGCTTACATCTGCCCCTCTTCTCCTCTGGGATCTCCCACTGTGCTCTCATTCTCTGCACAGCAGGATGCTAAAAAGCTTTGTGGCAGCAGAAATAGGTGAGTTCTTGTTATCGATGATTCCGATGCACAGTCAGGCCAAAAGTAAGGAAAATTGCTGCTATTTCTTTAATAGACTTGGACTGCCCCCAAAAGCCAAATTACTAATTCTTATTCTGAACACCACAGCAACTTTTCCTGCGTACCTTATGTTCGATTCTGGCCAGGGTTTGTGCGCAGAGAAGTGAAGAAGGCAGAAATAATTCTCCCTGTTGGAATCTATGCTTAACAAAATGTGACTGGGAGATGCCATAACGAATTCTTATTATTTTTTCTGCGCAGTGTGGTTCGCTTTGAAAGTGTCAAAACAAAATGTTTGCTCCTTTCTAAAAAGCCAACCAACCGGAGGCCACAGCTCCTGCTCGGCTGAAATGATCTCCTGCAGTCTTTGATCCGGCTCTGAATAATCCTTAGAATTGCGTTTGTTTTCCTGGAAATAAACTCTTGGGCCAAAAAAGTGTCACTCGGTGCTTAATGTGATTCAAATGCATCAGCATCAGGAGGAAATGATTCTCTGACCACTAATATTGACAAAAAAATCCCGAAGTGATATGCGGTCTTGTCTAAACAGAGCGGGAATAAGGAAAACCAGCCCTTGCTCACGTACTTGTAGGTAGATTTTTGTCTGAATTGGCCTTGGAGCTTGTTGGCCATCGGAAGAGATGTTATGGAGATATGGAGAGTAAGTAATTACTTGATGAGGATTATAGAATGATACAATATCCCGAGTTGGAAGGGAGCCATAAGGATAAAGGAGCCAAACTCCTGGCTCCACGATGATGGAGTGGATGATGGGATGTTGGAGCCAAAGCATCCTTGGTTCAGGTCAGGCTAGAGGTGCTGGGAGGTCCCATACCCACCCACAGCGTTGCTGTGAGCCTTTTGTGGAGCTTAGCCATTGCCATCCAGCCTTGCTTAAGGAAACAAGGTCTTCAAATAACACCTCTGTGAGAGGAAGATGGCCCTGTGCAATTCTCAATCAAAATTTAAGCATGGAAAGAGCACGAGAGACAGCCCAGCTCATCTGTGGAGCAGAACAAGCCGCTCAGCCCTTGGCTGTTGGCAGAGCCAGCCAGACGAAAGCTCTTTGCTTCCTGAGCTGTGATGAATGGAGATGAGGTTTTGCTGATGCACAGCAGGCAGATGACTTACTGCTGAAAGTGTGTGGCTGTTAACTCTTCCCTCTCCTGCATCTCCCATCTGGCTGCTGAATGAGTCCTTCGGGGCTGTTCTGGGGGACGGCACAGCTCACAGTGCAGCCTTCTCCCTTTTGCACCACGTCAAAGAGCTGCAGATGCAGCTGAGAATCTGACCCAAAGATAAGAAGTTTCATCTGGCCCACGTGGTCATGGTGATGTCACACTGTAAAAGTCCCTGCTTATTTAAATGTGGCTGTTACAGAATGGTGGCATCATTAAGGTTGGAAAAGACCACTAAGAGCATCAAGTAAAACCACCATTCCATCACCACCATGGCCACTAAACCCCGTCCCTTTGCTCGCATAGGAAAAATACAGAGTGAGCTGGTTCTCTCTCCTTTTTCCTCAATGAAGAATTTCAATGGGTGCATTTCTATTTTGCATGTTTGTTTGTTTGTTTTTTCCATGTGGAGAGCTGTTGTTTATTATTCACAACCACTAAATATCCTCTAAAATCACAGTACTTACAAAATGAAAAGGGAGGTATTAGATCACTTCTCTATTCATTTATTAGATTTATCATCCTCCTGTAGAGTCATCCATCATTCATCCCTTCCAGACAAATCTTGAGCTTGACTTCACAAATGAACGTGTTTGTCTCACTGGCCCCAATTTGCATGAGTCTTTGGTGCTTGCAAACCTACTATGTGCTCAAAACATGGATGTGTGCACACAGAGCTGCCTGCACTTAATGGCTCTTGGTTATTATTGACAGCTGGGAGCTGCTGGAACAGCTGCCCAGAGAGGCTGTGATGCCCCGTCCATCCCTGGAGGTGTTCAAGGCCAGGTTGGATGGGGCCCTGGGCAGCCTGGGCTGCTGTGAGATGGGGAGATTGGTGGCCCTGCATTGGTGGGGGGTTGGAGCTTCGTGTTCCTTGAGCTCCCTTCCAACCCAACCATTCTGTGGATGTGATGTGTCCACATCTACACCTGTACAACCCTCCTACCCCTTCATCCCTCCCATCCATGTGACCCCTTACCTACCTCCCTCTAAATGAGACCGTTTACCTGCACAGTCCCCAGTGTCACCAGGTGCCAGCCCCATTTCTTCCTCCTTCCATGGACCATGCTGTTTGGTTACAGCTGAGCTTCCCTCATTTTCAGAGCCCAGTACTGGGAGAGGGAAGGAAAATTTATGTAGACTGGGAGGCGGGAAGCTTAAGGACACCAAGAAGCTGCAGAAATGTGTGGTGGGGTTTGCTCTGGGTTTATTAACACCAAATAATCATTCCTCCCTCCCATCCATCTCCTGTTCCCGCTGAGCTCTGAACGGGACCCATCTAACGAAAATGCTGCCTCATAAAGGAGATTTCCAATGTCATAACTTCCTACCCCAGAGCAGAGCCACGTGCCTTGCCTCACACCATTTGGGCACTTTGGATATGGGAGAGAAGTCTGCTAGGAGGTACCTTTGCTTGAGGGCACAAGGTGCACTCTTTCCTTCATCCATATCATGGGCATTAATGTGGGTGGGGAGCACCCAAAGCTCACAACCAAGACTTGGGTCAAATTCAGCCCCAAGGAAGGCACAGAAATGAGGAGCAGCAGAGGAATGAATCTGATGGCAGAAATTCGGTCTTACTGCAGAGCATTGCTGAGGGCCTTGCAGAGATTTCCCTGCAGCCATGAGAAGATCACACAACCTTTCCATATCTGAGCTCATCCATTCACGCAGGGCTTGCCTCAGGCTGTTCCTGTATCTGTAAATGTTGGAGGACTCATTAATCCTACCTTGTGTCTCTGAGGCACAGCTCTCAGGGATCAGGAGGGGCTCTGTAGCCATTGAATTTGGACTCTTTCAGCAACCAGCTCCCTGCTAGATTGTATCTTCCTTAGAATGCTGCTCTCTGATGAGTTTAACACAGATAATCCAACCTTTCTGTAAAGAGGGATGGAAGCCACCTTGTCAGGAGCTCACGTTCCCATGGACTTGCTTTTCTGGTTATCCTCTTTCCCCCACTGACTTCTGCAAGGCGCTTTGTTTGAGCACCTCTGATTCCTGTTTCCAGCCCTTGGAAATGTATTTCTCCACTCCTTTTCCTGAAAACTCTCATGATTTCCACATCCACTCATTCTGGTTTATGCCTTTAGTCCAGGCCCTTTCTGAAAGTAACCCAAACCTGGAGGTTTAATTTACTGTGCATGCTGGATAATTACCTCCCTTCCTGGTTTCTCTGTTTGTTTTCTCGTACCAATTAATCTTTATAAAAGTCATTTCCAGAGCAATGTGTGCACGCAGTAAGACTGCATCTGTGAAATGCAGTTTCCATGGGGCTGGCTTGGACCTGCAGCAAAGGGACCATATTCATGACCCCAGAAATAAGCTTTCTCCTGCTGCCCAGGTAATGTCAGTCAGCCCTTTCACCTCGCCACCAGCAGATCCATCACTGTCATGTGTTACTCAGCACAGAGTGAGGTTTGGAAAATATCAGCCTTCACTTCGCTGGTGTGAGCAGTCCAACCTGCAGAGTGTGCCTCTCAAAGTAATGTAATTAGCTTCCCCAGGAAGCTAATGGGATGGGGAGGGAAGATGCTGAGGCCGAACTCCAGCTCTCAGAGCATCACAGTTCCATGGAATCGTTTGGGTTGGAAGGAATCCTTAAAGATCATCTATTCCAGCTCCCAATGCATGAGGAGCTATCCTGAGAGGAGCATCGTGGTCAGCAAAGGAGTGGGATGGATAGCTTTATTCCATTAAATCTATCCTCACACTGTGGGGAGGGGATTGAGAAAGAAGCAACAAGAAAACTCCACTGTAAGCTGCAGGCCTGCAGTCTGGGGCACAGCATCAGCTTTGCAGAAAAGCTGCAAAGGGAATCTTGATGAGCAACCAGAAAGAAAATCAGGGTACAAGGAAGATTGGCCAGCTAAGCGGGGACTCCAGCTCCATCACCAAGAATCACACCAGGTGCTGTGTGCACCTGCCCATCTTCACTGTGCAGAGTTGGCCAGTGCCACTCATTCCAGGCTGGATGTGGCTCTGGGCAGCCTGGGCTGCTGGTTGGCGACCTGCACATAGCAGAGGGTTGGAGCTGGATGAGCATTGCGCTCCTTTGCAACCCAGGCCATTCTGTGATTCTATGATATTGAGCTGGAAGGAGACCTGAAAGGCCATCTGGTCCCACTGCCTGCAATGAACAGGGACACCCACAGCTCCATCAGTGCTCAGAGCCCCACCTCCTAAGCTTGGGTGTCTGCAGGTATGGGGTATCCCACACATCTCTGGACAACCTGTTCCATTCAGCATGACATCTATGGGGTGAGGGATATGTTGGGGTGAAATTACAAGGCTCAGAAGGTGGCAGGGTCCAAGGACAAAACCACATGTATGCCCAAAGGCCTTTGTGCTCAGAGCAAGTGCGTGGGGCAAGGTCATCCCAGAATCCCTGCCTATCTTACATGCCTCCTCCATGAACCAGCTGTAGGAAGACATTTGGAATTGCTAGGAATAAACCTTCACCAGGACACTCAAGTGGTGCTTAGAGTGAGCCCTAAGGAACAGTGTGGAACCACATGTTGTACAGCCACGCACTGGCTCCTGTGCATTTCTCATAGCATTATAGAATGAATCACAGCATGGCCTGGGTTGCACAGGAGCACAGCGCTCATCCAGCTCCAAGCCCTGCTGTGTGCAGGTCGCCAAGCAGCAGCCCAGGCTGCCCAGAGCCACATCCAGCCTGGCCTTGAATGCCTGCAGGGATGGGGCATCCACAGCCTCCTTGGGCAACCTGTGCCAGGGCCTCACCACCCTCTGCCTCCAAAACTTCCTCCTCACATCCAACCCAAACCTCCCCTGTCTCACTTTCAAGCCATTCCCCTTGTCCTGTCACCACCCACCCTCACACACAGCCGTTCCCCTCCTGTTGATCCACTCCCTTCAAGCACTGAAGGCCACCATCAGGTCTCCCTGCAGCCTTCTCTTCTCCAAGCTAAACGAGCCCAGTTCCCTCCAGTTCCCTCAACCTTTCTTCTTAAGAATGAATGATTTCTGAAAGCATTTATATCAGCATTTATTAAAATGGACACTTCCTTAAATAAAAAAATACAGAACCTTTGAGCCAAGGATTCTGATTAGAATATGTTCTGGTTAGACAGTTTCTTAGGGCATTAGGTCTGTGCCTCATTTCCTTATTATTGCAGTGATTCAGTAACGAAGATTTATGGTCTAAGATTTGCCTGGTTTTGTGTTCATGTTTGTTCTTTTCTTCTCTATGTCGCTGTTTTCAATCTGACTCCAGCTCAGCAGAAAAATCAGATCTGAAATGCTAGCAATGTTAGTCTTCAACTCAATTAAAACCTTGATTTATATGGTGCTTCTACTACTTCAAGGAAGGCCATATATTTTCCTGATAGTAGAGGGAAATTACTTTGAGCCTATGAGAAAGCCAAGTCCAAGCTATGGTGACTGCATGTTTCCATCAGCAAAGCTCTCTGCAGTAGTGAGATTTTTTATTCTCCTCCCCTGCTTGAAGAGAAGCTCGAATGGAAACACTGGGATGTGCAAACATCAAAGGTCAGTCCTTCCTCACCCACTGTATTCTCCTCACCTACTGAGCTTCAGTGCAGTAAGAACTGTGTTATTGTTCTTTTTCAGAGACACTAATTTATTGCATTTAAATCCTTAGCTGAGTTTCCCAGGAGCTTTAGCCTTTATTTTTGCTGTGAGAATTTCAGCTTGAGTGGTTGACTCATTCTGGAGGAGCAGGCAGTGCTGAAGATGCCGTCCTACAGCTCCAACCACCATCAGAGGGCTGTCATCAGTGCTGCAGACTCAGGTTGAAGGCATGTAACTGGCAGCGTTCCCCAGTGGTTTGTTGAGTTTGATCAACATCAACAACCTGGATGAAGGGATGGAGTCCAGCCTCAGCAAGTTTGCTGATGACACAAAGCTGGCAGGACTGGCTGACCCACCTGAAGGCCATGCTGCCATTCAACAAGACTGGATTGTTGGGCAGAGGGAAACCTGATGAAGTTTCCTTGTTGATCCTTTTCTTAACTCCTCTGGACCCACTCCAAGAGCTCCACGTCCTTCCTGTACTGGAGGCAGGGGTGATGGAACTTGATGATCCTTGAGGTCCCTTCCAACCAAAGACATTCTGTGATTCTAAATCATGGAGCTGGATTCAGTGATCCCTGTGAGTCCCTTCCAACTTGGGCTATTTGGTGATTCTCTGTTTGCTGTCCACAACACTTGGCTGGATGGCAAAAGGCTCTTCACCCTGAAGATACGTAAGAGCAGAGCAATTTGAAAATGCACTACACTTTGTACCTGCTGTTTGGCAATCAATAAAACAGTGTAGGTATGTAGGAATAAGCAGAATGTTCTCCTTAGCCAGAAAGAAATTTACTGCTGTAGAAAAGCATAGCTTTACAGTGATGACTACAGAACCAACCAACCAAACAAACAAAAGCCCTAAGAAATCAAATTAATCTCAAAGATAATTACAATAATAATAGTTTTTATGATAACCATAATTCCACATCAGCTTGCAGGTACTCATGGTAGTCAGAAACAGCTCTTGATGATGTCTACAGACTCTCAAAATGAGGCTGTATTAGTCCATGTTCCTTGGGTTTCTGCTTCATGAAGCTCATTTTTGTGGCTTTAAAGCTCATTAGCCGTCCATGAACTCCAGGTCAATGCTGGATCAGTACAGCAGGGTCTGCACTGAACACCATCTGAGCCACTTCTGGTCAGATCTGCTCATTTCCTTGCCGATGCATCAGAACAGAGCCATAAATCACACCCAAAGGCTGTTAAACACAGCTGACATCCTCTCGAGGCCCTTCGCAAGCTGACCGTTTGCAGCTGTAATGATGCATTGCTTTTGCAGCCAGGATTTTCCCTCTCCTTTGAAGAAAAGTCAAATCCAGTCTATGGACTGCTATGGACCAATAATCTGTACCCAAATCTTTTCAGACTAAGCATATTTATTATAGAGGAAATGACTGCAGGGTTTGTCTGCAGCTGCAGGGATACCCCAAAGTAAGCTTGGTCCTCTGGGAAAGCCCAAGTTGGTGTGAGCTGTCGGTGTCCAGCTCGTGCATTTAGCATCTTGCAAGCATCCATATAGAAAATGAAAAGGGAACACCAACACGTGCCCTGCAGTACCCAGCAGTTAGCAAAGCAGGGCAGAACAGGATCGTGCACCTCCCCATAGGGGCTGTATTTGCAAGATTTTTCTCTTTACAAACACAGCCCTGAGAATCCGTGCCCACTCAGAATGGAAATCCATGTAACGAGTTCACCGTTTTGATTGCGGACCATATGGCCTTGTGCAGCTCCACTCCCTAACACAGATCTGTTCAGATTGCCTCAGCTGCTCAAGTGTTTGTTCATTGGTGCTGGCACAACTGCCTAATTGTCCTTGTCACATCTCTTCTGGATGGGATTGGATCTTGTCAGCAGCAGTGAGAGAATCTGCAAATCAGAGCATCTGTCAGAGGCTGGAGGGGCAGAAGTGTCAGATGGGGAACAGACAGATGTTTTCCCATCCTAACCCCACAGCTGGCTGCAAAACCAAGTTGCAATTCATGGCTGTTATGACGTACCAGCTACATCTGAATGGGAGGATAGGGAGCCAAAGAGAAAGCCCTGCCCCTCATAAATCCTGCCCTCCCTTGTCAGCCAGCTTGCCTTCGTTGCTCTAGCAATTTCAGCTGCAGCTATTCCAGCTGCACTGCCAGGATGGTACAGCTGGCAAAATGGGCCTGACTTGACCCAGAGGTCAGCGGCTCCTCTGGTCCAACCTCTACATTATATAAAAGTGTGGACATCTCCACACATTCTCTCAAAATACAGTTTTATTTTATTTTTTTTCCTGCAATATCTCATGCAGGTAACTTAAATCATGATATTTCTCTCAAAGTCAGCCCTGCATCAGCACTGACGGCAGGTACAGACACATGCAGGTGAAGCCCCAGTGCAGACTGATGCCAGCTGTGGCTGCCCTATCTACCCAAATCAAATACAAGCAATTCCCTTGTCCCTGAACTGTCATCAGCTTCGAATCAGCAACTTATCTTCGCCCTCTGTTTGTGTTGCTTAGAGCACAAAGCTTTTTGTGTTAGAAAAGAATATTAACTTTAATTTCATTAACTCTCCTGGAGGCTTCCTAGCAGCTCCGTGAGCTTGCCCTGGGTTTCTCTTCCATACTCAGGTCTTCCATAATGCACTTTATTTCTCTGTATATCACGAAGAAAAGCCTTAATAATAACTCCTCCCAACCTGCATACTGAAGTCCCTGCCCAGCCTTCTCTGTAGGGTTATTTGCCTTTGCAGGGAGGTGGATCTTTGTTGTTCCTTTGTCTTATACTACTAAGACATCCCCAGCATGTTGTGTTTCTTGGCATAACAATTTTTGATGCATGTCACAGTTGGTATGCAGTGGGGAAAATAGCAGCTTTCAGGTCTTTGACTCAGTGGCCCTGGGAAAAGAGCCTTTTAATTGTCCTGCCATTCCCAAAATATGCCTCCAATTTTCCTAGGCCATGCTGATGTTCTCAGCCACAACTGGGATGAATATGGTCCTCCACGTGTGGCTCATCTCCCATTCGTCAGCCCTGCTGTGATCTTCTTCTCTCAACCTGTATTTAACACACCACAGAAGTATATACAAAGAGAAGGAAAGAAGATTGAAGGAAATAAATAGAGAGGAAGAACAGACCTAGAAATGGGGGAATCAAAATTAATAAATCACATGCACCATGGAATAGGTGATAATCTGGACAGCAAGAGAATAGAGGGGAAGG
>NW_024885633.1:0-8664 GCF_019232065.1 Centrocercus urophasianus
CCCCCCCCGTGTCCCCTTTGTCCCTTGTCCTCACGTCCCCATTTCCCCCATCCTCGTGCCTCCCACCCCCTTGTCTCTATGCTCCTCCCCACGGTCCCTAACCCACGTCCCATCTCCCCATATCCCCTCTCCAGATGCTCCCCACCCCAATGCCCCTCATTCCTGTGTCCCCACGTCCCCAGATCCCGCTTGCCCCCATCCGCCATCCCCATGTCCCCCATCCAGATGCCTTCCACCTCAATGCCTCTCGTTCCTGTGTCCCCGTGTCCCCCACCCCTTGTGTCTCCCATCCCCAATTCCCTGCATCCTCCATCCCCATGTCCCCCACCCGACCCCATATCTCCATGTCCCCACGTCCCCGTGTCCCTAGGTCTCCATCCCCATGCCCCCACCCCCATGTCCCCCATCCATGTGTCTCCCATCTCCATATCCCCATGTCCCCGGTCCCCATGCCCCCTACTCCCATGCCCCCCATCCCCATGTCCCCATGTCCCTTTGTCCCTCATCCCCATGCCCCCCATCCCCCTGTCCCCATGTCCCTTTGTCCCTCATCCCCATGCCCCCTACTCCCATGCCCCCCCATCCCCATGTCCCCCATCCCCACTTCCCCCTCCCAAACATTTCCCATCCCCACATCCCCATGTCCCCCATCTCCAAGCCCCCCATCCCCGCGTCCCCTGTCCCCACAGCCGCTCACCGTGCAGCCATCCTCGGTGACCCCATAGGTGAAGCGGCTGTTTCCTTCGGCCCTGATCTCGATCTCGTTGGCTCCCTGGAGCAGCAGAGCCTTCTTCAGGTTGCCGGTTTCCTGGTCCATGTAGGCGACGCTGTTCTTGCAGTGGTAGGTGACGTTTTGGGTGGCCTCGGTGGACATCAGGCGCAGGAAGGTCAGTTGGATGGCAACGTCAGCCGGGTTGGAGCCCTCACCGCCGTACTCAAACTGCGGGCGAAGAGGCGTTAGGGACCAGATGGCGCTGCATCACTTTGCCCCACATCTCCCCCCCTGCATCACCCCCCTGGAGCCCATCGGCCCACCTGGAAGCCGTCGCTCATCGTCTCGCCGAACCAGACGTGCTTCTTCTCCTTGGGGTTCTTGCTGAGGTACCAGTTCTTCTGGGCAATGGTGGCTTGCGTGGGGTAGACGCACGTCTCGCCTGTCTCCATGTTGCAGTAGACCTTGATGGCGTCCAGGTTGCAGCCCTGGTTGGGGTCGATCCAGTACTCGCCTACGGGGCAACAGATGGGGTCAGGGGGCAGCGAGGGGCTGCGGGGTGAGGAGGGATGGGGGGAGGTGAGGAGTGGAGGCAGGTTTTGGGGAGGGGCGTGAGGAATGACCAGGAGGGGAGGGGGTTGAGGTGAGGAGTGGCCATGAGAGTTGGAGTCGGAGGTGGGGAGGAGGAATAAGGGATGGTGATGGTGGGGGGGGGGGCACGGGAGATGAGGATGGAGGTGAGGATTGGCCAAAAGGGATGGGAGGGGAGGAGGAACTGGAGATGGAGGTAAAGGGGAGGAAGAGGAGATGGGGACAGAAGTGAGGAGAAGTGATGGAAAGCAGGGGTAGAGGTCAGAAGAGAAATAAGAGATGGGGATGGAGGTAAAGGGGAGGAACAGAGGATGGGGATGGAGGTGAGGAGCAGCCACTGGGCACAGGGATGGGGAGAGGAATAGTCCATGGGGATGAGGACGGAAGCGAGGCAACCACGAGGAACAGAGGATGGAGAAACAAGAAGTGAGAAGCTGTGAGAGGTGCAAAATGGGAGGAAAACCCATGAGAGATGGAGAAAGGAGGTGAGAAACGGCCGTGGGAGATGGAATACGGAGGGATAAATAAGGAACAGCCATGAGAGGGGGAGGATGGAAGGATGAAGGTGAGGAAGAGCCGTGAGAGACGGAGGGGGTGGGTGAGAGCATCCAGGAGGTGAGGGGTGGGTGGGAAAGACGGAGGCGAAGATCCGTGGGTGATGAAGACGGAGGGACGGAGGTGAAGGGCAGATAGGAGGGATGGAGGTGGGAGCATCCAGGAGGGATGGAGCTGAGGAGGACCCTGGAGGCGCTGGGCGCTGCTGGGGGGCACTGACCGCTCTTCCAGTCGCCGTGGCACATCTTCAGGTCCCGGCAGGTGCGTGCTGGGTTCTTGCGGGTGCCTTCGGGGCTGCGGATGTTCTCGATCTGTTGGCTGAGGCTCTTCAGGGTGGTGTCCACCTCCAGGTCACGGTCGCGCATCACGTTGGCATCGTCGGCTCGGTAGTAGCGGCCGCCGTCGTGCGCCTTCTCTTGGGGTGGCTGAGGCAGGAAGCTGAAGTCGAAGCCGCCGCTGGGGGGGCCGGGAGGACCTGGGGGGCCAGGAGGGCCGGGGGGACCCTGCAGGAGGAGGAGGAGGGCGGTGAGAGTGGAGCGAAGGCAGCAGATCCGGGTGGGCAGCGGCGGTGGGGTGGATACGTACAACAGGGCCGACTTCACCGGTGCGACCGCGGGGGCCGGGGGGGCCGATGGGGCCGGGCAGCCCGTTGAGACCGTCTTTGCCGGCGGCACCGGCGGAGCCAGGAGGACCCTATGGGAGAGGAGAGGTGGTGAGCACAGATGGGACCCCAGCGCCGTGGGGGGACGCGTCCCCTGTGCGGCCCCACGATGCTCAGCCCTGGATGGATGTCTGTGCGTCGGGGACTTACACGTGGACCGGCGGGACCAGAAGCACCAGATGGACCTTGTTCACCAGGAGCGCCCTGTGCAAAGCGGGGCAGAGAGAAAGCCCTGTGAGCATCTCAGGACGTGGGGCAGCACCCGCTGCTGCCATCCCCACACCTGGTGGCACTTACAGGAGGACCAGGTGGGCCCTGGAGACCGGAGAAGCCTCTGTGACCCTTCATGCCTCTGTCACCCTGTTCACCGGTTTCGCCTTTGTCACCACGAGGACCTTGGGGACCCTATGGGAGGAGATGAGCTGAGCACAACCCGAAGAGCACGCCGTCCCCACGTCCATGGGGACGAGGAAGGATGAAGGACAGAGGAGGGGGCACCAACTTACAGCAGGACCACGAGCACCAGCGGGACCAGGGGGGCCGGCGGGACCAGCGGGGCCCTGGGACAGGAGGGAAGGGGATGGTCAGAGCATCGTCCCACAGCAACACCCCAAGTGGGACGAAGGGTCGCCTCCCCCCCGGTGGGCAGCCCCCTCCTGTGCCGGGATCCAAGCGCAGGGACAGTTCTGACCCAAACCTCAGTCGAGTCAGTGCTCAGATGGAGAACTGGGGCTGGGAGGGAGCGGATGGGGCTCTCCATGAGCAGAGCAGCACTTACGGTCTCACCGCGATCTCCATTTTTGCCAGCAGGACCGACGGGGCCGGGGGCACCGGGGGCACCGGGAGCACCAGGGGGGCCGGCAGGGCCGGTCTCACCACGGTCACCCTGAGAGGAGGAAGAGGAAGAGGAGGAGGCAGAGCAGACATAAGCGTGGATCAGCACAGCCTCGCCACCCCAACCCAGCACCCCACCCCTGGGCGCTCACCTTGGGACCAGCAGCACCGTCACGACCGGGGGCACCTTCAGCACCGGGAGCACCCTATGGGACAGCAAGACCCCCCGAAGCCCCTCGTTAGGATGAGGATGCTAACGAAGGGGGGACTCGTCGCTGAGCCCAGCACCCACGGGTGCCACGAGCACATCCAGCCTTCACCCTACCTCACGTCCAGCTTCACCAGGGGGACCAGCAAGGCCAGGGGGGCCCATGGGGCCGGGAGGACCGCGTTCACCAGGGGAACCTGAGGGACCCTGCTTGCCGGGTTCACCCTATGGAGAAGAGAGCGCAGAGGCGTCGGACACCAGGAGCACCCATCAGCCACACGGTGAGCTGGGGGGTCCCACGGGGGTACTCACAGAGGGGCCGGGCAGGCCGGGGAAGCCTCTTTCACCTCGCTGTCCTGGGAGACCGACGACACCGCGCTGACCGGCGATACCTTGGGGTCCGGGGGTGCCGGGAGCGCCCTGGGGGGGACGAGCAGCACCTCAGTGTGGGCACCTCCGGATGGAGGGCAGAAGCACGGGGTGACACGGCCTGGTGTCCGTGGAGGGGTCACGCTGTGGGGTGACTTACAATGGGACCGTCAGCGCCGGGGGAGCCTTTCTCGCCAGGGGGTCCGGGGGGGCCAGCAGGGCCAGGTTCACCGGGGCGGCCAGCGGGGCCGGTCTCACCACGGGGTCCTTTGCCACCTTCCTTACCGCTGGGGCCGGGGGGGCCGGGAAGGCCGATGTTACCCTGGGTAAGGGGGGGGGTGATGCAGTCAGACCCCCCCGCAGGGTGGCTGCGCGGTGCCAGCGGCGTCCGGTGCCAAATGGGTCACGGTGGCCACGTGGAGCTGCCTGGAGCTCTGCCCGGCATCCACACAACAGCACGGTGCCAGCGGCCCCCCCACACCCCCCGTCCCGCCGCTGCTGTGGGGCGCAGCACTTACGGAGGGGCCGGGGGGACCAACTCTTCCAGCAGCACCAGGGAAACCAGTAGCACCCTGTGAGGGAGAAACGCTGCGGTCAGGGGGGGCTGCACGGAACACGGGGGCACCATCAGGATCAGTGGCCAGGAGGGAGGCGCTCACCCCACGGGGGGGTACAGCTTTGAATTTGGGGGGGAGGTGGGAGAAACGAGCCGCCTTCACCCACTGCACCTCCCACCCCCCTCATGGGACCGGCCCCCCCTCCCCATGCACAATGTTACCGGCCCAAACAGCTCCCATAGTTTGGGGGCGAGATGCAGGAGGGGCTGAGCCACCCATGGGTGCACACCCCCACCTCCCCCCAACCCGGGGAGCCGTGCAACCCCCCCCCACAAGATCCATATACTTACAGGAGGTCCAGCGCTTCCACGAGCGCCTTTGGGACCGGGAGCACCAACAGCACCCTGCAGTTGAGGGGGGAGGAAAAGAGGGGTGAGCAACACTGTGGAGGTTCTCCTTGGGGGGCACCTGGGGGGGAGGACTTACGGCAGGGCCGGGAGCACCAGTGGGGCCAGCAGGGCCAGGGGGACCAGCGTCACCTTTGGCTCCAGCATCCCCAGTTTCACCTTTAGCACCAGGCTGGCCATCGGCACCCTATGGGACAGAGCATTGGGGTGAGCAGGGGTGAAGTGTGGGGTGAGGGAAATCCGAGGTGGGGGGGAGAGCATCTGCAAAGACACTTACAGGAGGGCCAGCAAATCCAGCAGGACCGGGGGGGCCGGGCTCACCACGGTCACCCTAAAGGGGGGGGGAGAGAGGGATAATGGCCGTCACATCAGTTATGGGGTGGCCAAGGATGCCAGCACGGCTGAGCCATGCGGTGTTGCAGACACTTACAGGAGCACCACGGGCACCAGTGGGCCCAGCAGGGCCGGGGGGGCCAGCTTCACCCTGACGGAGGGGAGGAAGAGGAGAGAAGGCCGTGAGGTCAGAGCAGCGGTATGGGGTCGGTGTGGGACGTGGGGACACCTCCCCATAGCATGCAGATGAAAGATGTCCCCACCTTGTCACCGGGAGCACCGGCGGGGCCGGGGGGGCCGATGGGGCCGGTCAGACCGCGGAGACCATCTTTGCCAGGAGCGCCGTCAGCACCTTTGGGACCGGGGTCACCCTGCGTGGGGGGGAGAAGGCACAGAGAGTCACCTGTGGGGTACGGCCCGGAGCGTCGCACTGCTCTGCGCCCCATAAGGACCACCACAACCCCCCTGTCCCCTCGGCTCGGGGAAGAGCCACGCTGGGACACGCTGGGATGCCCCTGCAGGCGGTGAGCGGCTGTGGGAGGGGAGGGGGCTGCAGGCAGAAGGTGAATGGGGGGCATTGGGAGAGGGGGGGGGGGCACGCACTCTGTCACCCTTGGCGCCTGGCAGGCCGGCAGCACCGCGTTCTCCGGGCATCCCCTGCAACCCGGGGGGGGCCTTGGTTTCCGGGGGCACCGGGAGCACCGGCGTCACCCTGGGGAAGAAACACAGCGATGGAGGTTAGTGAGAAATCAGAGCCGTCTCTGTAAGAGGGAGCCCCGTTCCGGAGCCATCCCCACCTCCCTCCACCCCCCAAAATGCAGAACCCCCCCCATACCCACCTTAGCACCATCGTTTCCGGGAGCACCGTTAGCACCACGAGGACCCTGAGGGCCGGGGGGGCCCTGGACACCGCGCTCACCGGGGAAACCTCTCTCACCCTGCAGGAGGAGGAGAGGAGCTGAGCGCGGCCGTTCGGAGCAAGGGGGGGGAGGGACGAAGGGGGGCTGAGGGGCTTCAACTCACCCTGGCACCGGCAGGACCGGGGGCACCGGCATCTCCGGGGACACCCTATGGATGGGATGGAGGTTATGGGGTGGAGGTTATGGGGTGGAGGTTATGGGGTGGCGCATTGAGGCACCGACTCGGGCTGATGTCCGTAGGGATGGTGATGGGGCACTCACCTGCTCACCAGGTTTGCCAGCCTCTCCTGGGGGGCCAGCAGGGCCGGGCAGACCCTGCAGGGGAAAAGGAGGAGAGGTGGGGGGTGAGAATGTGGGGTGCAAAGGGGGAGGTGGCACCGCTGTCACCACGAGGTGTCGTCCCCTCACCTGGAAGCCGGGGGCTCCGGCGGGACCTTGTTCACCTCTCTCTCCAGCGGGACCCTGCAGGAGGGGGGAGAAGAGTGAGGGGGGGGTTGGGGGGCGGCGGAGCACCCACTGCATCAGTAGTGCAAGGTGGGGGGGGGACACAGATACTCACAGTGGGGCCGGGGGGACCCTGGGCACCGGCTTCACCATCCTTACCAGCAGCACCCTGAGGGGGGAGGAGGGGCTCAGAGCACTGCGTGCACCCATGGGTGCTGGGAGCGCGTGGGGCAGAGAGCTGTGAGTCTATAGGGCTGAGCTGTGAGCCTACAGGGCAGAGAGCTGTGAACCTATGGGGCTGTGCACTGTGAGCCTATGGGGCTGAGCTGTAAGTCTATGGGGCTGTGCACTGTGAACCTATGGGGCTGAGCTGTGAGCCTATGGGGCTGAGCACTGTGAACCTATGGGGCTGAGCTGTAAGTCTATGGGACAGAGAGCTCAGAACTTATGGGGCTGAGCTGTGAACTTACGGGGCTGTGAGTCTATGGGGCTGAGCTGTGAGCCTATGGGTCTGTGAGTCTATGGGGCTGTGAGCCCCATAGATTCATACGCTGTCAGCTTATGGAGCCGTGCTGTGAGCCCATAGGGCCGTGCACTGTAAATCTATGGGGCTGTGCTGTACTGTGAGGTTATGGGGCTGCACTGTGAGCCCGTGGGGCTGTGCTGTAAATCTATGGGGCTGTGCAAGACTGTGAGATTATGGGGCTGTGTGCTGTGAGTCTGTTGGGGCTGGGCTGTGAGCCAACGGGGCTGCGCGCTGTGAGCCTATGGGGCAACGTGCTGTAAGCTTATGGGGCTGTGCTGCGAGTCTGTAGGGCCAAGCACTTTTGTGAACTTGTGGGGCTGTGCTGCGAGCTGATGGGAGCCGCATGCTGTGAACCTACAGGGCTACAGCGTGAGCCTATGGGGCTGTGCAGTGAGCCTATAGGGCCACGTGCTGTGAGCCTACAGGGCTGTAGTGGGAGCCTATGGGGCTGTGCTATGAGCCTATGGGGCTGTGCACTGTGAGCCTATGGGGCTGTAGTGGGAGCCTATGGGGCTGTAGTGGGAGCCTATGGGGCTGTGCTATGAGCCTATGGGGCCGTGCACTGTGAGCCTATGGGGCTGTAGTGGGAGCCTATGGGGCCATGCACTGTGAGCCTATGGGGCTGTAGTGGGAGCCTATGGGGCCGTGCACTGTGAGCCTATGGGGCCACATGCTGCGAGCCTACAGGGCTATAGTGGGAGCCTATGGGGCTGTGCTATGAGCCTGTGGGGCTGTGCACTGTGAGCCTATGGGGCTGTGCATTGAGCCTATAGGGCCACATGCTGCGAGCCTATAGGACTGTAGTGGGAGCCTATGGGGCTGTAGTGGGAGCCTATGGGGCTGTAGTGGGAGCCTATGGGGCTGTGCTATGAGCCTGTGGGGCCGTGCACTGTGAGCCTATGGGGCCGTGCACTGTGAGCCTATGGGGCCACATGCTGCGAGCCTATAGGACTGTAGTGGGAGCCTATGGGGCTGTAGTGGGAGCCTATGGGGCTGTGCTATGAGCCTATGGGGCCGTGCACTGTGAGCCTATGGGGCTGTGCACTGTGAGCCTATGGGGCCACATGCTGTGAGCCTACAGGGCTGTAGTGGGAGCCTATGGGGCCGTGCTGTGAGCGAGGTGTGGGGCAGGACAGAACTGTGGCATCCCTGGAAGGAGATTCCTGCCACGTCTCCTCCCTGCTGCCCTGGATCCTGAGCTGCTGGCAGCTTCCAGCCTGGACCGATGGCCACCAGAGCTGCTGTTCCCAAACCCCATTTGGGGTTTTCTGGCCCCATAGATCTGCCCCCAGCAATACTCACAACAGCACCAGGGGGGCCGGGAGCTCCTCTCTCACCGGGTTTGCCAGGCTCACCCTAAAAGCAAGAGGAGTGGGGTGAGACGTGCATCAAAATCACAGCACCGTGGGATGGACCCCCCTGCCCCCCCCCCCCCCAGCCCCCCCCCCCAAACTGTGGGGCTCTGTGAGTCCTGTGCCACAGATCTGACATGAAATCCTCGTGCACCCCAAACCTGTGGGCAGACCAAGCCCCCCCCCCCCCCCATT
>NW_024885633.1:8764-13342 GCF_019232065.1 Centrocercus urophasianus
GGGAAACCCATCACACCAGCTTGACCTCTGGCTCCGGGGGGGCCGGGGGGGCCGGGGCGGCCATCTTGACCAGCGGGACCCTGAGGTGGGGAGAGCAAAGAACCCGTCAGTGAACTGCACGTTATGGGGGGGGGAAGGGGGGGTCTATAGGGGTTACTTACCGGGGGTCCGGTTTTGCCGTCGGGACCGGGGCTGCCGGGGCTTCCAGTCAGACCCTGGGAGGAGCGTTAGGGCCGGGTTAGGGCACGGGGCTCGGGGGGGTTTTGGGGGTGGACGTGGGCAGGGCCGGCTGTTGGCTCTGCCCGCCGCACGGTGCCCCCGCCGCGCTCACCTTGGCACCGGGGAGACCGGGTTCTCCGGGGCGTCCGGCTTCACCGGGGGATCCTTTGGGGCCGACGGCACCGGGGGAACCGCGCTCTCCGGGGGGACCCTGAGAGAGAACGGAGGTTATCGAGATCCGGGATGGGGAGGGGGCGCAGAGCTGCGCTCACGCAGGAAGGAAAAAAAAACCCACCTTGGGACCGGCGATGCCGTCAGCACCGGGGAAACCGCGGCTACCGGGAGCGCCCTGCGAGGGATGGGAGAACGGTCAGAGCGGGGTGGGGGGACCCTATGGGGCACAGCCGTGGGGCCGAGCAGCCGAGATGCTCCAAGGAAACCTCGAGGTGCGTGGGATGCCGCGGGGACATCGGCGTTTCCATCGGGCTGAAGCCGGGGGAGGACAAGGCGGACTCACCCGTTCTCCTGCAGGACCGGGCAGCCCAGCAGGGCCGGGCTCTCCACGAGCTCCTCTCTTGCCTTCCTCACCGGCGGGGCCGGGGGGGCCTTGGACACCAGCGGGACCCTGCGGGGGGAGAGCGGGGTGAGCGGCCGCGAGGAGACGCTGAGCCGGGGCTGCGCTGAGCGTCGGTGGCTCCTGGGGACACTTACGGGTTCGCCTTTGGCTCCGGTGTCACCTTTGTTGCCTGGAGCGCCGGGTTCGCCCTGGGAAAGAGGAGGGGAGATGCTCAGAACCGTGCTGGCGGGAGCGGGGAGGGGGTGCTGAGCCCCCCCAGGCCCTGTGGTGGCAGCTCGTAGTGCCGTGGGGGCGCGGAGATGCGCCCGGTGGGGCGGTGCACCGATGGGCCAAAGGATGGAGCCATCGCAACGCCATCGACTCGGTGCCCCATCTCCATCCCAGCGCTGGAACGAAGGGCTGAGAGCCCACCACAGGGCGAGCGGAGGGGTGGAGGGGGGATGCGGGGGTACTCACGCTGTTCCCTTTGGGTCCGGGGGCACCGCTGGGACCTTGGGGTCCGGAGGGACCGCGAGCACCGGGGAAGCCGGGGGCACCGGCGATGCCAGGAGCGCCCTGAGGGACGGGCAGAGGGGCGGTGAGGGCGAGGGACCCCCGAACCGGGAACCGCGTGCGGCAGCGCGACGCGGCGCCAACAACTCACCGTAGCACCTTTGGCACCGGGTTGACCGTCGGCACCGGGGTTACCCTGGTGGAGAGAAAGAGGAGGAAGAGGAAGGGTTACGTGGGAGCCCGAGGGACGCGAGGCTGAAGGGCGGGACGCCGTCGGGGGGGCACTCACGGCGGGACCGGCAGCGCCAGCTGGGCCGGGGGGACCGGGTTCGCCACGGGCGCCTTGGGGACCTTCGCTACCGCGAGCACCTTGGGGACCTGTTTCGCCCTGGGGAGGAAGAGGAGGGAGAAAGAGTCAGGGCCGGGCCGCCCGCAGCCGCACCGCTCCTCCTTTCCGCGCAGCGCAGCCGTTGGCGGTGCCGGCCCCGTTGCCACCGACGGGCGCTGCGGAGCACGGGGGAGGAAATCCCCCATCCCACCTCCCCCAAAACCCCCAGCCGGGCTGTGGGGCCGCGGCCGAGGGGCGGAGGTCTTACCTTAGCGCCAGCAGCGCCGGGGAAGCCGGGGGGACCCGCGGGACCGGTTGGGCCCTAAGTAGGGGGAGCGGATGGATGCGTCAGACGAGAACAGCGCGGCGCATCGGGCTTACCGGGAAGCGCGGCTCTGGGATGGGGACCCTTCGCAGGAGACCCCCCCCCCAGGCCGGGCCGGGGGGAGCTCGGAGGGTTGGGGGCACTCACAGGAGGACCGGCAGCACCGGGAGCACCGTCGTTACCGCGAGCGCCCTGAGGGAGAGAGGCGGCCGTGAGCTGCGGCGATGGGGGGCGCGATGGGGTGCCGGGGGGGTCCGAGCCCCGGGTTCCCCAATACTCACAGCGGGACCGGATGGACCGGGGCGGCCTCTCTCGCCGGGAAGACCGCGAGGACCCTGCGGAGGGACAGAAGGGTCAGGGTGGGCTGCTTTCCCTTTAGCATCTCTGTGCCCCCTGGCCCCAATGATGCTCTCGTTGCTAAGCCCCTCTCCCCCCAGCAGCCCTGGGGATGCAGCCCCTCAGGGGGCACCGTGTCCCCCCCCTTCACTGTGTCTCCCAGCACCCACCCAGCACCCACCCAGCACCCACCCAGCACCCACCCAGCACCCACCCAGCACCCACCCAGCACCCACCCAGCACTCACCATCTGCCCAGGAGCGCCGTTCTCTCCAGGGCTGCCAGGCTCACCCTAGGACAACAAATAATAATAACAACAATATGCCAAAAAAACCAAATTGGGGTTTTCTGCCCCAAAGTGGCAGCAGTGGGGGTGGGCAGCTGGGTGAGCTGCTCCAGCAGCTCTGCTCACCTTGGGACCAGCAGGGCCGGGCTCACCCTTGGCACCATCCAAACCACTGAAGCCCTGGGGGGCAGAGGAAGGGGGTCAGCGTCAGTGCCCCCAACCCCCCACCCCCCCCAACTCATTGGCTGGGTGTTGGGGTTCCACGGGGGTTTCCCCGGCTTGGGGGTGTCCTCAGTTCGCCCCACATCTCATGGGGGGGATGCAGAACTCACTCTGTGTCCCTTCATGCCCGGCAGACCAGCAGTTCCAGGGAGACCGCGTGCGCCCTACAAGGAAAGGCCGTGGGGTGACACAGAGCCACTGGTCCCCGTGCCCCCGTCTCTTGTGTGCTGTGCACGCCGTGGGGCCCCCAACCATGGGGGGAGCCTCACCTGGGGGCCAGGGGGTCCACGCTCGCCAGGACGGCCGGGTTTGCCAGCTTCACCCTATGGACAAGGACACAGTTGGTGGCACAGCCCCACAGCGCTGCGCCGTCGGGGGGGGGGGGGGGGGCTCAGTGCCACCAGACAGGGAGGGGGGGTCCGACCCTCTGCCACTTACATCATCGCCGTTCTTGCCAGGGGGGCCAGCGGGGCCGCGGGGGCCCATGGGTCCCTAGGAGATAAGAAAGGGGTGTGGGGGGGGGGGCTGGGGGGTGCAAGGCTCCCCGTTGCTGCCCCTTCCCAGCAGTGCTGGGGGTTGGGGGGCAGAGCTGCAGTTCCTGCACTTACGGAGGCACCGGGCTCGCCGGGTTCACCAGGGGGACCTTGGAAACCTTGAGGGCCCTGTGGTTCAGTGGGGGAAAAAAAAAGGGGGAAAAACGGGTCAGAAAAAGGGAAAGCTGGGTCTGAAGACCTCGATGATGAGTTCAGATCCCCCCCTCCCCACCCCATGTGGATCCCCATCACTGTGGGCTTCCTTATGCATGGTGGGGGGGGAATGCTGCATCCTGCCCTCATCCAACCTGCGCCCACCCCTGCCACCAAGGGCACCCAGACCAAAGGGTCCATGGGGGGCTTGGCCCCAAAAATGAGCTGAGGAGGAGGAGGAGGAGATACTCACAGGAGCACCAGGAGGGCCAGGGAGACCACGGGGTCCAGCAGGGCCCTGGGGGGGAACAAGGAGACAGAGCTGAGCGCGTGCCACCCCCCTCCCCATCCTCGTCCCGTTGCTGCATCAGCACCCCATCCCCACCCCATTCCTACCCCACTGGCGTCTCCACTGCCACCCCATTTCTGTCCCAGAGCCATCCTGCACCCATCCCCAGCACCTTGGCTCCTTACCGCCCTGCTGATGTCCCTCTTGCCCCCCTCACATCTCTGTCCCCTGCACCTATTTCAGTCTCCGTTTTATTGCTGCCTTATTGTCACCCCCCACTGCTGCCTTTCTGATGTCCCCATACCGGCCCAATCCCTCTTTCCATTGCCACCCCATCCCTGTCCCATTGCTACCCCTCTGGTGTCCTTATTGCTACCCATTACCCACCCCCATCTCCACTCCATCCTTGTCCCACCGGCACCCATCCTCATCTCTGTCCCCATCACCACCCCTTCTTGTCCCCGTTGCCATTCCATCCCTGTCTGCAATCCTACCCTATTCACCTCTCCATTGCTACCCAACCCCTTTCCCAGTCACCATCTCCTTGCTGACCCCATCGTCACCCCTTCCTGTCCCCATTGCCATCCTATCCCTGCCCCCATTCCCACCTTACTGATGCCCATGTTGTTACCCAGTCCCTTTCCCTATCACCACCCCTTGTTGTCCCCACTGCCACCCCCCATCCCTCTTCCCCTTTCCATTCCACCTGACCCCATGGCCACCCCATCCCTGTTCCCAGCACCACCTCATCACTGTCCCCATTGCCACCCCATTTCCGTCCCCATTAACATCCCGTCCCCGCTCCCCTTGTCACCCCC
>NW_024885634.1:0-22218 GCF_019232065.1 Centrocercus urophasianus
CAGAACTCTATGCAATGCCAACCTCTACAGCCAACAAAAAACCCTACAGCCAACACAAATCCCTACAGCCAACACAAAACCCTACCCTATGCCAACTTCTATGGCCAACACAGAACCCTACCTGATGTCAGCCCCCTACAGCCAACGCTGACCCCCTGTGGCCAACGCAAAACTCTACCACCAACTCAAACCCCCACCCAAGAAGAGGCAGTGGGAGAGGAGAGCACCCACAGCTAAAAGAAAACCAGACCTCTACTGGACACCCAATTTTCACCCAAGCACAGTGAAGTTTTTAGAGATTCAAATTCTTACTGAAGTGCAACATCCCAACCCAAATTCTCAACGTGGTGCACGCAGAATATCGGAGAGAAATCTTGTAACAACAGCCCACATCCCAGATAACTCCACACACCTGCCCCAAAAGTTCCCTTTGGAGAACTCCTGGCCCCGCTCAGGGCCACCCAAAACCCAAACCCTACATCTGAGAGCGGTGCCCAAGCGTTCCATGAGCTTGGGGCCACTGCCCCAGGATCTGACCCACGGCCACCACCTGCTGAAGAACCTTTTCCTGCTATCTGACAGCATCCCCTACAAAGCTCCGCGCCGCTCCCTCGAGCCACCAGAGAGCAGAGAGGTGCTGAGACCCAAGAAAGATGACATCACCTGGATTCCTTTGGTCAGCGAGGTGGGTAACCTCGTCATAAAGGAAATTAAGTTCATTAAGCAGGACTTGCCCCTTATGAACCCGTGTTGCTGTGATCAATTACTGTTGGCTTTCAACTCCTGGAACAATCTCTGTGATTTTTACAGGCACTGAAGTGAGACTAACAGCCCTATAATCACCAGGGGCTTCTCTCTTGCCCTTCTTGGCTCCAGATTCCCAAGACCATGAAGCAAAACAATAATAAGGGACACGATGGCATCAGCCGACTCTTTGAGCACCTTGAGATGGATCCCACAGGGCTCCTCCATGCATCGTCCTACAGTGCGAGGAACTGATGAGGGGCACGGGGAGCGCAGTCGCCGTTCTACTAATTGGCTCCATGTGGGACGGGGATGAAAGAATCAGTTTTTGCTGGCCAGCCAGGCACGCAGAGCTCTGCCAAGAGGCTTGGCCAGCTCTGCGCTGCGCTTTCCATCCCACCCATGGTTTCCAGCACGGTGCTTCCCTTCGTTGGCTCTGCTACCAACCCACGCGTGCCAGCTGCCTTTCCTTTTGGCCATCCGCGTTGGGTTCAGACGGGTTTAACCACGGGGTGGAACTGCTCTCCTTGGCTTGGAAGGAAACAGAGCTGGAAAAACGCATGGGGAAGGAAGACCGCGAGGTATTGCTTGCTGAAATGTGATGGGATGAGAAGAAGTGCAAGAAATAAGTGATGTTCCTATGTCCTAGAAAGCAAGAAATATTCAACATTCAATGCTTGGTTGGGGTTGGGGCTGTCATGCGGTATTTCAGGCTCATGGCAACTGAGAGCTCCCCCAGCATCAAGCTTCCCTCCTTCCAGCTATCCCAAAACGCGTTTTCCCCAAAGCATTAAGAAAGAAATTGATTCCCTATCATTGCTGCCACAACCAAAAGGTGGAAGGGGTTCCTGCGACCTCGGGGCGCTGCCCCCAGGGAGCGTCACCCCAAAATTCCTGCATGGAAAGACCTGGATGAAGGTGCCACCTCCTGTGGCCGTAGCTCAGCTCACGTGAAAGTAGGGCAGGAAGAGAAGTAAGAGGCCAACAAGAGCTTTGCAATGAGGTGGAAGTCAAGAAAAGAATGAAAGACTGCGGAAAGGAGGTCAGGAGAGCAGCACAAGGGGGGACCTCGGGGGCGCAGGGGAGGGGGCGTCACTTCCACCCTACACAACTTCAATAGGACGTGGTTCAATGGGACACAGCCCTGAGCTTTGTGACCTGGCTCTGGAGGTGGCCTTGATGGGGTCAGGTACATCCAAAGGGTTTCTGACATCCATTCTTCAGCAGCAAATTCGGGCCGAGCCTCGTGGATGGGAGGAAAGACACAAGACCCCGTCTACAAAGCTCCAGCGTTTTGATTTCGACTCCTTTTCTTCTCCTTTGCAGGAGGGGGGGCAGCCACAACCGGAGAAAGCCAAGCTCAGAATGGAAATCAGAGCCGTGCTGAAAATAATTGGCATCGAATGCCCACTTCCAGCTCCAACTGGAAGGGGAAGAAGCTCCAATGTGCTGGAGAAGAGGTCACCCCTGGAGGCCCTTTTTCTGGGGAAGGGGCTGGCAGTGGGGGCCCTTCTTTGGCAGCCCAGCCCAGTGCCCAGGTCAGGGATGGGTTGAGAGTGTGGAAGACAAGGAAGGGCAATGCCACTCCATGAAGACAAGGGGAAGGAAAACCCAAGACGCCAGCAGGCAAAATTAAATTAAGGGGAAAATGCTGGAAAAAGAGCTGGAAGGAAGGAAAAACCCCAAATCCAACGGTGCCCCAGATGGGAGTCAGAGACGTGGGGAGAGCTGCGTAGAGATGGGCTCAGAGATTTCAGTAAAAAGGCAACAAACCTTCAATCAGAATTCTAGATGAGAATGCATACGGAATAGAGTTTAAAAAATACACAGAACAGATGCAGAAACAGGATAAGGACAAAGCTGGAAGCTGAACACGGTGAAGCAAAGCGAAAAGCAAAGCGAGACAAAGGGAATTGTTTGGGTTTGGTGGGAAATAACCCCAAAGACTTCTGGCCTGGTCACTGTGGTGCCCATCATTTGGAATAACTGGGTGTGTTCTGCACGGTAGAGAAATGGTTTGCAAAGAATTCACTTCTCCAAATATCCATCAAGAAGCTGTGAGGTATTTGAAACTAGAAATACTCTCCATTGGAAGGGATCCTAATGCCCAGCTCTTGGCCTCACAGTACTGGACTCCCTAATTTTGGTTGTGAGTTATGTTTTAGGGTTTCTTGGAGAGATTTTGGGGCGAGCCAAGAGCCAACCAAGAGTTAAACCATCAGAGCATCATCCAAAGCTTCCTGAACACCAACAACCCAATCGTGCACCCAACGCATTATGTGCACACCCAGCTTTACGCTGGATATTTTGTCCAGAAATTCTCCATATTAGCCAAAATTCATTAAAAACAAAACAAAACAAAAAAAACAAAAATACACCTCCACTGCCTTCTCCTTGTCCCCAGCTGGGTGACCTTCAAGAGGACACTTTGGACACGGCTGCCCCTCCATGCGTGTTGGCTACGACCAACGTCTGCACTGTGTTTCAGCCATCGCATGACACATTTATCCAGCTCTGTGCTTCTGTTTTGTCCAGAAAGCCTCAATATTTGCCAAAAATCATTAAAACCCATTTCCATCCCCTTCCCTTCACCCCCCAGCTGGGTGACCTTCAATGGCTGTCCCTTTGCGCACGATGGCTGTGACCAATGACCATGTTGTCTTGCAGGTGTTTTTTTTTTTCCTCCAATAACACACAGAATAATCTTCTCCATAATTTTGCTGGGCACCGAAGTGAAACTGACAGCTCCATAATTACCGAGGCTTCTCTCTTTGCCCTTCTTGGAAATTGGAAGAGCCATAACCTGTGCCCACCCGCTCTGCGCTCAGAGATGCACAGAAAGCCATTGGCAGCCCAAAATGCTGGCAAACAAGCAAGATCTGCAGCCCCAAACCTGCTCCCTAAAGGCTACGCCAACAGAAACAAAGCATTGCAATGAGGAACCCCCCAGCGCCACCTAAATGGGGTTTCATTCCATTTAGAGAGGGAGGAGACGAGCAAGGGAAGGAAGGGGCAGCGCCATTTTGGAATGCTCGCCAGCAGGGATGTAGGATCAGTTCCCTGATGCTGGACCATTCAACCAACCTTCCTGCTAAGAGCTCTGTGTTACACCAAGATCCAATAGAATCATAGAATCATAGAATATAATAATAAGAAAACACCAAGTCAGCTTTTGCAGAGCTGGTCTGGGCTTCTAGCAGTGCCCGATGCCCCTTGCGATGCAAGCAGAGACCTTCCAGAAGCTCACTCCAACTTGCTCCCGGCCCAAATCTCATTAACAGCGTTTAAAACCTTCTGCAAACGATGGGATTGGCATAAAACATGAGCAGAGAGCATCGGGGAGCAGTGGGAGAGGTTGCTGAGATCCACGCTGCTCTCAGCGCTCCGAAATACCCCAAGCGATTCAAGCAAACCCATGGATGCCTCAAACAATCCCCAAGTCCCCCATCACAGATCAAGAGATCGAGCACCCCCTGCCCCCATCCCCTTCAGATTAGCCTCCCCACATCCCCAACCTCAACCCAACAACTGTGTGCTCAGCTGCTTTGCAAGAGTCCAGTCTGTTCCGCGCAGCCCGGCGACGCCATGCAGCCATCTCACGCACAGCCCTGGAGCTGGGAGCAGCACTTCCCTTCCCCTCCTTGTTTTTGGTGAGGTTTGTCACCTTTCTGGTGAGTTGGCTTTGGGTTCCGGCCCACTGCCGCTCTGCAACCTGATATGGAGATGGGATGGAGTGGGAGATGCTCCCAACATCACACACCAAAAAGCTGCGCACTGCTGGCCAAACCCATAGGCAAAATCCTAGCTCAACAGCTCAACACACATCTCTTTTCTCAAGACAAATCCTTTTTTTTTTTCTTTTTTTTTCCCCTTAAATTTAATACTGGGGACATCTGATACCAGTTCACTATGTTCAGAACTGCTTCAACCTCCCCCTCACGAGCAGAAGGTGGCTGCGGTCCTTCGCCGTGACACCTCCCAACGCTCATCCCTACCAGACTCTGAGCTTTCAAGCACTATCCACAATGCCTCATGTGAATTTTGGGCACCGTGCACCTAGAAATTTCTGAATGGTTGCCCCAGACAATAGGAGCATCAGCCACTGGCAGCAGGAACCCCGCTCAGCTCTCTCCTTGGCATCAGCCCCTGCCCTGGGCTTGGAGCTCTTTGTCTTCCAGCTCTTTCAAGCTAAGAATTAAGAGCTGGCATTGGCTGTGCTCATCTGCGTTCATTATGGAGAGCAGGGATTACAAGCTTTATGATATTTCAGTTGAAGACGGATGGATCCCTGCAGTGAGAAGCACAACCTCCACAAGAAGGACTTCAACCAGGTGATGGAGCACCCAACGTCACTTTCTCGCAGCGCGCGAGCAAGTTTCCAGCCTTTGGGAGAACGCTGCTGTTGCAAAGATTTTGTGCCAAGTCTGCTTTTTGGGGGAAGTTTGAAAGCTTTTTGGGAAGAGCCACTGCTCTGAACCCAGTGCTGCTCCATGAGTGCTCTGGGGGCTCTGCTGATGGAAAGGCCTCACTAAGACCCAAGGGTCAAACCTCAATCTCCCCCTGGGAGAACAGCATCTAGAAAAAACGAGCAGTCAAGGGGTGAACACAGCACCTTCTACGTGGGTAAAGAGCAGGGTGGCCACACTCGGCCCCAACACCCAACACACACTTCTCTGTCCCAAATATCCCAAAGCACGCTCCTCTGCCTCAAACACCCCAATGCGCATTCTGGGTTTATGAGTTTTGCTGACAGAAATCATCTTCCTAAGCACAGCTGCCACCCAAGCAGGAGGCAACCTCTCCATCCACAGCTTGAGATATTTCATCACCACACCTTCACCTGCCCCAGACTTCACCCAGCACGACGACAACGACAGAGATGCACAAATCAACACCAGGTTCCACCAAGCAATCCGTCCCCTGCACCAAGGATCACGAGGAGTTGGCCAGCAAAAGGGTCTGTGGCTTCACTCACCGTCTCTGTAGGACTGCAAGGACTCATCTCCCCAGGATGGGGGGAATGGGGACAGAGGAGAGCGTGGAATGCTGCACTCGGAGATGGGGGTCATGCTCTTGCGGGGCACGAAGCCGTGCGGCTCTCGGCCCGGGGACGAGGGCTCCGCTCCCACCGCCGCCTGCAGCATGGGGTACTCCGCCGAGTTGGCCAACAGCTCCTTGAGGATGTTGATGGGCGAGATGGTGAGCTCCCAGTTGGTAATACCAAAGTCTCTCAGGTGGGCCCTGGCGTGGCTGGAGAGCCCGGCGCGCGTGTCGAAGCCGGCCCCGCAGAACTCGCATCGCATCAGGCTGAACGTGCTCGGGTCAAAGTTTGCAACTGAGGAAAGAAGGACAGAATCAGTGGGTAAAAGTTTGGATCGAGCCTCTGGGAGGGGGCTGTTAGACCCAAAAGAGCCATGAGATGCACCATAGCCATCAAAGCTGGCCCCGGCGCCATACGTACCCGTAGTCCGGGGGGCGGTTTCTAAACCCCACCGATTAAAGCAAGAAAATAGAAAGCACGGCAAATTGAATACATACTACCTTTTTTCTTCTTCTTTTGGAAGGAAAATTTTTGCTCAATAGCTTTCACTTCTTCCGCCGAGATGAAATGCCGGACGTTGTAGCTCACCCCAACACGGTTGAGGTGGCCCCGCACGTGGTTCGCCAGCCCAATGCCGTTGTGGAACCGATCCGGGCAGTACGGGCACTTCCTCTCCTCGTTTTTCAACATGGGCGAGTCGGAGTCCAAAAAGTCATCAAACTCTAAAGGAGAGTCCAACAGGAGCACATCCAAGGGAAGAGGCTCTTCCATCATGAACTCCCGCGATGGGAATGCTGTTTTCTTCTTGTAGGGCTTTGCCCGGGGCCGCTTCTTTGCTTTGGGGTGTGGGTTGACCTCCTCCAGCAGAACGATGGGCACCATCATCCGCAGCTGCTGCTGCTGCTCTTCGGAGGCAATCGAAGGGTCCGTGGCTCTCAGCGTGTCTCTGTACGTCCTCTTGAGGTCCAAAGCAGCTTGAGGGATGGTGACGGGTTTGGTGACTCTGTGCTCCATCAAGTCCGTGTCCGCGGCCATGGAGAACTCCCCTTCCACGCCCCCCACCTCGTTGATAAACATCCATTTGTGCCTGACCTCCTCCAGTCCAGTTGAGTGACTCCTCAGACCATCGCCTTCGGCTTCAAGCTGCTGAGCTGCTGTTTTTTTTTTCAGGTGCTGCAGAGCAAACTGCGAATAAGCCTTTGTGGAGGAGAGCCCCAGGTTTTTGTGGCGGGCAGCATACGGGGCCGCTTTCCTGGCATGGAACCCCGACGTCACGTAGTCCTTTTTGCTGCCCCCGTTGCTTTTGTTGAGTCTTGGGTGATCGACGGTGAAACTGTGCACGTCGTAATGCGACGCGCTTTCTCGGTGGGGCGAAGGGAAGAGCTGGTCTGCTTTGCCAAAATAATCAGTCTCTGCAAAGCAGCCTGTCCTGGCGGGGCTGTAGGCATCCCTGCTGGTTCCCGGTTGGTTGGGATCTTCCTCGTACACCTCTGCATCCCAAGAGAGGTGGGAATGGGCGTATTTCATGTGCTCTTTGAGGATGTTCTCGTTGGGTGCCGGGAAGCTGCAGAGCACGCAGGTGCTGAGCCCTTTGCCGTGCGGAGGCGCCTGCACTTGCAGGGCCAGGTGCTCGTTGGGTTTGAAGTGTTTGTACATGCTGTGCACGGGGCTATCCTGCAGCTCTCCGCTCCCGTAGAGATTCAGGCTCTTCGCTCCTTGGTCCTTCCTCTCCTTGACGTGCATCTTGGCGTGCTGCACGAAGATCTTGGAGGAGTTGGTGCCAAAGACGCACTTGGGGCACTGCAGCCGGGCTTCCCGACCTTCATCCGGGAACTCGTTCAGCTTCTGGATCTCCTCGATGATTTTTTCCCTGGATTCCTGGTGGAGCCTTTTGTGCTGCTCCAGGGACGCGAGGTCCCCGAAGGCCCACCCGCACTCATTGCAGCAGAACTGGCACTGCCCTCCGAGAGCATCCCCCTCTTGGTCCCTCCCTGGCCCGCGGTTGTGCTGGAGCATGTGATCCATCAGGTGCTCCTTCTTCTTGAAGTAGATGCTGCACTCGATGCACGTGTACACCGTGGGATCCTCCTCAGGACCCAGCTCCTCTTTGCCCTGCTCCTCCACCAGCACGCTGCACACATAGGGCCTCATCTCCACATCATAGGAGCTGCAGGGAGTGGGCTCCAGGGACATCAGTGGGATCCTCTCCACCGAATCCTCAGAATTCACCGTCCACGACTGCTTGCCGATGGCGAGGTCGGTGCTGAGCTGCAGAGCTGGCTTTGGGATGGTCCACTCAGCTGCGCTGAGCGCACCCATCTCACCCGCGTCCGAGTCGACCCCCAGCCCCCTCCTGTGGGACGAGGGGGTCTCGAGAGTTTTGGACTTGCTGAGGACAGGGTTCAGAGACTTCCTGAACACCGTCGGAGTCAGCGGAGGAGGCACTTCACGCACAGCCTGTCCCCGGAAGGGTACGTTGGTTGCTACATCCGTCGGCTTGCTCACATCTTTGTAGTGAGGACTTGGGCTTCTGTTGGGTCGAGAAATCCAATCGACCCTCTGTGTCCCCCTCCTGCTTTTCTCTAAGTGCTCTTTGCCGACGCCTTCAAGTTGCTTTGGTTCAGGTTTAAGGTATTTCTCCTCCCCACCCCCCACCGGTGGCCCCGTGCAAGGGTTGGGTATCCCGGCTGCCGCCATGCCAGCACCCAGCTCCTCGGCGTCACTCTCCAGGTCCTCAGGATCCACCCGCACCGTATTTACAACCTGGGGATCCCCAGGGAATGTCGACACATCCTTTGAGTCCTTCAAGCTAGAGAGTCTCTCTAAAGTGCTTTCTTCTCTGCCATCGCCTCCTCGCGTCTCCAGGGCGGAGGTGTCCCAGGGCACACTGCCGGACACCGTCATGGCACGCAGCTCCAGGGAGCTCCTGGCGTCTGCTCTGTACAAAGCCTTCTGGAACTCTAAATGCTCCTCGGTCTTGGAGCTGCAAAAGAAGTTTGGACAGTTAACGGCTGGTTAACAGCGATGTTTCTCCTGTATCACCCCAAACATCAAGGATTTAGGATCAAAGAAAAAAAACGCGCTTAAAGACCACTCGTCCCACCCCCCCTCCGTTGGCCATTGGCCTTTTACCCAACGGTGATGCGTGGTGCCAACAAGTCAAAGAGCAGGACAGTGAGCTGCATGAAAACAGGACTGACGTGCCAACGTGGACCACACCAAAGGCCTGTGGGACCAAAGGACAACTTGTCCCCATCATGAAGTGCAAGTCTCTCTCTGCAGCACAGGGGGGGGAACACTGACCATCCTCCATCTTTCCTCCCTGTTGCAGATACCCTCAAATCACACCGGATTGAGTTGGTTCCTCCCCCAAATCCTCAGCAGGACCCCAAAACTTAGCAAGACCCCATCAAGCAGCTGGAAAACAAGTCTCCGTGGGGCAACTCTACTGGTGGACTGGGTGGCACAAGGCCAACCAGGTGGTGCTGTTGACACCACCACCACAGCAAAGAGAGGTGTTGGGTTCTGGAGAGCATGCCCGTGGGCAAACCAAATGGCTTCTGAAGTCCAATGTTTGGGCTTGGAAGCTTTTTCCCCCATATGAAAAAAAGGGGACCGCAAAGGTGCAACGAAGGTACGCGATGTTCTTCAGGATGCCCCAAGGGATTGGAGACATCTGCACAGTGAGACAGAGCATCGAGCCCTTCTGCAAGGGTGGTGGGAGGCTCGCTAGGGAAACCAAGAAATCCAAAAGCACCTGATGACCATATTCAGGATTCTGAAGAGAGCCCGAGCAATCCAGATGCGCCCAGAGAGCAGTCATGACCCAAATCTCAACCAGAACATAAGGCCCAACACCAACAGGGCCCACACAGGAGGAAGAGGACATCTCCATTGGCAGCTTAGTGGGGTCTGGAAGGTGCAAGCAGACCCCAACCCGCGGCCCAAGGCTTGGGGCAGAGATGGGAAGACAGAGGAGCTAAGGGTGCCACAAACTCCCATCCACACCGTGCTGATGGAAGGGATGAGTGGCCAAGAGCACCACGTCCTGGTGCTCTGCTGAAACCACTCCCAAGGGAAGAAACCCTGAGCCTCAAAGAGCCCAAGGACTCAAGATGCTGTGCAAGGGGCTGCCCCAGGCCAGCAGAACACTATCTCACGGGTCAGGCTGCCAGGAGAACAAAGCATCTTTCTTTGTTAGGGACAGCAGGGCTTACAGTTCCATGCATTTCTCATCATTTTTAAACCTATTTCCTAACACGCAGAATTCAGGGGCAAACCAGCTCCTGCACTTGCCTTCCCGGCTCCAAATCTTTCCCTATTCTCTTTTCTTTTGCGTAAACACACAGAGAAATTGAGAGGACGGGCTCTCCATCGTCTGCGGTGTGGTAGCAGGGAAATGCGATTCCCATATGCACCACAAACGTGATTAAAAATAACTCGCTAAGGAAACCGCTGGCCCAGGAAGGATCATTCAACAGCAGATACTAAAATAAACCCATTAAAACGTGCCAGGCATGGGCTGTGTCACCGAGCGAAAGCTGAGGGAGAGCGATTCCCATAAGGAGCCTCGGGCTGCCACCACTCAATCTGCTTTCTCCAGCGTGCTCAGAGGTGTTAGGGACACCCCAAGGAGCTTGGGGACGCCCATCTCAGCAGCCGCCTCTTCCCCCTGCGCCAGGGATGGCCCCAAGAGAGCAAAGCAGAACTGAGGTGTTCCAAGGGGCGAAGTGGGACGGGCAGAAGAAAGGGGTCGTGGTGGGAAGTGGTGAAATGAAGCTACGTGGGAACAACCAACAGTGCGTTGGAGAAAGGGAATGGCGCTGGCCTGGTGGTCGGGACGACCCTCTTTGGGGACAGCCAAGCAGAAATTTGGGGGTTTTGTGCTGTTAGCAAGGGGAGATGCTCTGCAACATCCCCAGGGCACTTACCCGAGTTCGGTCCTGTGAGCTGGGGCTGGGACAGCACCGGAGAGGGCAGGATCAGGCTCATCTGCAACAGAGAGGAAAGCTCCAAGGTCAGTGCCCAAGTGAGGCTCCTGCAGCGCAATTTGCAATCAACGTGATTTGGGTGTCGGAAAGAAAAAGCTTTCCCAGCAGATCAACCCCTTCTGCTCCTGCTGCCCTGTCCTGCTACGGCCGGGTCCGGATTACGGGAGGATTGCTGAGCCACACTTAAGAGGGTTTAATCCCGCGCGAAAGTATTTGGTGGATAATCGTTCCTGCAACTAAGCAGGCGAGAGGGGAGATGTGCACGGCTCCAGCCGCGCTCCTGCCAACCTGGAGGGGTTGGTTTTGTCCACTCTGCAAAGCAGACGGCATCCCATGGGCTCTGGTTTCTCTGGGTGCACAGCTGAGCATCATTCTGGGCTTGGTGGTGCTGACCACACATCTCCAACCCTGCTTGGGGGCTGACAACGCACGGGTGAATCCTGCTGAGCTCTACTGGGCTCAGATGGACCAGGAGCAGCCCTGAAGAAGTGGGAAAACTTTTGTCGGTGTCCAAGAAGGATGCGTGAATCCCGCCTGGACAAGACTGCAAGCAGAGAGAGGACTGGGCACAAGAGCCGTGCGCACACTGCAGCTACGGAGCCAAGAGTTGGACTGGATGATCCCAATGGGCTCCTTCCAACTCAGGATATTCTACGGTTCTTATGAATGTAGCTGACCTCCATCCCCTCCCTGAATGATGCAGCCACTTGTAGATCATGTTTGTTTCGCAGATTGCTGCTTATGTGCCAGAAGTCGAGCGCGACGGCCCAAGGAATTTGGGACCACCATTATGGAGACGAAGGAGGCAAGGCACAGGAACGTGAAAAGCCATCGCTGGTTTTCCACCCTAACATCTCAAGCGAAGCACACAAGAGGTGAGAAGCTTAAAGCGAGGATCTCTTAGAAGGAGATGATGGGTTTTGAGGTCTTTCACCTGGATGGGGCCACCGTGGCGATCCTTCATCGGCGCAACCAGAGGACGCAGAGAGGTGGCCTTGAACTCCAGCAGCTCAGGTTTTTTTTTTGGCTTCAGAAGCATTTTGGAAAAGCCCGTTGGGATGCACGGCCAAGCTGCGAGGTCACGGGGGACAAATAGTGTTCATTCAGGAAAGCCTGAGTCACTGACCATCCCGGCCAGGCACGTGGGGGAAGGGATGGGAAAACCCTCCTGAACGGGCAGACTGTAAAACGCTTCCAAAAAGAATCAAACCGAAAGCGACCGTGAGGAGAAGGGAAGCTGACGGAGGGGACGGTCGGGTGAAGGGACGGGCAGGAGCCTTCCAGGGGCTCTTTGTTCCACAGAGCTCCAGCGTGGCTCCTATTTTTAGCAGCTGTCTCCTTTAGAGGAAAACACGCCGTGATTTATCTTCCTCCTGATGAGCACGTAACTGTGCTCCCTGCAAATCCCGGTTTCTTGGAAACAGCGAGAGATGAGGGAGTTTAATGTCTTGGACTTAGCAAGCTCACGTTTACCCTCTATGGTAATCCAGTGAGAGCTGCTCCTCCGACCACGGGAGCGCAACTGCAGCTTCTCCCAGGAGAGCAACGCGGCAGCCACAAGGTCAACAACTCTCATCCGATGGATCCACTACATTAAAAGGACACGGAACCGTCAGAGGGCATCCAGGGGAGGGCACGAAGACGGCGCTGGGTCTAGAGGGCAAGACGAGGAGCAGCCCCGGGCCACTTGGTTTGTTTAGCTGAGAGGAGACCGACACCACGCTCAGGGTTGGGGCTTTGGGAGCTCTCATGCTGAGCGGGGAGTTGGACTTGATGATCCTATGGGTCCCTCCCACCTCGTAAAATTCTACAGTTCTATGGTTTTTCCTCTACACCGAGAATGAGAGCCGCCAAGACACCGAGACGCTTTCGAACATCAAGCAAACACGTGAGCTTGCAGCAGCCAAAACACACACAAAGGGCAGAGATAAGGGAAACCAGCACTGTTCCCAGTGTGGAACGGTTACACCGGGATCAGGAGCTCTCCTACACACGGTGAACCCACTCCCAGATGCATTCAGCAAAGGTTACTCGCAAAACTCATTTCAAAGGTCACAAATTGAGTAATAATGACATCACCATTCGGGCCAAAAGCGCTCCGTTTCACCAAGGTCACTGCAGGCAGTGCTGATAAGCAGAGGTTTAACAGCATGCTCACAAGGCATGGCTTCACCTAAACCGTCACCACCACCACCCAGCAGCACAAGGACACACTGCAAAGTGCTTTTCCACACCCAAGTGTCGGATCCTTCCTCCCCAGAGGGTCTCCAAGGGCTCTTCTCTACAGGATCCCTTCCACCCAAAGGGTCTCCAAGGATTCTTTTCTATGGGATCCTTCCTACCCAAAGGATCTCCAAAAAGGTCTTCCTTACGGGATCCTTTCTACCCAAAAGGCTCTTCCCACCCTGGGATCCTTTTTTCTTCAAATAGTGTTGCCCTTGCAGTGATGTTGGTGCATCCAATGTCCAAAAAACTAAGTCCAGCAAAGGCCCCCAGCCATGGGTGACAGGAGGACTCAATAAATGGAGACAAGCAGGGGAAAACTGGGAGTGTTCAGCTTCCAGGTGAAGGCAGGAAGGTGCTGCCTACAGCCACTAACTGGAGGGTGTGAAGATGGAGCCAACCCCCTCCTGGACATCCACAGTGAAAAGAAAAGAAAGTCACAACACAGGAAACTCTTCCCACAGCCCAGCTGTGGGATGCAGATATCTCCACCCCTGAAGACGCTCAAAACTCGACCGCATGAGGTTTGAACAACTCAAACAATTCTGAAGGCGGCCATAGCCTAAGCTCAGGGTTCAAAGCAATGATGTCTTTTGGATGGTGGTTTCCCTCAGCGCTACCCCAGCTAGAAATGATGAGATGCTCTGGAAGAGTTCAACCAAGAAATGATATTTTCCTTGAGGTCTCAGGAGCCTGCAGGAGTGAGGATTTAAAGGAAATCCATAAAAACATTATTTCCTAAACTTCAAAAGCTGTCAATCTGTGTAAGGTCCATCATCTGCACGCACTGGAAGGATTCCCCTCCAACACACAACCCTCCAGGATGGCAGCGAGGATGCCTACCTGACCTCCAAAGCCCGTCTGCACCCTGTATCTCAGCAATATGGAATGGGGAGGGAGGGAGGTTCAGCCCAGCCTTCAGCCCTCCCGATCAACTGGGCTCTTCCTGAGGGTGAATACTTGGCGCAGACCAAAACCAGACTCTCCCAAAAACAGAAGAAATCAAGCAAATTGGACCAGAATTTGCAATACTACTTTTTGGAACAAGCTGAAAGTTTCCAAGAGCCTCCCAAACAAGCTGACCACCTCCAAAAACCCTGCAACAAACCAACCTGTGGTGTTTTGTTGTGTGTTTCTTTTTCTTTTTTTCCTCCAGCCATCTAAACAGGGCAAAAAGAGGTATTTTAGTTCCTCTACTGCCATTTGAGCAGGGGGATATTAGGCAAGTGAGTAGGCTATAAGCAAGGGTTAGGCAAGGGGTGAGGTCTTGCATCATCTCCTGTGTAATGCAGGATGTTGCAAGGCATGAGTTAGCCCTGGAATTAAAGAGTAGCTCCTGCTCAGGATGAAGCTTTCATCTTGGGCGTTTAATTTGAGAGCAAATGGTGCTGGAAGACTCTCTCATTGGCACCGGCAGCTTCTGCGTGTTGTAAATAGCCTGGAAGAAAAACCACAAATCTTTGGCTTGACGCATGGCTTTCTGGAGTCCAAACACGCAGCAGTGACCCACGGTGCCAGAAAAACAGCAGACGGTGCAGCACAGAGGTGGGAAAACACTGCAGCCCCGTGGAAAACACTGCAGCCCCGTGGAAAACACTGCAGCCCCGTGCCACCGCCCCAACAGCAGGCATTGCTGCCGCTTTGGATGGCACAGGTTTGTGTTTTTCTTTCCAAACTAGGGCAACGAGGTTCCCGTGCAAGGAATGCGTGGCCTTGGGCTGAGAAGCAAAACAAAGCAACTCCACACACACAAAAAAAGGGAAAGGGTGTAACAGCTCTTCTCCCGACTCACCATTAATAGGAGCTGCAGTTCCTACACGAATGCAGAGCCTTTCCCTTTTGCAAGAGGAGAATTGCACCCCAACACCCCCCTTCCACTGAGGGCACCCGAAGGAGCAGCCTGGTGTCCTGCAAACCCAAACCAAGACCTTCTGATGACATTGCTGCTCCAGCCCTCCAAGTAGGGCAGATCACTCCTCCGTCCCCAGAGGATGGCATCGCTGCTCAAACTCTTCAACGGTGTTTCTGCCCCAAATCCCCAACTAGGGTAGACTGTTCTCCACCAAAAGGACACAGCATTGCTCCTCAAGACCCTCAACGGTATTTCTGCTCCAAATCTCAAAGCAGGGCACAGCACTCCTCCATCCCAAGAGAATGGTATTGCTCCTTAAGCTCCTTGATGGCCTTTCTACCCCAAATCTCCAAGTTGGGTGGACTACCCTCCATTCCAAGAGCACAGCATCAATCCTCAACATCCCTCATGGTATTCCTGCTCCAAATCCTGCCTCAGAGCAAATTCTGCTCCATCCCAAGAGCGTGGCATCGCTTCTCTCCATCAGGAATCATCCCACTGTGTCACGCATGCACATCCAAACGCTCCCCAGGGCAGGACAAGACAATCGTGTTCAACGTCCCTTTGCTGTGGCTTTGCCAGAGGCAAGCAGGAGATTCTGCTCATGCTCCTGAATACAGATGAGCTGGCGAGAAGACTTGGGCAGAGCCATGAATTTCACATTTCCTCCTGAAGACGGATGTGTTTGGGGTCAGCTTTCCTCCTCCGGCAGTGGTGAAAGATCCCGGCCGTCCGCAGACGGAAACGGGATGCGTTTCTTTCTCTCTCTGCACGATGGCAGCTCAGGGCTGTATTTAAGGACACTCCTAAGCCCCCAGGCAGGTGACCTTGAGGACAGGAGCTCTTCAAAGCCCGGCGTGCTGGCAGCACATCGCGTCTCATCTGACTCGAGCTTGGCCGGCTGCTGACGGAGCTGGGGACGGGGCTGCGAGTCACATTTACGTGTTCCGTTTGTGCTGCAGATGCAGAGCTGGAAATCAAGCTGGAAAACCCAAGGGTTGAGCAACCAGCATCCAAAGCACTGATATTTCTGCTCCACAAGCAGAAAAAAAATCGCTGCAAAGAGCCCAAACCACAGCATTCCAAACGCGGTTCAGAACTAACAAACCAAAGGATCCCATGCTTCTGGTTGCTGCCATCCATCAGACAGTGCCCAATCCACTCTTTCAGGCTACGGCGAGCTGCAGTAGGAGCAGAACCATCCATACTTGGTCCCTTTGGCTCCTTGAGCTGCTTCACAGATCTGGAGATGACCCAAAACGAGATGAAGGGTCGTACAGACAAGATAAATGCAGCGTGAAATTATAGAATTTCTATGAATTTATGCGACCCAACAGACCAGCTCCCACTGGTCAACAGCCACCCACCCTGCTGAAACCACACGCGAAACATCCATTCTTGGAGACTGTCCCAGCTGAAGCAAACGAGCAACCTGCTCTTGGCTTTGGCACCCAACTCAACTCTCCCCAAAAAAAGCAATGAGGCTCAAAGCTGCCCAGCTCAATTCTCCACACCCAAAAAGGCATCGAGGCTCAAAAGCCGCCCAACTCAACTGCTGCTGAGAGCTCCAAGTCTCTCGCCCTTCTCAAAGACTCAGCAAGCCCTTGGCCCGAGCCTGCTTTGAGGAGCAAAAGTGTCAAATCCTATTTCTACCCCTTAAAATTTCTATCCCCTCTATTTCCTCCACACTTAGGGCATGGGAAGACATGTGAGTTGCAGGAGCAACATCCAAAAGAGAAATGAAGAGGAGCAGGTCTGCCTGGCTGATGGGTCACTGTGCTGCCCCACTGAGCTTCGGGAAACCCCATGGCTATGAGGGAACATCACAACAAGCACAACAGCCTGGTCCCACCGAGGTGAGATCTTGTGGCAAGAGGAACCGGCACCATGAGGAATCCCTGAGATGAGGCCCTCCAGGCACCACTGAAATGCTTTAAAGTCGAGAAGAGATGCAAATACTCACAACTAACGGCCACAGAACAAGGATGAACCCCGACACAGAACGAAACCATGGAGAACGGATGGCATCCAGAGCAAAGCCACCCTGAATTACAACATCATGGAGACAAGACCACAGCCATCCCGCATTCCCCATCCACCAGCAATGCTTGGCAATGGCCACATCCATGGCCACGAGGAAACCTTGAAAACCACTCCAACAGAAGGGGCTTCAGGGTGAGCACCAGCCTCCCCCCAGCTCTCACTTCCCCTAAAACCAAGCCTGCACGTTTCCACCCTGTGCGCACTGAGCCACGCAGTGGGGAACCAGGCTCCCATCCAAGCGTCCCCTGCGCCGCCTGGACCCCACACACACAGATGTGCTTTTCCCCTTACCTGGACGCCCCGACAGCTCACGCCGGCTCCCACCACGTGCACGTCTCTCGCACGGGTCGTTCTGTCCCCGTGTCACAACGGGCTCCCCCCCGAGCGGTTACAAAGGCAATGCCTGCTCAGGAAGTGGTCTGCGGAGGGCTGCAGGAGGTGGGGAACGGCACAGTGAGAGGGGAGGGCGCTGATGTGCTGACTCAGCAGCTGAGCTCACCCCGGCTCCAGAAGGCTCCGTCTCAGCCATAGGGCTGCTCCCACCCACCCCGCTCCCATGGCACCGCGTGGGTCCCAATCCCTCCAGCTCTCAGTCCCCAAAGGGGTTGTTGCTGCATCTCTCCACCAGACGCTCCGTTTTGGCTTCGTAGGATTTTCTGCCATCGCTGTCTCACGCCCAGGCTTAACTCAAATAAATCGAAACGTGGGCCCAAGGTCTGCATTGAGCTCGGCTGTGCCTGGGCACGCAACATCCAGCGGCTCCGGAGAGCGTTGCAGCTGGTCTGGACAGATCAGAACACGTTGCATCAGGACAGAAATCCTACTCAAACCCTTCTGGAAAGGATCTGGAGCAAGCTCAGAACTCTGGCATCCATCTACGCTCGTGAAAACATCTTCTCTTCCAGCTCAGATCCACCAACCTTCCAAAAGGGGGACCTGCAGGACGGCGCAAACTCATCGCCCTCTGAGAGCGCAGGAGGAACAGTCGTCACCCATAGACACCAAAGCTAATTCTCACAACAGCACCCAAGCTGCAGCAAGCTGGAAGCAAACAAACAAAAAACAACTGAGCTAAGCTAAAATAAAGCAGTGCTGCCGAAGGACGGAGCTGTAGGAAGCGCTGGCACAGTGCTGTCGGAGCTGCCTGAGATGTTTCTGGGATCCACTGTGATCTCGCAGAGCTCGAGTGAACATCTGGACTGGGGAGAAGCAGCGATGCTGCTGAGTGAGGCTGAGCTCCATGGGGATGTGGGGGGCTGAGATGGGGATGTGGGCACCCAGCCCATCGTGGCACTGGGATGTCTCCCCTGGGGGGATGAGCGGCACTCAACCCCAAGTGGAGCCGGGGCCAAATCCAGCGAGAGGAAGAAGGTAAAGCAGGGAACGCAGCAGCTCATTCCACCAGGAAAAAGCCCCTGCAGGGAGGAAGGGCAGCGTTTGCGGGTCCTACAGACACACCACAACCTCAACCTCATCCCAGGTCCCTCCAACCCTCGTAGGTCAGAGAGAAGGCAGAACCAGTGGGGGTTCTCTTCCAAGAAGGGGGTCAATCTGACAAGGAACAGAGCCAGAGAAAAGAGGAGGAGGTGCTGCCAGCCAGGAGGAAGAGCCGAATGCCGTCCCAGCACCGGGGTGATAATCCTGCATCACCCTGGGGTTCTGCATCGCTGCTGCAGTGAGAGAGGACAGGGAGTCCCAAAAGAGCCAAGAAATTAGGATGAGCTGAAGGGAAAAGGCTCCTGGAAGCTCACAAGCTGCACAGTAGAAGACCTCAGTGACTGCACTGAAGTCACGAGTCACTCATAGAGTTGGGGGGGGGGGGGGGGGGAGAAAAGGGGAGAAAACAAACCAAGAAAAAAAAAAAAAAAAAAAACAAGAAAAAAACCCAACTCAACCACAGTTTGCAACCTGCAGTGCACAGCCGGCTCTGCAAAGCACCACCGAGCAGCAGCAGAGCAAAGCCAAGCCCTTGTCAGCAACCCGAGCGCGCTCCGCAGGCGCCTGCTCCCTGCTGGAATCCAACCCGGGCGGAAAAAGCTCCCATTTCTCCCCAAAACGCACCGCTTGGCACGGCCAGGAACCCTCGGGGGGAGCTGGGAACGCTCTGGAGGGGTTTTTCTGCTTGCAAACGCGTTAATCGAAACTGAAACAGGTGTGAGCGCGGGGAGCAGCGGTTGGTGCCGCGAGCCGCCGAGCAGCGTGGCGTGTTTGGCTTGGCACGGCCGTGCGGAACCCGACACTGCGCTGCTCTCCCCTCCCAGCACGCAGAGGCAGAGGACACGCGTTTGCTTTGGGGTTTCCTTTGGGTTTTCTCCTGTTCGAAGTGGGGAAAATCCACCGGATGGAGTCCAAGGGCTCGTTGGAGTTGTCAGATGTATTCTAATTACCGGAGGTGTGATTATCGTTTGGGGCTGTTCCTGTGGTCAAAACCCTCTGTTTTCCTGCTGCCTTCCAAAACACAACTGTGTTCCTTCCCCACTTTGCAGCTGGTGCCCCCCAAAACCTCCCAAGCAAATCCCAAGCCCTGCGCCCTGCAAATATTCCCATCTTGTCTCCATTTCCCCCTCCTCCAGGGCCAATCTCTTCTTTCTCACCCCAGTCCCATTTTCCACCCCACTGTGTTTCGGGTTCACCACCCCATGGGACGCTCAGTTGGAGGAGGATCCTGAGCAGCCTTTGGGTCCCGTTTGGTTCATCTTTCACCTTGCTGGAGTCTTGCCACAACAGCGACCCAACGGGTGGTGGTGACCCAATGGCGACCCAACTCTGCTCTCCTGACCGCAGCGCTGTTTAAAATGTGAAAATCCATGATTTGAAGCCCAAAATGGCTGCTGACAGAGGCTGCAGGCTGCGTCCAGATGTCCAACGCTTACAAGAGTTTGAGTTCGGTGGTTTCGGGGCTCTCAGCAGCCCGGTCCCAGGGCTGGATAAGAAAGCAGGAGGAAGATGCTCCTTCCTCTGCTGTGCTCTGATCACGACAGCTCCAATCCCATTCAACCTAGCAATGCAACCCCAAGTCCCAAAACTCCCCCAAGCCCCATTCTTTCACCCCATGGACGCCCCGGGGCTCTTCTCCCCGAGGTGTTTCCACGCCTGCCTTTCTCCCATCGCAGAGCTTTGTTTGAAAAACAAAAGCCAAGTGCGAACGAGCACTGCCTGCAGGCACACGGTCTCCTTTCAGCCCTTTCACCTTTTCAGAGGCCATTCCCAGCTGCTGAAAACCTTTCCCCCACCCTCTCCTTATCAGGGCCCTGAGCAAATCCATTCTCTCAACCCCTCGCTGCCCCATCCAGCTTTAAGCAAGATTTATGGGGCGGGCGGCTGAAACTTTCCTCATCAGCAGAGGACGAGTCCAGCGCCGAATGAAAGGATTGTTTCTCTCCAGGCTGCTTGAAAGACATCCAGACTCTTTTGCAAGCTCCTCTCGTTTGGATCCATCCCTATTCCAGCTTCCAGCAGACCTCGGCACGCGCGCAGCTCCCATCAAAGTGGCCCCGTTTCACCAGCCATGAACACAATTCCCAATTCCCATCGCCGCCTCCTTTCTCCAAACCCTGAATCCCACACCCTGATCCACTTTTTCCCTCTGTCTGCCGGCACGCGGTGGCTTCACCACTGCTAAATCAACTGAATCATCAATCAACTAAAAAGCGACAACAGCGAGTCCTGAGCTCAGCTCTTGTCTATTCGCTGTACTGGCAGCGTGAGGAGACCTAAAGGGATTTTTGGATGCTATAATGCCATAGAAAGCCCTCAGTTGGGATCAGCAGGGATCAGCCTCTCGCCATCGGGATCAGCCTCTCACTGTTTGCTACTGTCAGCCTTTAACAAGCTGTCCTCTCCGATTGCAGCCAGGAGCTGGGGATGCTCGTTAATCCCACTGTCACACAGCTATGCCAACGAGCTGGACTGGGCCTTGGCTGGGGGACGAGCTCTCAAGGATGCCAAGTGTTGGGTTGTACCAACGAGCACCGCTGGGTTACAGAACCATAGAATCATTAAGGTTGGAAAAGAACTCGGAGGTCACCAAGTCAACCCACTGCCACCACGTCCCTCCACGCCACACGGCCACGGTTCTCCAGGGATGGTGACGCCGCCACTGCCTTGGGCAGCCTGTGACAATGCCTGAACACTCTTTTGGAGAAGAGATTTTTCCTAATGTTCGGTCGGAACCTTCTCTCCTCTCCAGATGGAACAATCCCAGTTCCTTCAGTCGTTACCCATCAGACTGGTTTTTCAGAACCCTCACAGCTTCACTGCCCTTCTCTGGACGCACTCCAAGGCCACAGCGCCTTCCTTGAAGTGAGGAGCCCACACTTAACACAGCGTTTGAGGTGCATTATCACAGCAAGCGCCCGCTGGGTTGCCATCATGGACAGAGCCCATGGGGTTGCCATTGCAACCATCACCCACCGGGCCATCATCATCACCACTGGGTCACCATCACAGCCATCGACTACTGGGTCACCATCATCTACTGAGTTGCCACCACGGCAACTGATGTCATGCCCACTGAGTCACCATTGCCCATGGAGTTGCCATCATGGCCATCAACCACTGGGTCACCATTGCCCATGGGGTTGCCATTGCAACCATCAACTACTGGGTCACCATCACCTGCTGGGTTGCCATCATGGCCATCACCCACTGGGTCACCATTGCAAGCATCACCCACTGGGTCACCACCATGGCCATCACCCACTGGGTCACCACTGCCCATGGGGTTGCCATCGCAACCATCACCCATTGAGTCACCATCACGGCCATCGACTACTGGGTCACCATCACCTGCTGAGTTGCCATCGTGGCCATCACTCACTGAGTCATCATCACCCACTGGGTCACCACCATGGCCATCGACTACTGGGTCACCATTGCCCATGGGGTTGCCATCATGGCCATCACCCATTGAGTCACCATTGCCCATGGGGTTTCCATCATGGCCATCACCCATTGGGTCACCATTGCCCATGGGGTTGCCATTGCAACTGTCACCCATTGAGTCACCATCACGGCCATCGACTACTGGGTCACCACCATGGCCATCGACTACTGGGTCACCATCACCTGCTGGATTGCCATCATGGCCATCACCCGCTGGGTCACCATTGCCCATGGGGTTGCCATCATGGCCATCACCCATTGAGTCACCATTGCCCATGGGGTTGCCATCATGGCCATCACCCATTGGGTCACCACTGCCCACGGTGTTGCCATCGCAACCATCACCCATTGAGTCACCATCACAGCCATCGACTACTGGGTCACCATCACCTGCTGGGTTGCCACCGTGGCCATCACTCACTGAGTCATCATCACCCACT
>NW_024885635.1:0-47843 GCF_019232065.1 Centrocercus urophasianus
ACTCCTCTGGACCTCTTTCCTCCTCTTTCTTCTCTTCTAACTGAGTCAAGATTCGCTTTGTTTTCCGTCCTCTTACAGGGGCAACTGACATCGATTGTGGTGTCTCCTGTGGTTGATCAGGTTGGTCGGTTCCAATGCTCTCATCCTCCAGTTCAGCTTGGAGCTTGTTTCGTTTGATTATGACAGTATCTAGCTCAGATTGGAGGGTGTGTTGTTGAGATTGAAGATTGTCGAGTTTGGATTGCAGGGAGTCTCTCTCAATTCGGAGGGCATCTCTCTCAGATCGGAGGTTTTTCCTCTGGAGCAGGAGACTCTCTCTCTCATTTTGAACTGTTTCCCTGAAGCTCTCCCTTTCAATTTCAGAAGCTCTCTCTCTCTCCAGGATAGTATTGAATAAGGCCCGATAAGCATTAGCCAGGCCCCAAATCATATGTGCCTCCTCAGAACTGCCCAAGCCGCAACATTCCTGCCTTAAATAGCTGTTTAGACTCTCAGGGTCTTTCAGGTGTTCTGGAGCAAAGTTCCATGAGACTGAAGATTTCCATTTGTCTAAAGTCTTTCCCAGACCTCTCCACACTCCCTGCCACTCAGTATTCTCTGGTTTTGGGGAGGACATCCTCAAAATATAATAAATACTAATACTGAGTGAAACGATGAGCAGTACGTTCAGGCAGATTAGTAATGCGACTAGGTGTTCATTCAAAAACTGCATTACAGGCTGAAAGGTGAGACTGTAAACCTTAAAAATCTCCAGTCCTCTAAAATTGACAGCTGTTTCCGAAATTGTATGCCACATTGTACAAACATGCCAGGTCCATATTTCCACCCATGTTTTCATTTGATTGTATATGCCGATTGCTCCATAGAGCTTGGTGGCATGCTTACTTAACGCCCAGTATGTTTTGAGCATTAGGAAAGAAGAAGCAGTAGCATTCAGCCCTTTAAGAGTCAGTTTCACAACAGAAAGCATTTTTTTTATTTGTTTGTTTTTTTTTTTTTTCCACAGAGGCAAGATAGTAAAGCTCAGAGTTTACATATATCCTACGATACTGGCAGTCCGCCTGGAGTTTTCAAGGTCACGTTTTCAGAGAGTAGCGGTGAAACAGATAAGCTTTACTAACGGAACTCTCTGAGAGCAGAGAGTCTAAACAGCTAGAAAGCAACTGTTGCCCGCATTCTCCACCAAAAATGTCAACGGTTTATGGGCTGGTCCTGCCCAGTTCCGTGACCAGCAGGGCGGAGGGATCTGCGGATCCGCGCCTCTGGGAAAGGGGAAGCAGGGGACCCCAAAATACTTGAAAAACAACAGCACTGATCTGAGGTGGAACAAATGATTTTACTAAATATAGTATTAGTAAAATACAAAGAGAGAGAGAGAGAGAGAGAGAGAGTCTGTTTGAATTGTATAGACCTCACCACAATGCTGGGGTGAGAAGTGCAGTCCAGTTGAGTGACTGAAGTACAGACGGCGAAGTGCAGATGGCGAAGCGCAGGCGGCGAAGCGCAGATAGCGAAGTGCAGACAGCGAAGAGCAGGTGAAGAAGAAGCATCAGGTGACCTTGCATGGAGTTATATCCCCTTGCTGACCGCAAAGCCTCCTGGGGAAATGTAGTTCTTCTCCGACGGACGAACATTCGGCAGATATCAAACCCCACCCCCAGTGCATTACATGATGTTATGGTGTGGAATACTGATGACCAAAAATCATAAAACCATGACAGATCCCCACAAGTATCCTGTCTTAAATAACTTATTAGCCTCCTCAGTATCACCTACAAACCAGTAAAATCTGTCAGTCATAATGTTTTCTTTTAACAGGAAGAAAAAAGAAATCTGTTTATAACTGTTTATAATTCCCTCTCTTGTAAGAAAAACTACACTACCTGCTATAGAAAATTACATCTTTAAAATCAGGAACCTGTTTATTGAAGTTTACTTCACATCTGCAAGGCAGTGTACTTTCACCACTTTCAGCTGTGCTCCTTATCTGAAGCATTTGACTGAATATCAGAGGAACTCAGACATAGCACAACTTTTAAACATACTTCCAATGTTGTTAGGCCTTCTCAATCAGCATAACATGATCATCTATCTTAGAATTTTCTGGAGCATTGAGCAACTGCTACAATGACTAAAAGGTTCAGAAAAATCCAAACAGAAGCATACATCTCAGCAGCAGCTTTCTGCAGCTCCTGCTCTCGCACGCTGATGATGAGCACAGAGTGCTTTAGGTGGTGGATGAGCCACGGGCATGCTCTGCTGCGAGTTGCTGATCTCCAATAGCTTCCACTCCAGTGCCTTTGTTGTGCAGATTCTCTCCAGAAGCCCATCCACATTGTGTACTTAGTACTTGTCCATTGTGCCAAGGTCTTGCAATCATGAGGACAAAGTGTGTAACTTTTCATAACAGAGCTCAACAGATTACTGGTATGGGGGAGCTGCATCAATGGACAAGGGAAGAGCCACTGATATCATCTATCTTGACTTCAGTAATGCCTTTGACATGGTACCCCACAACATCCTTCTCTCCAGATTGGGAAGATATGGATTTGATGGGTGAACTGTTCGATGGACAAATAACTGACTGCAGAATTATGTCCAGAGAGTGATGGTCAGTGGCTCAATGTCTGGATTGAGACTGGTGATGAGTGGTGTCCCCCAGGGGTCTTTAATATCTTCATCAGTGGCATCAACCAAGGGTTTGAGTGCACCCTCAGCATGTTTGCAGATGACACCATGTCAACGGTTTATGGGCTGGTTCAGCCCGGTTCTGTGACCAGCGGGGCGGAGGGATCCGCAGATCCGCGCCTCTGGGAAAGGGGAAGCAGGGGACTCCAAAATACTTGAAAAACAACAGCACTAATCTGAGGTGGAACAAACTAATTTTACTAAATATAGTATTAGCAAAATATAATGAGAGAGAGAGAGAGAGAGAGTGTCTGAGTGCCTCACCACAATGCTGAGGTGAGAAGTGCAGTCCAGTTGAGTGAATGAAGAAAAGCAGACGGCGAAGCGCAGACGAAGAAGAAGCAGGAATCAGGTGACCTTGCACAGAGTTATATCTCTTCGCTGACTGCAAAGCCTCCTGGGGAAATGTAGTTCTTCTCCTTCGAACAAAAAATTGGAACTCAAGCATCAGAAGTCAGACCCCCCAGAGCATTACATGATGTTCTGGTGTAGAATTCTGATAACCAAAAATCATAAAACCATGACACACCAAGCTGTAGGATGCGGTCAACACATCAGACAGATGGGATGCCATTCTGAGGAACCTAGACAGGCATGAGCAGTGGGCCCAGGTGAACCTCCTAAGGTTCAGCAAATCCAAGTGCAAGCTTTTGCACCTGGTTCAAGGGAATCGCCATTACCAATATAAACTGTGGGATGAAAGGATTGAAAGCAGCCCTGCCAAAAAAGACCTGGGGGTAATTGTCGCAGTTCAGCAACCACAGGCCTCTGTCATAGAAAGTCCTTTATTATTCTTCTTCTACTACATCTATTATTAATCTACTATATTCACACAACACAGCGGCACACACACACACACACACACACACACATATATATCTGTTTACGTATATCTTGGATACAAGTCTCAACAGTTTCAAGGCCTCCCTAAGCAACCATATCTAATCTTACATCTTGTTTCTACGTCCAGTGTTTCTTCTTGATCAAAGCGTACAGTTCCCTATTGTAAAAGATCACCACCTGTGACCACCACCTTAGCACAGCAGAAGCAACAAACACAGTAACTAAGCAGACCTTGCTTTTGCCGTTTAGGCCTGTGAAGCCCATGGCCTCATGGAAGTCAGGCTAACTGTGGATCCCCACAGCAAGCTCCACATAGTCCCCTTCACCTCCCCCTTCTTTATTTACAAAAAATGCGCGATTCATCGCATCTTGTATCATTTGCTGCTCACATTGCAGAAGGCAAGGAATACAAATTAAAATGCAAAGGAGGACAATCAAGCCCACAACAACAATTTTTATCAAGCTTTGAAGCCACCCAGCTAAGCCTCCGAACAATCCCCCAAATACATCCCATCCATCTTTCACTTGAAATTTCTGGACTCCAATTTGCAATTCTTGTGTACTTTTATGGATGGATTCAGAGTGATCGGAAAGATTCATACATCAGAGACCGTCAAATTCCTGACAGCCATGTCCTTGTGCAAGCAGTAAGAAATCAATTGCTGCCCTATTCTGAAGTGTGGCATGTCTGACGGAATCTACATCTAATAATAAACCGCTTAGGGCTAAAGAAGTAGCATTAGTTTGTTTTGCAAGCCAACATCCTAACTTATTGAGTGTTGTAAGGGCTTGGGTAGAGGCAACTCCTGGGGCCAAAGCAGAAGCAGCTATAATGGCTCCAGGGTTCCAAAACTCTACCGTATCTTTACAATTAGCCTGAAAAGCGTAGGCGGAACGTTTGGGGCGCTTAGTGTGCTTCAAAATCATCGTGGTATTAGGTGTTAACAAGGTTAATCTACCTAAAGAACAAGGTCCTCCTTTTATATGTGAGGGGACTGAATGCCATGCCCTGTCACCGCAGATAAGAAAAACACCCGTGGGCAAGCTGAGTGGGCGGTTAGTAGATCGAGAAATATTAGGAGAAGTATAGTAACACCATGCTGTATGATTTCTACATGCAGCTAAGGTAGAATTAACACACTGACCAAGAGTTTGATTTTTTCCCCCATAATCAAAATACAGACAATAGTCCATTTTAACAGATCCCAATAATTCCAATTCCTGCAGTTTCAAGATTATGGGAGGAAGGTATGGCACCCAACCATCCCACTGATCCACAACAGAGCTGGTGTTGGAAAGCACTGCAAATCGCACTTGTACAGGGATGGGCCAAAAGTCTAACGGTTGGCCCACCAGACAGGTTGTAAACGGATTTCCTGGAGAAGCTGTCGAAAGACATAGGGTATCCTGTCCGGTCTTGTTTGCCAATGTCAACGGTTTAAGGGCTGGTTCGGCCCGGTTTCGTGACGAGCGGGGCAGAGGGATCCGCAGATCCGCGCCTCCGGAAAAAAAAGGAAACAGGAGACCCCAAAATAATTAAAAACAGCGGCAACGATCTGAGGAGAAACAAACTAATTTACTAAGTATATTATCAGAATGCAAGATAACACACTATAATACAATATAATCAGAATTGAAGCTAATAAGTCAAGTATAATGAGAGAGAGAGAATGTCCAAAAGGTGGATAGGCCTCACCACAATGCTGAGGTGAGATGCGCAGTCCAGTTGAGCAGCAGGGAGACGGGAGCAGTGCACACGACGAAGGGCAGGCGAGAAAGAGCATCAGGTGACCTTGCCAGGAGTTAAACCTCCTCTCCCTGACCGCAAGGTCCCCTGGGGAATGTAGTTCTTCTCTTCTGGGCAGTTACCCAGGACTTGATCATTAACATTTAAAGTCCCAGTGCCCCACATGATGTTATGATGTGGAATACCGAAAGCCAAAAATCACAAAACCATGACAGCCAAGGTGACCCAGATGTTCTGTTTAGGTTGGGGTGGTAGCCAGACAGTATAAACGCAGGAAATCAGGTAACAGCAGCAGATGAAGAGGCGGGGCGGACCCATCCTGTTGATGTCCACTTTGGGCCAGATCCTGTGGAAACACAAGCATATCCTCTACCCCACGTTATTAACAGGTAAGGTCCTTCCCATTGCAGGGAATCTGGTTTTTTGACCATTACCAAAGCCTTTTGTTTCTGTATGTGTTGTAAGGTCTGTGTGAAATGCTTACAAACAGGTGGCCCTTCATCAGTCTAATGGTTTAAAAAATTCAGAACATAACATCCCTTTGCAAGTCTTTCTTGAGGCCTAAGGCCCCCACTCCCTTTCTTTTGTTTAATAAGCATATTTTTAAGAGTTGCATGTGCCTGTTCTATTATGACCTGACCCGTAGGTACCTGTCTTATGCTGGATGCCCCATTGTTGAAAAAATAATTGAGTGGTACAAGCAACGTAACCCGGACCGTTGTCCGTTTTAATTACTTGGGGGACTCCAAGAACTTAAAAGGCAGTGAGAAAGTGCTTGCGCATATCCCAGGCCTTCTTTCCCGTATGTGGCGAGGCATATATACAGGTGGAAAATGTATCTATGGAAACATGAACATATTTAAGCTTACCGAATTCGTAAAAAATGTGTAACATCAGATTGCCACAGTTCTAGAGACTGTAGGCCTCTGGGATTAACCCCGATAGATGGGGTGGGGGGAAAAAGTCGACAATCAGTACAGGATTGTATAATGTCTTTGGCCTGTTCCTTGGTAATTTGAAAAGAACAACACAAAGCTTGGGCACTTTGATGGTAAAAATCATGTGACAGGTGGGCTTGAGCAAAACCGTCTGGGACCACAATGGTCCCTGCGAGTTTGTCTACCCGAGTATTGCCTTCTATAATTGGGCCTGGTAATGAAATAAAGGTGTGTACGTTTGCCAATTGCTTCTTGTAAATGCAGTAATAGTGCGAACAAGCAAGGGTTAGAGACTTCCTTCAGGTAAGCCCCTTCTATGCGTATCACTATAACTGCAACATAAGCAGAGTCAGTAACAATATTAATGGGTTGCAAAAAACGTTCAAAATCCCGTACAACTGCAGTCAATTCCACAATCTGAGCTGATCCTCCATAATAAAAACATCCTCCTCCCAGCACCCATTCTCTCCCTGCCATGCTGATACTGCGCGGCCCGTGCGACCTGAGCCATCTGTAAAAACTGTTAAGGCTGAAGGCAGGGGGGTAGGTGCTAACTTAGAAGCGGGGATCAGAGGGAATGAATGCAGGGTTTGCAGGAGTCTGTAGGATGGGAAATGAGTTGTAATCTGGCCAGAATATCCAGCCAATGCATGCTGGAGTGCATCTGATTTAGTGAAGGCAAAGTCCCGTTGACGGAGATCAAAAGGAACATAAATGACTGACGGGTCTCGGGCATTGAGAGCAAGGAGATGATCACGGCCTTTGGAGATAAGCATGGCAACCATTTCAATTCGGGTAGTAATAGTTTTTGAAAATTTATGTGGCAGAAAGATCCATTCCACAATGACAAGTGGATCAGGGCTTTTAGGCAGCCATTGAGCTAACAAGCTGTATGGTTGAAAGGAGGAATTGAGGATAAAAAGGTAAATTGCAGTAGTCGGATCCACTCGGTGTGCAGCTTGCAGAGTAATTTTATCAACAACAGATCAAAGAGCCGTGAGTGCATCTGGAGTGAGGCGTCTGGGGGAAGTGAGATCTGGGTCTCCTTCCAAGAGTGAAAAAAGTGGGTGGAGCTCTTCCGTAGAAATTCCTAAAAGGGGTCGAAGCCAATTAATAGTTCCCAAAAGTGAACATGGTTCACTTGGTTCCCCGCATTCCTTTCTCATGCCATTTATCTTGCTCCACAGCTTCTGCTCTGAATAGTCTTTCTTGAATCCTCACATCTCCCCCTTTTTTTGTTTATCAGCAAACTATTAACAACAGTTTACATGGGTGGATAGTGATAGGACAAGGGGGAATGGTTTTAAACTGAGACAGGGAAGGTTTAGGTTTTAGGAAAAATTTTTCACTCAGAGGGTGGTGATGAGCTGGAACAGGTTGCCCAAGGAGATTGTGGATGTCCCATCCCTGGAGGCATTCAAGGCCAGGCTGGATATGGCTCTGGGCAGCCTGGTCTAGTGGTTGGTGGCCTGCACATAGCAGGGGGGTTAAAACTAGATTATCATTATGGTTCTTTTCAACCCAGCCCATTCCATGATTCTATGATTCTATGATTCAATTAGCTGTCAACGGTTTATGGGCTGTTTCAGCCCAGTTCTGTGACTAGCGGGGCGGAGGGATTTCACAAAATCCGCACCTCTGGAAAAAGGGGACAGGGGACCCCAAAATAATTAAAAACAGCGGCAACGATCTGAGGAGAAACAAACTAATTTACTAAATATAGTATCGGAATGCAAGATAACACACCATAATACAATATAATTAGAATTGAAGCTGATAAATCAAATATAATGAGAGAGAGAATGTCCGAAAGGTGGATAGGCCTCACCACAACGCTGAGGTGAGATGCGCAGTCCAGTTGAGCAGCAGGGAGACGGGAGGAGAGCTGACGAAGAAGAGCAGACAAAGGAGAGCGCATCAGGTGACCTTGCCAGGAGTTTCATCTTCTCTCTGTGACCGCAAAGTCCCGTGGGGAATGTAGTTTTTCTTTTCTTCTGGACAGGTACCCAGGACTTGAGCATTGACAGTTAAACTCCCAGTGCCCCACATGATGTTATGATGTGGAATACCGAAAACCAATAATCACAAAACCATGACAATTAATATACTACAGAATAATAACACTAGTCATATTAATAATATGACCATGCCTTGTACACAGCATCCTAACTGCCTTGCTTGGAGCTTTCTCATTCATTTTGTATAAAAATCTGTAACAGCACTGCCGTATGCATTTGGATTATCATAACTCAATCAAGGCTTTGATTGTCAAACACACTGAATGTAAGAAAAGAGACAAAGCAAGCATAGCATAATTGCAAGAAATACTATTAAACCCATTAAGAAAAGAATGAACACATTTGGCCCATGGCCCAAGTTCCTGTAACCTGGAAAAGAATCCCAGACGGTCCCATTCTGTGTGTACCAGTAACTGATTAGAGAAAATCTTCAACTTTTGTATACTCTGATGTACTGATTTTGAATGATCACTAGGATTCATACGATCTATGCCTTTAAAGTCCTCACAACCATGCCCTTGGGCTAATAATTGAAAATGAATGGCCACACTACTTTGTAAAGTTGCATGCTGGATAGAATCAATATCAGTGGGCAAGCCTGCTAAAGCATCACTGGTGGCATTGCTTTCCCTAGCCAGCCAACATTCTAACTTGATGAGTGCGGCTGAAGCTTGAGAGGTACTGTTTCAGGGTACATTTGGATCCGAGAGACAGAATGTCTCAGGAGCAGAGGCAAGCAAACAATGCACTCAGAGCAGCACAGGGGGTTACGAGTTCTATCCAACATACACACACTCACACGCACACAGGTATCCATTTTAGATAATCCTGCAAGCAGGAAGCAGAAACTCCCTAAGCAAGTACACTATTATTTACTGACCCTTGATAGACGGCAAGCCACTGGAAAGGAGACAGAAGGAACATGTCAGCAATGGATGTGATAAGTAGTGCCAGCAGGGTGTCCCCTGGTTCAAAGAGCACTTTTCCTCTCTCACCCATCACACTCTCCTGCTTTTGTTCTCCCCAGAGTCTGCAGGTTTTTTTTCCATTTGGACAGTGCATCCACATGGCCAGTGCGGGATACAGAGACCAAGTGGAACACCTGCTTGCAAAACAAGTTTTGCAAAAACAAGATAAACTACCAAGGTCAACCCTCTCTAAAACCAAGATATTTGTGGCTATAGCCACAAATATCAGTTCCCTTAAAACTATCAGAATGCTTGGTTCCATTCCAAGATTATTCTTCAGTCAGGGGGCTTCACGTCCCTGACATAGGTGCCAACTGATGGAACCAGTGAACTAAAAGATCTGGTGGGCATTATTCCAGAATTCTATATTAGAATTGTATATTGAATCAAAGTAAGATAGTGTCCGCCTTTGTCTCGGGTGATGCATGGTCATATTTTTTAAATCCTGATTAGTGGGATGAAAGAGAGTTAATAGTTCTATAGTACAGGGTCCTCTGTTAGCTTTGCATGGGATTCTTTTCCAGGTTGTGTCTCCACAAATAAAGAAAAGGTTAATTGGTAGGCTAATACTATAATGACCGGGCAGTACTGGAGTGCTGCAATGGATGGCTACAAACTCTTCAGGAAGGATAGGTCTCTCTACTCTTCCAGGCCCAGCCAGCATGGGTTCATGAAAGGCAGGTTGTGATTAACCAACCTCATCTCCTTCTATGACTGGGTGACCAGACTGGTAGATGAGGGAAGGGCTGTTGATGTAATCTACCTAGACTTCAGCAAAGCCTTTGACATAGTCTCTCACAGGCTTCTTCTGGGGAAACTGGCTGCCCATTGTCTGAACAGGTATACACTTCTTTGGGTAAGGAACTGGCTAGAGGGCTGTGCCCAACGGGTAGTGGTGAATGGAGTGAAGTCCAGCTGGCGACCTGTTTCAAGTGGTGTCCCCCAGGGGTCGGTAATGGGGCCCATCCTGTTTAATATCTTTACTGATGACCTAGATGAAGGGATTGAATGTACCCTCAGTAAGTTTGCAGATGACACCAAGTTGTGAGGTGGTGTCAATCTGCCTGAGGGTAGGGAGGCCCTTCAGAGGGATTTAGACAGGCTGGACCACTGGGCTGAGGTGAATGGGATGAGGTTCAACAAGGCCAAGTGCCAGGTCCTGCACTTTGGCCACAATAACTCCATGCAGCGCTATAGGCTTGGGGATGAGTGGCTGGATGACTGTGTAGAGGAAAGTAACCTGGGGGTGTTGGTTGATGCTCGGCTGAACATGAGCTGGCAGTATGCCTAGGTGGCCAAGAGGTCCAACGGCATCCTGGCCTGCATTAGAAATAATGTGGCCAGCAGGAGCAGGGAGGTGATCATCCCCTGTACTCAGCACTGGTGAGGCCACACCTTGAGTATTGTGTTCAGTTTTGGGCCCCTCACTACAGGAAAGATGTTGAGGTCCTGGAGCGTGTCCAGAGAAGGGCAATGAAACTGGTGAGGGGTCTGGAGCACAAGTCTTATGAGGAGCGGCTGAGGGAGCTGGGATTGTTCAGTCTGGAGAAGAGGAGACTCAGAGAAGACCTCATTGCACTCTACAACTTCCTGAAGGGAGGTTGTGGTGAAGAGGGATTTGGCCTCTTCTCCCAGGCAACGAGCAGGACACAGGGTTATGGCTGCAAGTTGTATCAGAGGAGGTTTAGATTAGACATAAGGAAGAACTATTTCTCTCAGAGAGTGGTCAGGCACTGGAATGGCCTGCCCAGGGAGGTGGTGGAGTCGCCATCCCTGGCAGTGTTCAAGAGGCGTCTGGAGGACGTGCTGCGTGATATGGTTTAGCGCTAGTGGTGGCAATGGTGATGAGGAGACGGTTGGAATAGATGATCTTGTAGGTCGTTTCCAACCTTGTGATTCTATGATATTCAAGGAAGGAGGAGTGGCGGCGTGGCTCTCTATATTAGAGAGTGCTTTGATGTTACTGAGCTTGTGGCTGGGAATGATAAGGTTGAATCCCTATGGGTAAAGATCAGGGGATGGGCTGACAAGGCAGACATCCTGGTGGGCGTCTTTTAAAGACTGCTAAATCAGGATGAAGAGACAGATGAGTTGTCCTACAAGCAGCTGGCAGAAGCTGCGTGATCACCAGCCCTTGTCCTCATGGGGGTCTTCAACTTCCCAGACATATGCTGGGAATACAACACAGCGCAGAAGCAGCAGTCTAGGAGGTTTCTGGAGTATATGGAGGATAACTTCCTGATGCAGCTGGTGAGAGAGTGTACGAGAGGAGCTCGCCCTGCTAGACCTGCTGTCCAAAATTGCTTAAATTATTTCCAACACACATACCATTAAAACTGCATTTCCACATAATTTTCACATACCATTAACAATTGCATTTCCACATACCATTAAGACAGTTTCTCCTAGTGCCTTCAACATCCACAAATTAAACAACACAATTCCTCACCTTCCACAAACACCCAGCACTTGGTCTCATGATTAGGATACTCAATTATAAAACTAGTCCCATTACTCCATTTACGTTCCTGGTTTCTTATTCAATATTCCCCCTGGCTCACCAACAATGTTTCTCCAGTGAGCCAAAATACAACCCAAGGGGTCTTCTCATATCACTTTAGACAGCCCTTGTTCCATAACAGCCTCGTACACAACATAACATAACACAACACCTTCAGAACATAAACATTTAACAATCACACAGACGGTGACAATCATCAGTACAATTTATCCTCAGGATCCTTCCTCTCTCTGCCTCCCTCCAGAGCCCAACCTTCCCTCTGTATTCATTTCCCACACTTGCATAGCTGCCAACCTCCTTCTCCAATAATCAACATATCAACGATAAACATCATTTCCATCCATGAGTGGAAATTAGGCCCTAGAAATTGATCTAATTGTTCTGCTACACTTATAGGATCCTCAGTTAAGGAATTCTTCTTGCAACTCCTAACTTCTCTTCTAGTAAAAACAGCAGGCATTACCATACCCTATTTCCCTTTTACCTAAGACTGCCTTAAGAGGACAAAGTGAAGTATTAGTAAGGTTAGTATTAGAGAAAGAAAAACTCTCCAGGTCCCATTCGCATTACTCCAACTCCCTCAGTAATTGAGAGCGCATCCTCTCTCCAGGACCCTGCACAGATCAGCAGCACCCACTTTCCTCCTCTGGAGAGGTCACCGCCACTTTAGAAATTGCACTGCTTTAGAAATTAAAGGGGGGGGAAGTTATCTAAGGGATCCCATTTATGATCTTTCTGCTTTTCTTTCCCATTTCCTTTGAACTTGGACTCCTCGCGAGGAACATTTCTTTACTTCTTGCACTCATTAAGCGACCTAAGCCAATTCTGTTTCAGAAAAAGGAGTCTTACTGTTTACATATAAATACAAAGTCTGATAGGCCCAATTTTCTTCAGACTCCTATTTTGGTCAAAATAATGATTTTCCCGGTAGTGGCTCTCTACTGTATACAGTATTTAAACATTTTTTCCCTGTTCTTTTCCTAGTTTTGGGATTATTTTCCAATTTTGAAACACTTCTCCCAAGGGGCTGGCTCTCTCTAGGCACCATTCCGGGGACCTTTTTCCCCTGCTCTCGGGAACTCCTATTACCCATCCCTCCAGAATGCTACTGTGAACTCCCCAGCTCACAGGTTACCACACTCTGATTCTCAGATTTTGGGCCCAATCCCTCAGGAGTACTATACTCCTATCTTGGATTAATAGGGGTGTACTGCTGGCACTTCGTCAAGTGCACAGGGTACCGCACACCAACAGCTCCCTCCCGAGACTCTTCCTTTCACCAACACAGCCGTTTCGTCCGTCCCTGGCCGTGCCCCTCGCGGGACAGCGGAACCGCAGGTCGGGACTCAGCACTCGCTTCGCACTGACAACGCGAGTCAGTCACACACACTCAAGAGTCTCAACCGACCCCCAAGGAAAGAGTTCAATCCCCTTACCTTGGTCCGTGCACGAAGTTACCGGGTCGCAATGGCCAACACCTGTGCCTACCTGCCCCTTGGCTTTCACAGAGCCCGTCCTTTTTGTAACAGTCTCAGTTTTTCATTGGCCATACCAAGGAGTCACCTCACCACCCAGACAGGACCGCTGAAATCAGCGGGGTGCACCTATCCTGTGCAGAGCAGTAAGGAAACTCCTAAAGAGGCGATAATAATCCCGGACGAGCCCCCAAATTGTTGGAAATAATCCAAGTAATTTTGACAGGACGGTATCTCTGATAAAAGCAGAATTTATTCGTGATTGCAACGGCGGGCATCCCACAAGTAGGAGCGCGCCTATGGACACAACATGACAGCCTTTGTACCCTGTTTTCTCCCCCTTGCCTCCCCCCTCCCCTGTTTCCCCAATGGCTGGGTACTCCAGGTTCACAATCTTATCAGAAGGTTTACATTTGCTATTTACTTGTTCATTTATTTGTTATCTGGTGCCAGTCAGTAGTCATCCTGTTGTTTCCAAGACGTCTCAGTGCTCTCCTTATCACCATTATGGTGATTTTCTTTGAAGTCATCATCATTAAACAAAGAGTACTGGGGGATGATGTCAGGCCTTCCCAATATCAGGCGCTTCCTCGGGCATGCCATGGCTTGTTCTCTGGTTTGCTCTCGTGCAGGATATTCTTGCAGTGTGTAATGACAAAATATACATATACACACCTATATACAGAGTGCGCGTTCCTGGGAAGGTTCATCTATACGATAAATGATGTAAACTTATCAGAGATCTTCCCCAAGCTAAGTAGAAGGACTCCCAAAAAGAACTATGATAGAGGAGATCATAAAATAAAAATAATATTATACAATTCTAACGCAGAAACAACACTTGATTCCCACAAAAATAAGTTTTCCTCCATAGATTGTTGCCGCTGCTCTTTTTCCTCCCTTCCTTCCTTCCCATTTTTTGTGGGACTGGGGTGGGGGGGAGGGCAGAGGCCTGACGCCTCTGTCACGGACATAGATTGATCTGGTCAACTCCGCGACAAAATGATAAAAGAGTGTATATGTAACGCTGGGTACCCGTTGTTGCACCTTCATCCCAATAACACAGCTCTGGATGACATAATAACGAAGGCATTGCAAGGGCTTGGTGCCACCCTTGTCAATGAAGTGGCAGGAAAAAAAAAAATCAGGAATAGATACTTCTGTCACTGGATGGTTGGAGTCCTGGTTTGGTGAATGGAAAGCGGTGACTGTATCCACATTTACTTCTTTGATAGTAGTGCAGGAGCCTTGATGGCCACTGGTTGCTGTGTTATCCCCTTTGTGAGGGGACTAGTAGAGTGATTGATAGAGAGAGCACTATTGAAGCAAGCACTAAAGGAGCCATTACATTTGGATAAAATTATGGTATTAGAGGAGATGGGAGATAAAGAAAGTGAAGATGAGGGTGATGTCTATAAAAGTGAACCCTAAAGAACTGCAGAAATCAACAATGTATAAAAAAAAAAGAAAAAGGGGGGAATTGTGGCAATCAAGTGTTGTTTCTGCATTAGAATTGTATAATATTATTTTTATTTTATGATCTCCGCTATCATAGTTCTTTTTGGGAGTCCTTCTACTTAACTTGGGGAAGATCTCTGATTAGTTTACATCACTTATCGTATAGACGAACCTTCCCAGGAACGCACACTCTGTATATATGTATATATTTATATTTTGTCATTACACACTGCAAGAATATCCTGCACGAGAGCAAACCAGAGAACAAGCCATGGCATGCCCGAGGAAGCGCCTGATATTGGGAAGGCCTGACATCATCCCCCAGTGCTCTTTGTTTAAGATGATGACTTTAAAGAAAATCACCATATCAGTAGGACAAGGAGAGCACCGAGACATCTTGGAAACAACAGGATGACTGCTGACTGGCACCAGATAACAAATAAATGAACAAGTAAATAGCAAATGTAAACCTTCTGTAAGATTGTGAACCTGGAGTACCCAGCCATTGGGGAAACAGGGGAGGGGGGAGGCAAGGGGGAGAAAACAGGGTATAAAGGCTGTCATGTTGTGTCCATAGGCGCGCTCCTACTTGTGGGACGCCTGCCATGGCAATCACGAATAAATTCTGCTTTTATCAGAGATACTGTCCTGACAAAATTACTTGGATTATTTCCAACACCCCTGAGATGACCATCTTCCTCAAGTTAAGCCCACACAAAAGACTGCTTCAAGGCCATTGATCTGCAGCTTTCTCTCTCTCTCATTGCCCCAGGCCTTGTCCATCTGCGTCCCTCAGACAAAGGATTTTTCAACCCTGGTCAAGGACTTGCTTGGACTTGTTCCTCAGCAAGCTCTAAGACAATGGCATAAAAGAATAATCTCTTTCACTAACATCTCTTTTATAGATTTCCAAGTTTCCTCTTGTAACTTTCCCACCCCTCTTTACATGTCAGCAACACATTACATACAGACACTCCTTAACCATGCATGGAGGTGCTTATCCTATCAGAGTCATGAATCGTTCCTAAGCACATGCTCTTCCTCCAAACAAGGTTGTTATCACATGGCGATCATACAGCCTGCTTGACTCTTTCTCTTCTGGAGGCATCCTTGGTTCCCCGCAATCCTTTCTCACACCATTTATCAAAATAATTGAAAACAGCAGCAATAATCTGAGGTGGAACAAACTAATTTTACTAAATATAGTATTGGCAAAATATAATGAGAGAGTGTCTGAATGGTAGATAGGCCTCACCACAATGCTTAGGTGAGAAGTGCAGTCCAGTGGAGTGAATGAAAAAAAGCAGACAGCAAAGCTCAGACGAAGAAGCAGCAGGAAACAGGCGACCTGGCACAGAGTTACATCTCTTCGCTGACTGCAAAGCCTCCGGGGGAAATGTAGTTCTTCTCCTTCAAACAAAAAATTGGGAACTCGAGCATCAAAAGTCAACCCCCCCGAGCATTACATGATGTTCTGGTGTGGAATACTGATAACCAAAAATCATAAAACCATGTCACTCGGGCAGTAGCATGGGGTACTGCATATGTTTCAAGCCACCCAGTGGTTGCCTCCACCATAGTAAGCACATAATGCTTACCATTGCAAGATCGTGGCAAGGTGATATAATCAACCTGCCATGCCTCCCCATATTTATACTTTTGCCAACACCCTTCCACCTAGAGAGGTTTCATCCTCTTGGCCTATTTAATTGTGGCACATGTGTCACAGTCATGAATAACCTGTGCAGTGGCATCCATTGTTAAGTCCACCCCTCGGTCTCCAGCCCATTTGTATGTTGCATCTCTCCCTTGATGACCTGAGGTCTCATGGGCCCACCGAGCTAGAAATAATTCACCCTTGTTCTGCCAATCCAGGTCTACTTGAGCCACCTCAATTCTGGCAGCTCGGTCTACCTGATGGTTATTTTGCTGTTCTTCAGTAGCCCGACTCCTGGGCACATGAGCATCTACATGGTGCACCTTTACAACCATATTCTTTACTCAGGCAGCAATGTCTTTCCACAGTTCAGCAGCCCAAATAGATTTACCCCTTCCTAGCCAGTTATTTCACTCCCACGGCTGTAACCACCCCGATACGGCATTTGCTACCATCCATGAGTCAGTGTAAAGATTGAGCATTGGCCACCTCTTCCACTCAGCAATATCAGCCCCGGGTCTCTCCTGAGGCTATTTGCCACAAACTCCAAGTGGGACCGTTCTCTCCAGCAGCAGTGTAGAGGATGTTCTTCACATCCTGTCCCATCCTTGCTGGCCCTAGGGCCACAGCACAGGCTATCTCCTGCTTAATAGGCTCAAAACCCTGCTGCTGCTCAGGATCCCATGTAAACTCATTCTTCATTCGCATCACATGATAAAGGGGGCTTGCAATGAGACTGTAGTTTGGAACACGCATTCTCCAAAAGCCCACTGCGCCCAGAAAAGATTGTGTCTCTTCCTTATAAGTGGGCGGAGACATGGCAGTGATCTTGTCTATCACATCTGTGGTGATGTGACGACGGCCATCTTGCCACTTTATACCTAGGAACTGAATTCCCCGGGCAGGTCTTCTCACTTTGCTTCGCTTAACAGCGAAACCAGCGAGAAGGATCTGGATTATTTGCTCTCCTTTCTCAAAAACATCCTTCGCTGTGTTGCCCCACACAATGATGTCATCAATATACTGTAAGTGCTCAGGAGCACTGCCCTGTTCCACTGCACCTTGGGTCAACCCATGGCAAATCATCAGGCTGCGCTTCCACCCCTGGGGCAAACAGTTCCAGGTATACTGAACGCTCCTCCATGTGAAAGCAAACTGTGGCTTACATTCTTCGGCCAAAGGAATGGAAAAGAAGGCATTAGCAATGTCAATGGTGGCATACCATTTGGCCGCTTTTGACTCCAGTCCATACTGGAGTTCTAACATGTCTGGCACAGCAGCACTCAGTGGGGGTGGGACTTCATTCAGGCCACGGTAGTCCACCGTCAGCCTCCATTCTCCACTGGCTTTACGCACTGGCCATATGGGGCTGTTAAAAGGCGAGCGAGTTTTGCTGATCACTCCCTGACTTGCCAGTTGACAAATCAACTTCTGAATGGGGAGCAAAGAAACCCTGTTGGTGCGGTACTGCCACCTGTGCACCGTTTTTGAGGCTATCAGTACCTGCTGCTCTTCCACTCGCAGCAACCCCACAACAGACGGATCTTCTGACAGGCCAGGCAAAACTGACAACTGCTTAACACCTTCTGCATCTACAGCAGCTATTCCAAAGGCCCATCGATACCCTTTGGGATCCTTCAAATAACCCCTTCTGAGGTAATCAATACCAAGCATACACGGAGCCCCTGGGCCAGTCACAATAGGGCACCCTTGCCAGTCTTTACCAGTGAGGGTGATTTCAGCCTCCAACATAGTCAGCTCTTGGGAACCCCTAGTCATCCCATGAATATAAACAGATTTTGACCCTTGGTGACTTGAGAGCATCAGATTATCTTTGAAGGGGTATCTTTCTTTTACAGCTAACAACATCCGCTTCCAGAGGGTGAAGGCCTGGTTCTGGCATGTATTAATACCTCTGTCAATGGCTGAGTCCCTAGCAATGCCACCCAATTGGCAAACTTCTCCACTACCTAGCAACACACTGTTGGCCCCATTGTCCCAACACTGAAGTTACCAAACGGCAATAGGCTCATTAGGGTGACATGAGAAGTCTTTTCTCAGACTTGGAATTTCAATCATTTTCAGAGATCGATCAACAAGGGTGTATAACCAATAGATATCAAGATGTTATAACCACAATATAGTCAAGAGAATTAGGCAAAGTAAATAACGATCACAAGAAGAGAATAGGTGGAAGAACTTACCCTTCGGCTGAGCTCACCACAAAACACCAAGAGAGGTAATCTCCAGAAGAGATCCTTCCCCCCTGGTAGCCAGATCTTAAATAGGTCTAGGAGGGGTGGAGCCAGGCTCCCCGCCTTCCAGCAGCACAGGTGAATTGCCTTCACCTGTGCTCCTCTGGCTGACTCATGGCTCGCCTCAGGTGATCAATCAGAGGTTCAGGCCTTGACTCAGCAGTTCCCATACACTCCACCCCCTCATGGCATGAACCAATGATCAGGTTAACAAAAGGGTAAGCTTTCCCTAATACAGAGATCCGGTATATCGCAACGCTTATACAATTTTATCGCGACATGGGTTGGTACAGTTGAAGACGAGTGATGATCAGTGGATGTCTATACTCTTCTATGGGCCAGTGCTCGATGATGTGACTGGAGGCATGAGGTCCTGAGGTGCAGGTCCATTCTATGTTCCATCAGTCCCATGCAGACCATCACCGGGTGTTATACGTGATCTGACAGCAACACTGGAACACTTGATGGCATTTTTTTCCTTCCGGAGATCCTGAAGGCTCACAGACTCACGGGGAGAAATACAGATGTTTCAGAGGTACCAGGAGGGGAAGGTCTGCTCTCCAGGGCAAGATACAGGCCGTATTTCTATCTTGGGTCAACACTTCCGCTTGTACTGGGGCATGTCCTGGCCGCCTGTACCACATCTTTTGGCCGGATATCTGCAGCTGCATAACGATATCAGGCACCAAAGGAGGTGTCCTGATCTGCCACAGGGACACGATGGGGGTCCCTTTAGCAATAAAGATCAGAGTGTTGACCACAATATCAGTAGGCCATGTACCTATTACTGGAGGGACTACTGAGCCTCCCACCTCCAATAGTCTCTCAAGGTCTTTCATTCAGGTCCTGCAGGGTTTCATACAGTCTTTTTGTCCACCCCTGCAGGGACTGGGAGTCTGTCTTCAGGGCAGCCTTAAGAATACCATTATAACGTTCGATGAGGCCTGCCCCCATTGGATTACACGGCAGATGGAATCGCCACTCAATGTTATTTTCTTCTGCCCAGCGCTGTATCGTTGCACCAGTAAAATGAGTCCCTTGGTCGCTCTCGATGACTTGAGGTGTCCCGTAGGCAGACATCAGTTTAGTGAGTACCTTGATGATATATGCCTGGTTTGCTTTCAGTACTGAATAGGCCTGCAGCAGCCCACTCGCCATGTCGACACAAGTCAGGGTGCATCTTGCCCCTTCGGAATGAGGAAGGGGTCCGATGTAATCGACCTGCCATCGCTGGAGAGCATTGTGTCCCCTAGCAAGATGGGCTGTTGTTTCGGGCAACGATCTCGGTCTCATCTTGGAGCAAGCATCGCAATCCTAGCATGCCTGGACGATATCAGATAGTTGTATGGGCAGTTCCCATGCTTTAGCAGCTGCCCACATTGTCTTTTGTCCAGCATGCCGTAGCGTCTGATGTAACCAACGGGTGATGTTCTCAGATGGTGAATTCTCAATCCATCGAACTCAGGCCAGTGTGTCAGCTTCATCATTTCCCGGTGACTGTAGGGGCTGATGACCAGAAACAAGGTAGACACGTACAGTCCTGTGTTTGACTGTATTCCATATATCTAACCACATGTCTTTGCCCCAGATCGGTCGGGCGTGGATAGTCCATTCCTGGGTGGCCCACTGTGCAATCCAAAGAGTGAGCCCCCGGTACACAGCCCAACTATCTGTGCAGATGTTCAGGATACCATCACCGGGTTCCTTGGTTATAACCATCCACACGGCTTGCAGTTCTGCCCATTGGCTGCTCTGACAATCCCCTTCATCAAACCAGATTGTCTCGGTGGAAGGATGGTATGCTATTGCTCTCCACTTGCTCGGGTTGCCCTTGCTGGACCCATCTGTGTACCAGGCATCTTCAGGGATAGGATATTTTCCCTCCTGAATGGGACTCTCCTCTGGTGGAGCGACCAGTATTTCTTTTGGTGCATCACTGTGATACGTAACTGGGCCCAGCATCATCTGGAGTTCTTCTTTCAAGGGTGATGAAGACAGACTGCTCCTTTGGCTGAGGTAGGCAACCCATCGTGCCACTGTTTGTGCTTGGGCCACCCCGTCTTAGGAAGGTGGGTCAGATCTTTCACCCACCCCTGAATTGGCAGAGTGGTCTTGACTATAACTGCAGCTGTTTGAGTTATTGGCTCTACTGCCTGTAATTCCAAATAGGCAGCCAATAACTGTTTGTCAATCATACTGTATCTTTCTTCTGCTCCGTGCCAAACCTGAGACCAGAAACCAATGGGGGTCCGAACAGAGCTCCGGCGTTGCCACAGGCCCCAACCGAAGCCGTCTTGAGTAACATGAACATCCAACTCAGCTGGGAGGGGAGGATCGAATATACCCAATGCCTGAGCTTGTTTAACTGCCAGTTTTGCTTGTTGGAAAGCATCCTGTTCGGTTTTCCCCCAGTCCCATAGCTGCCCCTTTTTTGTGAGTCTGTATAGTGGCCTTAGCAGCTGCGCTAGGTGAGGTATAAAGGAACGCCAATAACCCAATATACCTAGAAACTCTTGCAGCTGCTTTGATGTTGTAGGGACTGGGAATGCCTGAACCTTATCTATAACAGCACTGGGTAGCACTCTGGTCTTTCCTGACCAAACCACCCCCAGGAATTTTACGGACAGGCCTGGACCTTGCACCTTTTGGGGATTTATAGCCCATCCCCTCTGTTGTAAATAGGCAGTTAATGAATCTGCTGCCTGTCCTACTGCCTCCAGTGAGTCGGATGTCAACAGGAGATCATCAATATAATGATATAGGTTAACCTCATCAGGTTTTCTCCAGTCAGCCAGGTCACGCGCCACTAGATTGTGACAATACGTTGGTGAATGCACGTACCCCTGTGGCAGGACCTGAAAGGTCCACTGCCTGCCTCCCCACGTAAACGCAAACTCATCTTGCGATTCCTCAGCAATTGGGATACTGAAGAATGCATTTGCTAGATCTAGGACACAATGATAGGTTTTTATCTCCCTACTCAATGTGTCCATTAAGGAGGCAATATTGGGTACGGACGCATGAATAGGCGGTGTGACCTTATTTAATTCTCTGTAATCTACTGTCATCCTCCGTGTGCCATCCGACTTCCGCACTGGCCATATGGGGGAGTTATATGGGCTGTGTGCAGGTCTTATAATGCCCACTTTTTCTAATTCCTGCACCGTTCTCGATATTTCATCTCGCCCACCCGGGAGTCTAACGTTACTAACCCGGCACGGTTTCAGCAGGCAAACAGGCTCGTGTTTTGCATGGCCTCTTAATATTGCCTGCACCACCCGGATACTGATATATCTCTGTCCAAGTCTGAACTCTCCCACAGTTGTTTGGAGAGCCAGACCCCATAGAATATCTATGCCCAGGATGTATTCTTGGACTGGGGCAATAGACACCTTGTACTCCCAGGCTGGGAGACGCCCAACCCCCAATTTTAACCATGTTTGGGTAACAGGAATAGTCTGCCCCCCAAAACCACCAATCATCACTCCGTCGCCATCAAGTTTTCCCGGATCTCCATAGATAATTGATGTTTCTGCTCCTGTGGCTACCAATGCCATCACTCTCTGAATATTTTTTCGGGACCAGTAAATCATTAATTCTACATAGGGCCTCCGGTCCCGCCTGGAGGCCCTACGGGGACTAACATCCCTTGTCACTCCATGAATTGTGCTACGGCCAATTCTTTTGCTTCCGACGGCTCAGGCATTGTGGCCCGAGACACCTGAGGTGGCTTTTTTTTTTTCCCCTATTTGGAACAATAAAATCTTCTAGGTTCCATGTTGTTGTTGGAACCCTCACTATAGCTCTTCCCCTTGATTTCTTAGGGTAGCTCTGGAATTTTTGATTGTCCTTTAGTTGTCTCCAGAGCTGGAGAAGGACACGGTTAGGCTGGCGGTCAATCTTAGCAAATTGGACCCCAGCCCAAATTAAATCATTGAACATTTGTTTTCAGGATACCCTTATGGGTCCCGATGGAGGAGCTCGAGTAGCCGGCATTTTGGTTTTATTTACCGGCAGGACCTCTGCTTCATCCAAAAACCGAACATTGCACCTAGTCCGCAGGCGTTCTGTTTCTCCCAAGTCGGCAACTAACTGGGCAGCCTGCTGGACTACAGCTTCTGAGGCCACAAGGGGATTTAATATAGAGACTAGGGTACCATAGAGATGGGAGGGAGCTTGCTGTAAAATTAAATCTCTCATCCCTGCTGAAAATTTAACCATATCAGGGCCATCAAATGTGTCTTCATAGATAGCCTCTCTTACACCCAGTTCACGGATATAATTTTGAAGGTCCTCCATGGAGGACCACATGCCTGTATGTAAAGGTATGTCCGATTTATTCAGCCAGACCATACAGCAGGCTGCCATTAACCATTCTAGTATGGAATCGTTTTCATCACGATATTGATTACCCATGTATAACCTCTGTCTGAGAGCAGGATGGACAGTCATGGTGGCCAACTCAGCTATTTCTGGGCCATTCACCAAAACACTTTCTGCCACAGAATCCCATAGTCTCAATAACCAAGCCAGCACACTTGCTCTAGGCTTCTGCCAAAATTGCTGTACTAAGTCCATCAAGTCTGTTGCCATGTATGGCCGAGTCGTTACATGTAAATGAGTCTGGGCAGGGGGCCATTGATCAGGCCGCACACCTGCCAAGGTGTCCTGTACTTTTTTTATTTTCTGGGTTATGACAGGACGGACTTCTAGTGGATCGGTCAAAATTGGACATTCAACGTCTGATTTGGATTTCTTGTTCTCCTGATCAATTAAGTCTGTTGATTCAGGCGTCTGGTCATCGTCTATTGAAGTGTTATGAATTTGGCCTACGGGAAGATGTAGAATTGGCTTTTTCCCTGTTAATACGCTAAGTTCGTGCTCCAGCTTTTCAATGCGGTCTTTCAAAGCTGATCTTCAGTTTCTAAAGTATTATCTCTTATATCCACATGATTTAAGGCACTTAATAACAGCCACGCCACCATGGAGGCAGACAGTTTTCTTTCTTTAGTAATAAGGACATCCTTGCCAAGTCCTTGAAAATAGTCCACCATGCGATATGGGGAGATAATGCCCATAACCCATAAGGGACACCATTTTTCAATGATAGCAGCTAACTCATAATAGGGCGATCCCTCAAATCCGGGGATCTGCCCTAAAATCATTTCCTCTGGAGGAGTATTGTTCTCCCCCTTGACCCATTTATAGAAATTCCAACGAAAATACATGATGTTAATTTGAGTATTTTCGGCCTGCCTGGCTCACCAAGTGTATAATCAATAGATACCAACATGTTATAAATGCAATATAACAGTATAATCAATAGATACTAAGAGGTTAGTAATCACAATACAACCAAGAGAGCAAAAAAAAAACAACGATCACAAAAAAAGAATGGAAGGAAAAGCTTACCCTATGGCTGAACTCACCACAAAACACAAAGAGAGATGATACCCCAAACAGATCCTTCCTCTCTTGTAGCCAGCTCTTAAATAGGTCTAGGAGGGGTGGAGCCTGGCTCCCCCCCTTCCGGCAGCACAGGTGAATTACCTTCACCTGTGCTCCTCTGGCTGACTCATGGCTCGCCTCAGGTGATCAATCAGAGGTTCAGGCCGTGACTCAGCAGTTCCCATACACCCTCAAATACTGGATCCCCTTTTCAACTGTATCCCATTTCTTCATCGCCATCTTCAAGCCGCATTTGAAGGAATACTTTTGCTTCACGGCTATTAACACTCGTTCACAGAGGGAGGCAGCCTCATCCGAACATCGACTAATTCCTCTTTCAATAGCTGGATGTCTGGCAATGGCACCTAGTTGGCGAGCTTCATTACCATCCAGAGACAAGCTATGGGCCCCACTGTCCCAACAGCGAACCAACCAGGAAACAAGAGTTTCATTTGGGCACCGTGTAAACTCCTGTCTTGAACCTTGGATTTCAGTCATCTTTAGAGGCCGGCGAGTAGTAATAGAGACTTCCTCTTCATCACTCTTTTCCGCACGTCTCTTAGTTTTCCCTTTTGCCTTTCGTGATGGTGGTGGTTCTGAGGAGGGCCCCTCGCCTGGATCTTCCTCCACCTCCTCCTCCTCTTCTTCTCTTTTTCGTTCAAGACACGAAGACACTCGTTTCCATTTTTTGCCCTCCACAGGAGCAACTGGTATTGTTACTGGTGTCTCCTGTGATTGATTAGATTTGACTTGGGGATTTTCCCCTTTGGCTTGAACCTCGGCTCGGAAACTCACTCTCAGCAGAACGGTATTATATAGGGCACGGTAAGCACAAGCCAAACCCCAAATCCTCTGGTATTGACTAACCAGGTGGCTTCTGCCAAATGTTTCTCCCAGTGCTTAAATGTTCTGCCACCCAGTGCTTTCAACATGGTTTTTAGCAACCCATTGTAGCGTTCAATTTCACCAGAAGCTGGTGCATGATAGGGAATATGATAAATCCACTCGATGCCATTAATTTTGGCCCAAGTATTTACAAGAGAATTTTTGAAATGAGTCCCATTATCTAACTCAATTCTTTCTGGAGTGCCATGTCGCCACAGGACTTGTTTCTTGAGACCCAGCATGGTGTTTCAGGTGGTAGCATGGGGTACTGCATATGTTTCGAGCCACCCGGTTGTTGCCTCCACCATGGTGAGCACATAACGCTTACCATTGCGAGATCGTAGCAAGGTGATAAAATCAAGCTGCCATGCCTCCCCATATTTGTACTTCTGCCATCGCCCTTCGCCCCAGAGAGGTTTCATCTTCTTGGCTTGTTTAATTGTGGCGCATTTGTCACAAACATGGATAACCTGTGCAATGGCATCCATAGTTAAATCCACCCCTTGGGCTCTAGCCCATTTCAATGTTGCATCTCTTCCTTGATGACCGGAGGTCTCATGGGCCCACTGAGGTAGAAATAATTCACCCTTGTTCTGCCAGTCCAGGTCTATTTGAGCCACCTCAATTTTGGCAGCTCGATCTACCTGATGGTTGTTTTGCTGTTCTTAAGTAGCCCGACTCCTGGGCACACGAGCATCTACATGGCACACCTTTACAACCATATTCTTTGTTGTCATGGTTCTATGTCTTTTTGTTTTTTGTTATTGTTTTGGGGTTTCAGTATTCCACATCAAAACATCATGTAGTGTACGGGGCATTAAAGTGTCACTGCCCCAATTCCAGGTACCTATCCCTGTACATTACAGCAGTCACGGGATCTGGCCCTTCCGGGTGGGGGAGGCGCTCTCTTGCTGCCTTGCAGTGGGTGCTGGAGGGTGCTTTCCTAGCCGTTCCAAGCTTTTCAGGTTTGAATCGGTCCCGGGAACTCTCTCTCTCTTATCTTGTCTGATTTATTAATCTCAATTTCAATTAAATTGTATATATTGTGTTATTTTGTATTCCGATATTATAGTAAAATAAGTTTTCCTCCATAGATTGTTGCCGCTGTTCTTTTCCTCCCTTCCTTCCTTCCCATTTTTGTGGGACTGGGGTGGGGGGAGAGGGCAGAGGCCTGTCGCCCCTGTCACGGACATAGATTGATCTGGTCAACTCCGTGACAAACTATAACTGAATATAGAATAGATTTAAACAGAGTTAAACATTCCCGTCGCATTGATGGACCATCCAAGAAGCACTTCCCATCAGTGGTGTTCTCCATCCTTCTTTGCTCTCTCTAACACGTGATGTACCTCTCTCTTGTGTTGTGGTGAACAGCGATGAAGACTTTCTGTCCACTGTCTCTGATGTGTTTTAGCAGTTGGTACAAGTTATCTCATTAGCACGAACACCTTTCTTTTTTGGGTAAGCTTTTCAGGAGCGACTCCTTCTCTTGTTCTTTCACCGATCTTGTCTGTTGTCTGGGCCTTTCCAGGAGTCAATGCTGTAAATGGGAAGACTTATGTTTCAGTTAGTTCCTTGCTGATGTCTGGCTTAATTTTTCGTGATGGTATCCATACTTTTTTTCCCGTCTCGCAATGTTTTACTGCTGCATAGCCTCTTCCCCATACCAGAATCATCCAGCCCGCCTCCCATTCCCCACTATCTGTTTTTATTTTTACTGGAGGCCCTTCGCTCAAAACTTTGGGCTGCCAATGTTTCTGTACAGGGCTTCTACTGCAATCTCCATGTTCAAAGTGATTCAATGAGTAAATGGCTTTAGATAGAATCTCCGCTTGTCTTTTAACAGGAATCCCACTCTGATACCCTTCCCCCTCACCTAGAACACGTAACTTTTCCTTGAGGAGGCGATTGGCACGTTCTACAATTGCTTGTCCCTGAGAGTTGCCAGGGATTCCCGTGGAATGAGATATTCCCCAAGCTGTTAGCCATTCCTGGGTCGATTCTGAGATGAAGCAAGACTCATTATCTGTTTTTATCTGGCTGGGCAACCCCATAGCGGCTATTGCAGTGGCCCAATGACTCTGTGCTGCGGTCAAATTGCACTTTGCATGTTGAGTGACTGATATCATAGAAGAAGCTGTGTCTACAGTAACGGCGAGCCATGGGCAAGAGGCCATACGGTGTTCCCATGTAAAATCCGTCTGCCAGATTTGTAATGGCTTTAAGCCATGGGGGTTAACACCTGCACCAATAGTTGGGGCAGAATTGCAATATGGACATGCCTGAACTACATTACGAGCTGTCGGCAAGGGAATAGAACAGGCCCGTGCCAAAGCCTTGGCACCTCTATGAAGAGATGCATGAAGATCATGCGCAGTTCTGACAGTGAAGCATGCTGTGCCCGCAATAACTGATGTGATGTTACCAACGCTAAACAATTAAAGCCTGCAACACTGGTAAAGTTATAGACAAAGAGATTAGAGATTACTGATTAGAGTGATTGCTGATAGCTCTAGTGGCACTATCTATGAGTATGAAATTACAAAGGATCCTTATACAAACATAACCTTTCCCAATATATACCAACATTGTCTCAGGTACCTGTTGGAATGTACCTCCAAAATGACAAACATTTTATTCAATATCAAAGCAGATGTCTCAAGCCTTGAGAGCATTGTTCTCATAAGCAAATCCTTGTTGCTTGTTCTCCAGGCCTTAATCTGGCCACCTGTCCCTGAAGGGAACCCATTCTGATGCCCACAATGTATTTTGCACTGGCTTAAGAACCATGTGCATCAGATTCATTACATCATGAGGAAAGAGAAGACCTGGTGCTGTCAGGACTTCTAATACATTTAAAGCAAGGAGTGATTTCAACCCCTGTTTCTCTGCACAATCTATCAGGTGTGTGATGTCTTTCGAATCGAGGAATACCCCTTCCAGGCCTCTGTTACCGTTCCCTACTATCAGGAAGATCTCTAGTACTTTTCCTTCCTCTATCAGGCTAGATCTAAACTTCCCACAATCTGTTAGTGCATCTCTCTTAACTCCTAAATGCAAATTCACCTCTCTCCTTTTGCTGTCCTGTTCAGTCACAGCTGGAAGCTGCGGGCTCCGCACCCCTCCCCTCAGACCCATCTCCCTTTGATCATGCACTGGCTGTTGTAGAGGCTTCTGATTGGTTGCATGCGCACTCAATCTTGTAAAAGGATGTGTGGGTCGAATCAGTGGGTCTGAATGCTGTGGTAGGGAGTGGGTCCGGAGTCTCTCGTCATTTTGTCTTTCTCCTACGGGTGCAACCTGAGCTGACAGCTCTGCCCACACGCCACCTACTCCTTCAGGCGCGATCAGGGTGGACAGTGCTGGCCGGACATTATCATCCAAGCGCCTGTAAGTTACATCGCTTCCCTTTCTCTCTGCTGTTTTTTCTCCTACCGCTTCTCTAACTTTTGACCAATCCATACCCGAGCCTTGCCCGCAATCTCCACCCCCCTGGGTGTTACTGCATTCCACCTCCTCAGAGGAGACAGCAAGTGTCCCATCCCTTCTTCCCCCTGCCCCCCGCAGGTGGTGTTAGATTACACAGAGAAGGATACAGCAGTTGTCGTGGATACGGCTGGGGAGTTTCAAGGAACTTGGATTCCTACACTTGAGCCGTTTGGCAAGATAAAAATGCAGACAGTTCAGCGCAGCCTTCTTCTACTTGTTTATGTGAAGCTGAAGCCGAGGGGGGAGTGGAGGGGGGTGCCGAAGGTGTGGACGAGGTGTTAGTCACCATAGTTGAGGGCATATTTGCGGCGTTCTGTTCCTCAGGGGACCTGCAAGAAAATACGCTCCCCGCGCCACTTCTGTCAATGTTAGTAAATTCCAAACCCATCATAACGCGTGCAGCCTCATGAATTCTACCTTCTTCTCTCGCTGCTTTCAGAGAGCCAAGGATCAGCCCTCAAACTTTAAGCTCTGCAACTTTCTGCTCCTCTATCGCACGCTACGCAAGCGTGGATGTAAATGCATCCCATCTAGTGGGGTCTAAAATGCCCTGAGGGGAGGGAAGATTCCACTCCTCTTCCAGGCGAGTAAGTACAGCGGCAATGTCCTTCTCAGAAGGAGTATCATTGTTGAAATAGTCCTTACAGAACTGAAGGATTATCTTAATAACTTGCTCCATCACCAGCACGGCACTGATGTCCCGATTCGAGAGCAACCTGCCGTTACCCACAGGCTATCCCCACCCTTGAACTTGCACAGCAGCCAGCTGCTGCAGGCACGCCCTTAGGCGAATAATAGCGTAACACCATGGTCTTCCACGGCCAGCCTGTAATTACCTCCTTACAGCACTGGAAATTCCGCAGGCTCGCAGGAGACTTCAAATGCAAGTTGGCTTCTCATGCAAGGGGGATCCTCACAAGTGGGTTCCTCACTGGTTCCTCACACGGGACACCAATGTTGCATTGCCTCCTACGGTACTGACCTAAAACCAGGCCAGGACCAAATGACTGCACGCACACACCAATATGATGAACAGCAAAATGGCGTTTATTACACGTGAACTCTAGCTTATATAACCTATGTGCTTCGTCTACGCCCCTAAGGGCACGTGCCACACATCAATCATAGAGCAGGGAGAGGGCCTATCGCGTCACATCCCGTGGGGGGGTCTCGCAGTCGCCTACAACACAGTTCCCAGAAGACTTTCACTGTTTGGTTTCCATTTTCCTTTTAAAGGGAAAGATAAAATGCTCACAAGTCCCTTTCTTTTACTGCTCGTCACTGCAGTGTGTGTTCTCTGGCTGTCTCGCCTTCAGCATTAGAGTAAGGTCTTCAGTTTTGGACACTCTTATTTTATTTATTAGCCTCAGGGCAGGGTCACTAACCATTAGACCAGGCTACCCAGAGCCACATCCAGCCTGGCCTTGAATGCCTCCAAGGATGGGGCATCCACAACCTCCTTGGGCAACCTGTTCCAGTGTGTCACCACCCTCCGTGTGAAAAACTTCCTCCTAATATCTAACCTAAACCTCCCCTGTCTCAGTTTAATACCATTCCCCCTTGTCCTATAACTATCCACCCTCATAAACAGTCTTTCCCCCTCCTGTTTATACACTCCCTTCAAGTATTGGAAGGCCACAATGAGGTGTCCCTGGAGCCTTCTCTTCTTCAAGCTAAACAAGTCCAGAGGTGTTCCAGCCCTCTGATCATCCCTTCCAACCTGGGCCATTCTGTGATTCTGTTACTTGGAGTTTTTCCTTCTCAGCTCGGAGACACTCTTGCAAGAATCAGAGATTCCCTTTCCTGACTAGGAGACTCTCTCTCACCTAGGAGATTCTCCCTCTCAGTTTGGACTCTCTCCTGGAAACTCTCCCTTTCTACTGTGAGACTCTCCCTTTTGGTTTGGAGACTCGGTTTGGAGTTTCAGAAACTCTCTTCCTCTCTGGGATATAATTGATTAAGGGCTGATAAGCATGAGGCAGGCCCCAAATAATTTGTGCCACCTCAGATTTGTCTGAGCTGCAACATCCCTGTTTCAAGTATCTGCCTAGGCTCTCAGGATCTTGCAGGTGTTCAGGAGTAAAGTCCTATGACACCAGGGATGTCCATATCTCTAAAGTCTCTCCCAAGGCCTTCCACACTCCCTGCCAATCAGTATTCTCTGGCATTGGGAAAGACTTCCTCAAAATATTAAAAATACAGATCCTGAGTGAAATTATGAGGAGTACATTCAGGGAGGTTCAACACGATCATCATGATCATTGGATGAGCATTCAAAAACTGCATAAATGATTCAAAGGAAAGACTGGGAGACTGTTTAAAAAACACAAGTTCTGTGGGGCTTGGCATGTTCTTACCAAGCTCTATACAATGCTATTTTGGAGAGAGAGAGTTTCAAAGCTGAGATTCAAGCCAAAAGGAGAAGTCTCCAAGTCAAACCTGATCAATCACAAGAGGCACCAGTACCCATATCAGTTGCCCCTGTGGAAGGACAGACATGGAAACGGGTGTCCTTGCGTCTAGAATGGAAAGAAGAAAAAACAGAGGAAGTAGAGGAAGATCCAGGTGAGGGGCCCTCCTCAAAACCACCCTCATTGAGAAAGGCAATGGAAAAAAACTAAGAGACACGGAGAGGAGAGTGAGGAGGAGGAAGTCACTGTTACTATTACTCATCAACCTCTGAAAATGACTGAAATCCAAGGCTCAAGAAAGGAGTTTACATGGAGCCCGAACATGACTTTTGTCACCTGGTTGCTTTGATGTTGATGTTGAAAGAAGGGTTGTAAGGAGGATCTGGGGAACTACAGTCCTGTTAGCCTGACCTCGGTGCCAGGGAAGGTTATGGAGCAGATTGTCTTGAGGGAGATCATGCGGCATGTGCGGGACAACCAGGGGATCAGGCCTAGCCAGCACGGGTTCATGAAGGGCAGGTCCTGCTTGACCAACCTGATCTCCTTCTGTGATCTAGTGACCCATCTGGTAGACAAGGGAAAGGCTGTTGATGTGGTCTACCTAGACTTCAGCAAACCCTTTGACACTGTCTCCCACAGTGTTCTCCTGCAGAAGCTCGCAGCCCATGTCTTGGACAGGTATGCTCTTGGCTGAGTAAGGAACTGGCTGGAGGGCCGGGCCCAGAGAGTGGTGGTGAATGGAGTTAAATCCAGCTGGCGACCAGTCACGAGTGGTGTTCCCCAGGGGTCGGCACTGGGGCCTGTCCTCTTCAATATCTTTATTGATGACCTGGATGAGGGCATTGAGTGCACCCTCAGTAAGTTTGCAGATTCCACCAAGTTGGCTGGAAGTGTGGATCTGCCTGGGGGTAGCAAGGCCCTACAGGGGGATATGGACAGGCTGGATAGCTGGGCTGAAGCCAATGGGATGAGGTTCAACAAGGCAAAATGCCGGGTCCTGCACTTTGGCCACAACAACCCCAGGCAACCCTACAGGCCTGGGGAGGAGTGGCTGGAAAACTGCCTGATGGAAAGGGACCTTGGTGCACTGGTGGAAAGTTGGCTGAATATGAGTCAGCAGTATGCCTGGGTGACCAGGAAGGCCAATGGCATCCTGGCTTGCATCAGTAACAGTGTTGTCAGAGGGAACAGGGAAGAGATTGTCCCCCTGTACTCAGCACTGGTGAGGCCGCACCTGGAATACTGTGTCCAGTTTTGGGCCCCTCACTGCAAGAAAGACATTGAGGCCCTGGAGTGAGTTCAAAGAAGGGCGACAAAGCTGGTGAGGGGTCTGGAGCACAGGCCTTATGAGGAGCGGCTGAAGGAGCTGGGAATGTTCAGCCTGGAGAAGAGGAGGCTCAGGGGAGACCTTATTGCTCTCTATAACCACCTGAAGGGAGGTTGTAGTGAGCTGGGGGTCGGCCTCTTCTCTCGTGTAACTAGTGAGAGGACTAGTGGGAATGGCTTCAAGCTGTGCCAGGGGAGATTTAGGCTGGATGTTAGGAAATACTGCTTCTCTGAAAGAGTGGCCAGGCAGTGGAATGGGCTGCCCAGGGAGGTGGTGGAGTCACCAACCCTGGAGGTGTTCAAGGAACGTTTGGACATTGTGTTGAGGGACATGGTTTAGTGAGAACTATTGGTGATAAGTGGATGGTTGGACTGGGTGGGTCTTTTCCTACCTTGGTGATTCTGTGATTCTATGATTCTATGCCGGGTCACCAGGGCCAATAGTGTGTATCTAGATGGTAATGAAGCTCTCCAACTTGGAAGCATTGCCAGAGTCTCAGCTATTGACAGAGGAATTAGTAGGTGTTTGGACAGTGTCACCACCCTCTGGGAATGTGTTATTATCTATGAAGGAAAAATATCCCTTCAAAGATGATCTGGAGCCTGAGATGAAAAAGTGGAGTACTGTTGAAAAAGGTATACAGGATTTGAGGGAAACAGCCGTGGTGGAAATGTTGTATGACCTTGTTTGATCCTAACAATCCACGCCAAGGCTGTGATCCTGAGAGAGTTGGGAGTACATCAGATGTATGGCTGAAACTCACAGGAACAGCAACAGAAAAGTATGCCAGTACACTAGCAGCAATGTTTGAAAGATGCGAGAAACAACAGAGAAGATTCCTAGTTTCTGAACTGATTATTATGTTTCAAAACTTTGAACAAAAACTACCTCCAATTTGCGCTTCCATTTCAGCCATCTTGAATGTAACAGAAAGACTAGATAAAATGGAAAAGCAGCAGGATGGTGTACTGGAGGAACTGTTTCTATTGATTGTGATGAACCTGTGGTGGTATCAGAAACACCTGATGAAGATCAGGATGATCAAAAGAGTCTACTGAAGGAGCTGAACAAACTGATTAAAGGTGATGAACCCTGTTCCTCACCTGTATCATCAAAAATCTCAGCTATTAAGGGCAAACGTCTTCCTGCTCAAGCAAATTACAGTAGTAAATCTATATCAGTTGCTGCCTTGTGGAGTTACATGAGCATGGAGATGATATGAAGGGACATATAAAACCCACTCCTGCATTACGAGCATGGGTGAGAGAATTACAAAACAGATCAACTACTAATGCAATTTTTCCAGTTATTGTGGGTCCTGATCATCACTCACAAGAGAAGAACAATGCAAGTAACAAATAGAGGGGTCCTGCCCTCAGTCGGGGAGGGGGAAAGGGATAATACAGTTTATTGGACTGTGTGGAATAGATGGCCTGGCACATCAGAACCACAGAAATATAAGGCACTAGAAGACACTGGTGTGCAGTGCATTCTAATGCCCTCGAGTCACTAAGGGACAGAATCAATTCATATTTGTGATTTTAGTGGAGGTTCTCAAATATTGACTGTGTTGGAGGCTGAAATAAGCCTCAGTGGTGAAGACTGGCTAAAGTATCCTATTGTGACTGGCCCAGGGGCTCCAGGTATACTTGGTATTGATTACCTCAGAAGGGGGTATTTCAAGGATTCCAAGGAGTATCGATGGTCCTTTGGAATAGTTGCTTTAGAGACAGAAGGTGTTAAACAGCCGTCTGTTTTGCCTGGCCTGTCAGAAGATCCGTCTGTTGTGGGGTTGCTACAAGTGAAAGAGCAGCAGGTAATGACTGCTACAAAAACGGTGCACAGACAGCAGTACCGCACCAACAGGGATTCCTTGCTCCCCATTCATAAGTTGATTCATCAACTAGAGAGTCAGGGAGTGATTAGCAAAACTCACTCACCTTTTAACAGTCCCATATGGCCAGTGCTGTTATGGTTTTATGATTTTTGGTTCTTGGTATTCCACATCATAACATCACGTAGTACACTGGGAGTTAAAGAGTTAATGCTCCAGTTCTGGGTACCTGTCCCGGAAGAGAACTACTGCATTCCCCAGAAGACTGTTTGCTGTTCTGTTATCATTTCTGCTCAGGGGGAACAGATACAAGGCCTTGGCAGGTCACCTGACCTCCCTCATTTTTGTCCTCAGGCTCTCCTCCCTTCTGCTTGTCCTGAGGGCACATATCGCCTCAGCACTAGTGTAGGGCCTGAAGCTTTCTGACACTCTTTCTCTCATTATATTTAATTTATTAGCTTCAGTACTAATTTTACTATATTATAGTGTGTTATCTTGCATTCTGATACTATATTTAGTAAAGTAGTTTGTTTCTCCTCAGATTGTTGCCACTGTTTTTAATTATTTTGGGGTCCCCCGTTTCCCTTTTCCAGAGGCAAGAATTCATAAATCTCTATGCCCCGTTAGTGACGGCACCAGGACAAACCAGCCCATAAACCATTGACAAGTGTGTAAAGCCAGTGAAGAATGGGGGCTTACGGTAGACTCCCGTGGCCTGAATGAAGTCACACCCCCACTGAGTGCTGCTGTGCTGGACATGTTAGAACTCCAATATGAACTGGAGTCAAACGCAGCCAAATGGTATGCCACCACTGACATTGCTAATGCCTTTTTCTCCATTCCTTTGGCCAAAGAATGCAGGCCACAGTTTGCTTTCACGTGGAGGGGCATTCAGTATACCTGAAACTGTTTGCCTCAGGGGTGGAAACACAGACCAACCAAAACAACTGGCAACAAAGGTGTAAACCTATTTGGGCTGCTGAACTGTGGAAAGATATTGCTGCCCGAATAAGGAATATGGTTGTAAAGGTGTGTCATGTAGATGCTCATGTGCCTAAGAGTCAGGCTACTGAAGAATGACAAAATAACCATCAGGTAGACCGAGCTCCCAAAATTAAGGTGGCTCAAATAGACCTGGACTGGCAGAACAAGGGTGAATTATTTCTAGCTCGGTGGGCTCATGAGACCTCAGGCCATCAGAGAGAGATGTAACATATAAGTGGGCTAGAGACCGAGGGGTGGACTTAACTATGGATGCCATTGCACAGGTTATTCATGACTGTGAAACGTGCACCACAATTAAACAAGCCAAGTGGATGAAACCTCTCTGGGGGGAAGGGCAATGGCAAAAGTATAAATATGAGGAGGCGTGGCAGGTTGATTATATCGCATTATATACTTACCATGGTGAGGCAATCACTGGATGGCTTGAAACATATGCTGTACCCCATGTTACCGCCCAAAACACCATATTAGGTCTCAAGAATCAAGTCTTACGGCGACATGGCACTCCAGAAAGAATTGAGTCAGATAATGGGACACATTTCAAAAATTCACTTGTGGATATTTGGGCCAAGGTCATGGCATTGAGTGGATTTATCATATTCCCTATCATGGACCAGCTTCCGGTAAAATTGAACGATACAATGGGCTGTTAAAAACCATGTTGAAAGCAATGGGTGGCAGAACATTTAAGCATTGGGAGAAACATTTGGCAGAAGCCGCCTGGTTGGTCAACACTATAGCGTCGATCAATCAAGATGGTCCTACACAATCCAGCTCTCTACATACTGTAGAGGGAGATAAGGTCCCTGCGGTACATGTAAAGAGCATGTTGGGGAAAGCGGTTTGGGTTCTTCCAGCTTCTGGAAAGGGCAAACCTCTCCGTGGAACTGTTTTTGCTCAGGGACCTGTGTCCACTTGGTGGGTGATGGAGAAAAATGGGGTTGTTCAATATGTACCACAAGGGAATTTGATGTTGAGGGAGTGCAGTCAGTAATTCCATGTCTCTCTATATATTTTTGTGTGTAATGCATGTTAATTATTGTTTGTTTGTATATATATATATATTGAGCATGATGTAGTGATGTGGAATAAGGGGTGGAATGTCGTGGTTTTATGCTTTATACTGATAACAATCAGTATTCCACATCATAACATCATGTAAAGCACTGGGAGTTAAAGAGTTAATGCTCCAGTTCTTTGGACTGTCAATATTTCTGAGTGCCTGGTTCTTAGAAGAACTGCATCTCCCAGAAGATTTCACTGTTCTGTTTCCATTTTCCGTTCAGAGGGATAGATAAAACTGCTCACAAGTCACACGACTTCCCCTTTTCTTTTACTGCTCATCACTGCGGGTTGTGGTCCCTAGCCATTTTGCCTTTAGCTTTTGGGTAAGGCCTTTGATTTTGGACACTCTCTCATTTATTTGCTTTATTAGCTTCAATCCCAATTAACGTCTATTTCTTCTATTATTAGTAGTAAATTCACTTTCCTTCTCAGATCGTTCTGCTCATTTTTTCTTTTTGTTTTTGTTGTTCCCTTTCCCTTCCCCCCTTCCCCTCTGTCACAGAGTTGACCAGATCAATCTATGTCTGTGACAGGGGCGACAGGCCTCTGCCCTCCCCCCCCACCCCAGTTCCACATAAAATGGGAAGGAAGGAAGGGAGGAAAAGAACAGCGGCAACAATCTATGGAGGAAAACTTATTTTACTATAATATCGGAGGAAAACTTATTTTACTATAATATCGGAATACAAGATAACACAATATATACAATTTAATTGAAATTGAGATTAATAAATCAGACAAGATAAGAGAGAGAGAGTTCCCAGGACCGATTCAAACCTGAAAAGCTTGGAACGGCTAGGAAAGCACCCTCCAGCACCCACTGCAAGGCAGCAAGAGAGCGCCCCCCCCCACCCGGAAGGGACAGATCCCGTGACTGCTGTAATGTACAGGGATAGGTACCTGGAATTGGGGCAGTGACACTTTAATGCCCCGTACACTACATGATGTTTTGATGTGGAATACTGAAACCCAAAAACAAAAGAAAACATAGAACCATGACACCCTCCCCCCCCTTTTTTCCATTTTTTCAGCTGGTGGGCCTCTGGGCACACTGTCTCCTTTTCCACAGACATAGATAGATCTATAGATAACACTGTGACAACCTCCCACTAAACCAGGTTGCTTAAAGCCCTGTCATAGCACCATGTAATGAAGTGAGAAAATTTAGATGGCTGCTAAGGAACTACAGTTCCCAGAGTGTTCTGCTTATTCCCATGTGGTTTCTGGGAGGGAAGTAGTGTGGTTCCCCTCTGTTTCTGCTCCGCCCAAGCTCACCACAGGGTTAGGAGATATTTTCTTTTTCCCATTTGTGTGATTTATTTATCTTGATTCCTTTTATATTGTATTGTATCTCATTCCTTCTCCATTTTTAGTAAAAGTTTTCTCCTTATCTCAGTCAGGTAACTCCTATTTCTCACTTCTCCACTGGCTTCCCACGGTGGAAGGGATGGAGGGTAGCCCTGCTGTCATGGACAAAAGGCCCTCAACCTGCAGCAAGTATGTAATACAAGGTATATCAGCATAGCTTATCACATATTTCTTATATAGCAGCTTTCATCATGTTTCTCAGGCAAATTTGAAGTTTTTCCTTGTTTGAATACAATTGTTAACTGATCGTTTGGTGCCATTTCACCTTAATTTACCCCAACAGGATCTCAAACCTTGCAACCTTTGTACATTAGCTAGGGTAGCCTGGAGTTAGGTCACATAACTAGAAAAAGGGAAACATAACTCCCGTTTTTAAGAAAGGGAGAAAGGAAGACCCAGGGAATGACAGGCTGGTGAGCCTCACCCTGTGCTTGGAAAGATCTCCTTGAAGCTGGAGGCCTTCTGTGATGGAGTGATGGCTTCAGTGGATGAAGAAAAGGCAACTGATGTAATCTACCTGGAACTGTGCAAGGCCCACACTCTACATCATTATCTCTAAATTGAAGAAATATGGATTTGAAAGCTGGACAATTCAGTGGATGAAGAATTAGTTGGGATGGTTGCAGCCAGAGGGTTGTTGTCAACAGATCTATGTCGAGGTGGAGGCTGGTCACGAGTGGTGTCCCCCAGGGGTCAGTCTTGGGACTTGGTGCTCTTTAACAACTTTATCAATGACATAGAGGGATTGAGCGCAACCTTCTCAATTTTGCTAAGGACACTAAGCTGAGTGGTGCAGTTGATACAACAGAAGGAAGGGATGCCATTCAGAGTGACCTGGACAGACTTGAGGAGTGGACCAGTAGGAACCTATTGAGATTCAACAAGGCCAAGTGCAAGGTGTATTTTAGCCGAGCTGACTTGCAAGATACTCCCCTTGAGGAGGAGGACTGGGAGCTGGTGATGCAAGGTGTTGCACTTGGGTTGGGGCAATCCCAGATATGTGTACAGACTGGGAGAACTTATTGATAATAGCTCTGTGGAGAAGGACTTAGGGGTTCTGGTGAATAAAAATCTTGACACGAGCCAGCAGTGTGCACTTACAGTCTGGAAGGCCAACTGTATCCTGGTCTGCAGCAAAAGAGGGATGGCCAGCAAAGTGAGGAAAGTGATTGCCTCCTACTCTCCCTCACAAGGCCCCATCTAGAGTACTGTGTCCAGGCATGGGGTGTCCCAACACAAGACAGACACAAAGCTATTGGAGTGGGTCCAGAGGAGAGCCAAAAGATGATCAGAGGGCTGGAACACCTTTCTTATGGAGGTTGAGGGAGCTGGGCTTCTTCAGCTTGGAGAAAGAAGGCTCCAGTGAGACCTCATTGTGGCCTTCCAGTACTAAAAGGGAGCTTATAAAAAGGAGGAAGATTGACTTTTTACATTGTGTAATAGTGTCGCTGAAATCCAGGAATAAAACTTGCCAACCCAAATGAAAGGTGTATGGGAACTGTTAGGTCAAAGCATGAACCAGTGATTGAGCACCTGGTTAAAGGGTGTAGACAGCCCTGGGAACACAAGTGGAAGCAATTCACCTGTGTGACTTCCTAACCTCACTGCCCTAACTGGCAGCCACAAGGAAAGCATCTCTGTTCTGAAATTGCATCCTATGGTGTGTTTGGTGAGCCCTGATCCTCAGAAAGGGACGATTCTTTCTTTGTTACTGGATTGTGATCTTTTCCTTTCTTGGGTGATCTGAAACTGGTTTAAAGCAGCTATATCTGCTATCACCTATTCTTACAAAAGGTTAGAAAGCTGATATTACTGTATTGTAGCAATGGGTGCATAGGGGAGGGAGCTGTCCTCCCAGCATGTACACCCATGATTGAAAGCACACAGATGTTATACATTTTAACATGTAAATATTCATACAATTTCGATGAAGTGTCTGCCTATTCCTAGGATGGCTACACATTAAAATCTTATGCTATACATGTACTGTGTTAGTTTGGAATTCTGGTAAGGGGTCTTAGGTGGTTGTAATCCAGGCAAAAGATCATGTTACATAAGCCAGGTCCCATATATGATCAGAAACATTTGTACAAAAAAATATGGCTGTTGACTAAGTGTTTAATTGGCTCTTTGACCTTGTTATGGCACCTATTATAAGCCCTAGCAGGGTACAGTTTACCTTTACCTCCTCCTCAAGGCTGGTGGAGTGTTGAGTCTCTGCTTGCTTTTTTTTTTTTTTTTTTTGTTAGTCTCCAGATGTCCTCCTTTCTTAGGAACAAAAACTTTCCTGAAAGAATGCTAGTCTTGCTGAAGAGTTTGAATTTATTTCTGAAGGCCCTGAATTTATTGACAATTGTCAATTCCCCCCCTTGGAAGTAGTTAGTTCTTCTAACTACTTCCATATATTTTTTTCAGTGTATCTTTTAATGCATCTTACACAGAGTCCTATACTGCTTATAAGTACTACTATGCAGATGAATCCTTCCAGAAGTGAGGTTGACCACCCTTTCAGGGACCATCTTCCTAGCTCTTGTAAGATTTTGTTAAGCCACTTATTTTCCTGCAGCCCCCTGCAGCTCTACTGTCTTCTGCTACCTTCCTCACTTCATCCAATTGTATCTGTAAATCATTAGTAACGTTTGGAACGTGTATACAACAACATTCTTTGTCCAGTTTTAGATATCCATGGACTCCTTGCTCCCTTACTGGAAGTAAATCTAAAGTTATCCTATTTTGCAGGGTCATTTTGGTATTAGCTTGAACCTGCTTATTAAGTATTTGAAACCTCTCTTGAGTGGCTTTCAACAGTTTTGACTTGCCAGGTTAAATTTTCCATTAATATTCTGTTCTCTAAAGCCATTAACCCAGGTAATAAGAAACTTTGAATGATACAATTAAATTGCTGTCAATGGTTTACGGGCTGGTTTGGCCCAGTTCTGTGACTAGCAGAGCGGATGGATTTCACAAAATCCACGCCTCGGGAAAAGGGAAACGGGGGACCCCAAAATAATTAAAAACAGTGGCAACAATCTGAGGAGAAACAAACTAATTTACTAAATATAGTATCGGAATGCAAGATAACACACTATAATACAATACAATTAGAATTGAAGCTAATAAATCAAATATAATGAGAGAGCGCGTCCGAAAGGTGGAAAGGCCTCACCATAACGCTGAGGTGAGATGTGCAGTCCGGTTGAGCAGCAGGGAGAAGAGCGGACGAAGAAGAGCACATCGGGTGACCTTGCCAGGGGTTATATCTCCTCTCTGACCGCAAAGCTCCCTGGGGTACGTAGCTGTTCTTCTCTTCCAGACAGGTGCCCAGAATTGGAGCATTAACACCTTAACTCCCAGTGCACTACATGATGTTATGATGTGGAATACCGATAACCAAAAATCATAAAACCATGACAATTGCACAGCTGTGAAGGGTTCTGTCCATACATCTCTTGATTCTTCCCCAGTATTTAGCTACAATTGGACTCCTTTTCCAAGTCAGACATAAGGTTAGTAGTCCAAGGGTTATCTGTCTTGTAATATTGCTTAGTCGTAACCTAGTAGTTTACTATCTATCTGTAATATGCCATCCACGTACTGCAGCAGTGTCTTTGTGCATCTTTTGTCAGTCCTCTAGCTCTTTTGCTAACTGATTTCCAAAAAATTGTAGGGCTATTTTTAAGTCCTTGTGGCAACACAGTCCAGCATAATTCTTAACTGTTGAAAGAATGGCCTGTTCTCCTTCCTCTTTGTTGTGCCAACAGCTAAGGCTGCCTGATTACTTAACTGCCCTTTACAAATATTAATAGCACATATGTCTTACCTAGGAACAAAAACTTTCCCATGTGTTGTAATTTGAAGAGTTACTATTATGCAACAGCGGACTTTCACCCCCCTGCTTTTCCCCTGGAAGCCTGGTGGGGAGGGAGAAAATTGAAAGCTAATCAATTAGGGAGCAAACTAATTTACTTAGAAAAATGTGGGATAATACAGAGTAATTAAGAATAATAAATCAAACAGTGGGAAAAACACTATCTCTGAAACTGTTTCTGCCTTTCACTCGTGGCTGACCAATGCAGAAAAGAGCATTTTCCAGTCACCACATCACTTTCATACCTTCCTCCCAGAAACTGGAACCTATCAAAGCATTTTAGGAATTTCAGTCCCAGGAAAACCAGGAACTACAATCTCTTCTTCCCAGAGCAGGAAATCACATGGGAAATGGAAGCGTTCTGGGAAACCAGGAACAACAGCTCCAACATCCTGGTACTGAAAACTTATGGTATGATGTTATGATATAGAATACTGGTTTAAAAACCATGATACCAAGGGAACATCAGTTTTGCTGAGGAATTTGAATTAATTGCTGAAGGCCCTGAATTTATTGACAGGTATCAATAGGAAAAGGGGGAATGGTTTTAAACTGAAAGAGGGGAAATTTAAATGTTAGGAGAAACTTTTTTTACTCAGAGGGTGGTGAGGCACTGGACCAGGTTGCCCAGAGCAGCTCTGGATGCCCCATCCCTGAAAGTGTTCTAGGCCAAGTTGGATGGGATCATGGGTGGCCTGGTGGGTGGCAACTCTGCCCATGGCAGGGGAGTTTGAACTAGATAATCTTTAAGGTCCCTTCCAACTGAAGCTATTCCATTCTGCAATGAATGAATCGCTGGCTTCTGAACAAATATTAATAAACATAGCTTTGCGAAATAGTTTAAGAAATTATGTATTAAAGAATTTGACTCTCGCTAATACCAGTATGTTAAGGCTACAGTAAGTGAGAAAGTATATGCTGTGCAAGACAAACCTCCAGCTGCCAATCAGGTATCTATGAAAAACAAAGAAGTTTACTGTATTAGGAATTTTATATTTGCCAAGTGTTATTAGGGTAGCATTTCTTAAAATGCAAATGGTAAAACATCAGAGAGCAATATAAAGAAACAAACGTAAATAACTTTCAGTGCTAGGAACATATGCGCAATTGAATGTTTTCATAAATCCATCTGAGAAAATAATACAAAATGCGAGAATTCAAATTAACAGATACTTATAGAAATAAGCCTAATTTTCATTTGGTTGTAAATGAGAACTGTCACGATAACTCTATGGATCACACTCCTTGGATTTCTCCATACCCCATTAAATATTAGATGACTGTTCCATTTTAAAAAAAGGATGAAATACCGCACTGAATGAACCATACTAATTTAAGAAAAAAAACTCTTGAGGATTTACAAAAACAGTATCTCTGAACAAATCTAATTTGTTAGCCTTTCTGTCTAGAAAGCTCTTTGGCTTACAGCTTTTGGAGAAAAAGAAAAAAAAGATTTTTTTGAACCCAAATCTATCATTGTCCTTGGTAAAACCAGAATGCAAGTGCAGGGAAGAAAAAAATAGACCACCTCATAATTTTTTCCTCTTGTTATTGGTGCTATGCTAGTAAAATCCATTTGGGTAGTCCAAAGAAGTTTTGTTTACTAGTGAAGTGAATTCGGCATTGTGCAATTACTTAACAAACTAATCATCAGCTGATATTCAACAAGTTACAAGAATTCTGAACGTGCATAGAACTGTAATAGAAATATTTAAAGGTGATCCGAACTCTCAGAAAGTTGCCAGATACAATAATTTTAACTACTACCTAACCACTTCTGAGTATTGAAAAATGTCTAAAAATAGAAGCAAATCAATAATACAGCACATTCAATAGCTCTGTAAGGCTAATGTTGAGTGAATAAAAAAGACAAATCTTGCTTATTTCTAAGCTGCTAGCGTTATCAAAACACAGTATATTAAAATGATTACCTACTCTTAGTTCTGCCCTCCTAAACATACAAAGTAATATTTTAATTCAAAACTAGCTCTGTACTTTTTAAAACCTTGCTTTTTCCTTTTTTCTTAGCTTTGCCGGAGTCAGGAGTTGCTTGGTTTAAACAAGCTCACTAAAATAGGCAGGAGAATCAGCAACAAACTGCAAATTCACTCTTCACCACACATCGCAAAAAAAACATGGTCACAGCTTCATATTTAACATGGAATCATTTTAAGTATACAATATTTCAAAAGATCCGGAAACTAAGAGAAAAAAGAAGAACAAAAATACAGGAAGGAAATCCAAACTACATCTTTGTCTTTTTTAATCTTAAAGTTTAGGGTCACATGACTGAGTAGACAAGCTTTTAGCTTTATGAGGAAAGAAACTTTGGTATGGAGTTAAACTAGTCATGCAACACATCCTTCTCTTAAAAAAGAAAAGACCAAGTACATGCTTGGAAGCTACAGCTCAAGGCTGGACTACAGAAACAAGGGTAATCTCTTTTTTTAACTTAATTTTAAAGCGCGTGCTGATTACTGTTCTTCTGATACTGAAATTATTTAAGAAATCTTTCCTACCATGGGAAAACTTTCCTTTTATTTGCTAACCACTAATAATTGCTCTTTACTCCTTTTCAAATTGCACTCTGATGCTTGAAGAATATTGTATTAAAATTTTTCTTTAAGACTCCCTCTATTTTAAAAATTATTTTGTGTTCCACAGACCCATGCTGTTAGCAGTAAGTGTTGAAAGACAAAAGTATCCTCCTACTCCAAGTTATTTTATTAAATAGGTCAAAGATAAATTTGACCACAAACTGGAACAAAAAGGTTTTTTTTGTTTTTAATTTAATAAATGGTAACAGAAATGACAAATGCTGGACTTGGGGCGGGGCAATCCGAGGTATTTATACAAACTGGGGGAAGATCTTGAGAGCAGCCCTGCAGAGGACTTGGGGGTTCTGGTGGACAAGAAGCTGGACATGAGCCCGCAGTGCGTGCTTGCAGCCTGGAAGGCTAACTGTGTTCTGGGCTGTATTAAAAAAGGGGCAGCCAGCAGAGAGAGGGAGGTGATCATCCCCCTCTACTCAGCTCTTGTGAGGCCACATCTGGAGTACTGCGTTCAGGCCTGGGGCCCCCAGTACAGGAAGGACGTGGAGCTCTTGGAGTGAGTCCAGAAGAGGACCACTAAGATGATTAGAGGTGTCATGGTTCTATGTTTTTTCTTTTTTTGGGTTTCAGTATTCCACATCAAAACATCATGTAGTGTACGGGGCATTAAAGTGTCACTGCCCCAATTCCAGGTACCTATCCCTGTACCTTACAGAAGTCGCGGGATCTGGCCCTTCCGGGTGGGGGGGGCGCTCTCTTGCTGCCTTGCAGTGGGTGCTGGAGGGTGCTTTCCTAGCCGTTCCAAGCTTTTCAGGTTTGAATCGGTCCCGGGAACTCTCTCTCTTATCTTGTCTGATTTATTAATCTCAATTTCAATTAAATTGTATATATTGTGTTATCTTGTATTCCGATATTATAGTAAAATAAGTTTTCCTCCATAGATTGTTGCCGCTGTTCTTTTCCTCCCTTCCTTCCTTCCCATTTTATGTGGGACTGGGGTGGGGGGGGAGGGCAGAGGCCTGTTGCCTCTGTCACGGACATAGATTGATCTAGTCAACTCTGTGACAAGAGGGCTAGAGCAGCCATCCTATGAGGAAAGGTTGAGGGAACTGGGCTTCTTTAGCTTGGAGAAGAGAATGCTCTGGCAGACCTCACTGTAGCCTTCCCATACTTGAAGGGAGCATATAAACAGGAAGGGGAACGGATGTTTACGAGGGTGGATAGTGATAGAACAAAGGAGAATTGTTTTAAACTGAGATGGGGAGGTTGAGGTTAGACTTTAGGAGAAAGTTTTTCACACAAACGGTGGTGATGCACTGGAACAGGTTGCCCAAGGAGGCTGTGGATGCCCCATCCCTGGAGGCATTCAAGGCCAGGCTGGATGTTGTTTTGGGCTGCGTGGTCAAGTGGTTGGCGACCCTGCACATAGCAGGGGGGGTTGAAACTCGATGATCGTTGTGGTCCTTTTCCACCCAGGCTATTCTACGATTATATGAATTACAGTAGTAATTGCTGTAATAGCTCGGTGCTTGTGCTGCAAAATGCTTCTTGCATGATCCCGCTCCTTGTATAACTAACTAAATGTATTATTTATTATCACTGTCTTTGTAATTGTTAAATGTTTGTGTTGTAAAAATGGTATTTGTGGCATTCCATTACCTGTTTAAAATACTCTTGTTTTGCTGGGGGTCATTGGTTAGGACTCTTGCCCAGGGAATTTGGTGTTCTCGTGCCCCGGGGAAGCAGGTGGATCCCATTGCCCAGCAACACAATGAGAAGTCTTGTAAAAAAACCCCATTTTGCTGGGGGCCACTGGTTACAACTCTTGCCCAGGGAATTTGGTGTTCCCGTGCCCTGGGCAAGTAGGTAGACTCCATTACCCAGCAAAAGACAAGGGATTTTCATCCAATACCTAAGATCAGTCGGGATAAACAGCTGTTATGAGACAAATGGTGTCAAAAGAAATTCCTAAACGAACACCACTCGAGTGTGTATTAGCATATGGGTGAGGCATTGCTGGAGAGTCTGGGGGCACCCTGAGTAAAAAAGCCTTAATTAAGTATTGCAATCAATGGTGGTTAGTATAGAAGTTAGAAGATGATAAGTGGCCTCAGAATGGGACCCTAAACTATAATACCCTCTTACAGTCAATGTTATTCTTAAGAAGGGAAGGTAAATGGGAAGAGGTTGCATACGCAGATATGTTTTTCACACTTTACCATCATCCCAAGTGGCAACAGGAGTGTGGTGTGAGGACACTCCTAGGTCTGATTGTTTTAGCACTAGAGAAGGAAAAGTGGAAGAAACTGGGAACATAAATGAAGTAACACGACCAGTTTTTATAATTGAGTGCTCTAATCATGAGACTAAATACTGGGTGTTTGTGGAAATTGAAGAACTGTATTGTTTGATTTGTGGGTTTTGAAGGGAATGGGACAAAATGGTTTGACGGTATAAGAAAGTGTAATTGTTAATGGAAGCATAATTGAGGGTATGTGGAAGTGTGATTGAGGGTACGAATAGTGGAATAACGTACAAAGGCAAAAAGGTTAAAGAGAAATTGAGTTTATCTGTGTTGGCATGAGAGCAACCCCCCCCCAAACCCACCCACCCCCCGCGAGAAGAACTCTCAGAGTGAGAGAGAGATCCAGGGCTCGAGACTGCTACTGTAAACAGTGTTACTTGCGAAGGGGGAGTGGAGGAGATGGGGCATTGTGAGGATAGCTTTCATCTGCAGAGATCTAGGAAATCCAAAATCCTAGTGTTAGCACTAGAAGCCTCTGGAGGGGAGGAGGTGAAACTGAAATATAATGTTGGTAGTTTATGTAATGATGGGAGTTTGAAAAGTGAAAATGGTTAGGGAACAACACAGTCTGAGGAAGGCAAAGATGAGCAAGGTGTAACAGGGTTGTAAGGACTGAAGAGAGGTGAGTGATATGGAAAAATTGAGGAACAGAGATAGTAAGGAAATTGGGAAGAACAGCAGCAGCTGCTACTGTTGCTGCACTAGAGTAGGGCCCTAGGACCCAGAGATCCCCTCAGGAAGAGGTGGGGGAAAGGGGCTGGAAGAGCTCACGGAGGTCTCCACCCCTGCTGGATGGAAAGCAGTGTGCCAACTGCAGGGAAATGGGACACTGGTGGAGGAATTGTACCAAGTTGAGGAGAAGGGAACTGTCTCTGATCGCAAAAGCTGAATGATGGGAAACTGTGAAGTTTACCATAGCAAATCCACTGGTTAAATTACAGCTAGGGGAGCAGGATAAATAGGATTCTTTTCTGGTGGATATGGGGACCTCTTACTACCTGTAGAAGATTTTTGTAACAGTAGTAGGAGCTACTGGCCAACAAGAAAAAGCTTACCTTTCAGGATCAATTAAATACAGGCTGGGAGAACAAGTAGGAATACATAAATTCTTGTACATGCCAGGTTCTCCAAAACCGTTACTCAGCCAGAAATTTTTAAAACAAATGGATGCAGAGATTAAATTCAATAAAACTGGAGATAAATGTCAAACAATATTAACTGATTTAAAATTTTAAGTCTGTCTTTAACACAAACTGGGAAAAACAAGGTTGTATCCCCAGAAGTTACAGAAATCTTAAATCAGGTATACTCAGGAGTGTAGGTATCAGGGATACCTGGTAGAGCCAAAAGTGCACCCCCAATAGAAGTTAAAAGCAGGAGCTAGTTCAGTCAGGGTAAAGTTGTAGCCTTTGTGGATATAAGATTGTAGAAGGATAAAAGAAATAATAGATAACTTTTTGGAGTTTGGATTACTAATTGAATGTGAATCCAAATACAATACCGCAATCTTGCCGATGAAAAAATCAGATGGCAAGAGCTATAGTTTGGTACAAGATTTGAGGGCAATTAATAGAATTGTTGAACATATACACCCAGCAGTGGTAAATCCATACACTTTATTAACCAAGTTAAGGAATGAATAGGTGGAGCTTACCTTCTCGATTTGAAGGACACCGTTTTCTGCCTGGTTTTGACAAAGGAAGTCTAAAAGTTATTTG
>NW_024885636.1:0-23097 GCF_019232065.1 Centrocercus urophasianus
CAAGGATCATGTAGTTCCAACCCCCCTGCCTAGCAGGGCCACCAAACACACACATTCAGATCAGGTTGCCCAGGACCCCGTCCAACCTGGCCTTAAACACATCCAAGGACGGGGCATCCACAACCTCCCTGGGCAGCCCGTTCCAGGGCCTAACCACTCTCCTTGTATAGAACTTCCCCCTAACATCCAACCTAAATCTTCCCTCCTTCAACTTGGATCCATTTCCCCTAGTCCTGCTGTTGTCAGCCCTTTTGAAGAGTTTACTCCCCTCGTGGGTGTAGGTTCCCTTCAGGTATTGATAGGCTGCAATGAGGTCACCCCGCAGCCTTCTCTTCTCCAGGCTGAACAAGCCCAACTCCCTCAGCCTGTCCTCATAGGGGAGGTGCTCCAGCCCCCTGATCATCTTAGTCGCCCTCCTCTGGACCCTTTCCAAAATCTCAATGTCTTTCTTGTACTGAGGGCTCCACACCTGGACACAGTACTCCAGATGGGGCCTCACAAGAGCCGAGTAGAGAGGGACGATCACCTCCCTGTCCCTGCTGACCACCCCTCTCCTGATGGAGCCCAGGATCCCATTTGCCTTTCGAGCTGCCAGAGCGCACTGCTGGCTCATGTTCAGTCTCTCGTCCATCAGGACCCCCATGTCAAAGGCCTTGCTCAGGTCCAGGTAAATGACATCGGTGGTCCAGGTAAATGACATCGGTAATATATTTCCCCAGTATCAGATTTTGTTATGAGTAGTTTAAATTTTAGGCTAAATGTATTCATATATAGAGCATGGCCTTGCTAATGTTTCAGCTTTAGATGCTTAATGCTGGGAGTAAGGACCTTGACACTGTCAGACTGTCTAATGTTAAGATTTTGTCTATGCAATAAGGGAAGTTGTTTCTCAGTTTAAAATAGAAGGAACAGTCAAGAAACCTGAGGTATCTGTGGGAATGTTCGAAAGGATTCTCCATTGGGAGAGGCTGCGGTCACTCAGGCTGCCCAGTCTGGAGAGGAGGCTGATAGACAACCTCAATGCTCCCTGCAGCTCCCTGATGGGAAGTAGGATGTGGTGCCGGGCTGTGACCTGCTCACTGATGGCACAAAGCTGCCAGGGCTGGATCAGGCTGGGCATCAGGAAAAGTTTATTTACCATGAGAGTTGTCAAACACTGCAGCGGGCTTCCTGGAATGTTGGCTGGTGTCCCATACCTATCAGTGTTCTGGAGGCATTTGGTCAGTGTCCTCAGTAATGTGACTTAACTTTTGGTTAGCCCTGAAGTGGTCAGTCATTTGCATTCAATGATCTTCATAAGTCCCTTTCAACTGAACTATTCCATCGTAATAATGTGAGATGCTCTTCTGTTTTGCTGAAGGGCAAGATGTGATTGCTTAAACAGCAGTGATTTCTGTTGTTCCTCGGGTCTTCTTCAAGGAGGTAAGGGAGGAACGGATTTGTGGAAGTGCTTTTAGAAACCCAGGCATGGAACAAGTCTGAAATTAATTTTCATAGATTCTAAGATAATTGTGCTGTCATGTTGTTGAAAACTGTATTTATTGAACATTATATTATTAACTATTTCTTGAGCAATAAACACAATTTGGTGATTTCTGTATTTTAATAGCACATCGTAACTGCTAAAGTGCTATGCAAAACAGGTTTACATAATTTGAATGAGTGAGAATTTATTCTATTTTATTTAAGAATTTTTAGTATAATTAAAAGTAGTAAAATAGAGGGTGCTATAGTGCTATTTGGCTGAATGCTTTATCATCCACTAGGAAGGCAGCTGCTAAATCTCTATTGAAAAATCACTTCAAAACCTAATACATAGGATGAGTGCTTGCTGGGTTATGAATGTTCATTGTTCAATTTTCTAGCCATATTTTATTGCTCTACTGAGGGTAGTAAAATGAGAAAAGGACTGGTGGGAGTGCAGGAACATGAGGGTCAGCATGGGGGTCAGGTTGAGAAAATGGGAGGAAATGAAACCAGTAAGGAGACATGCATAGGGGATCTTAAAGATGTGAGCAAAGTCAGCGTGGTCTCTGGGTAAAGAAGGGGAGATGTCTACTTGGCATACATTCAAGGCTGATTTTTTAGACTGAAATTATTGCAGTTTTGCATTCATTGGCTGAAAAGAGGGAAGTTAACAAGTCACAACACAGATTACTATAACAATAGTGATGCTTTTTTCCTGGAAAACCATCCTGATTTTTAGTAAGGTCAACATTATGCTTTTGGACCTACTGAAGTTAGAAGCATTGGGTATCTAAATCCTTTTCTCAACTCAACAAGGATGATTGGACAATTCAGTTTCTCTTCCAACTGCACTGAATCTCAGTGGCTGCCCTGACCAGGCTGAAGCCTGGACAGATGGGACTGGCAGTCAGAGTGATGGGAGCTGCTCAGGGGACACTCCTAATCAGCAAGGGGATAGCGAAGGGAGCCCCCAGGAAACAAAAGAGACAGTGCTGGAGAACACTGCAGTCAGAGGTGCCTATAAAAACAACAAGTAGAGGAACAGAGTCATGCAGTGGGGAGGAATCAGAAAAAGCGGGCACTGCTTAATGCCCAGTTTCTCACTGAAAATTATGGGCAGTGTTACCCTCTTCCCTGCCTTTGCTACGTGGCAGTGGCAGATCTCTTTGTCTCCTGCCTGCTTTCCTTCCACCTGTTGCCCATGGCCATGCGTGCTGCCACTGTAAGGAGCATGGCTGGAAGATGAGGGTTGTCCACTCCATCTGGGGGGTGAACCTCACACACCAACAGCAACTATGTGGCTTTTTTTGTCAGGGAAACTGGGAGCAATGGGACCAGAGCTAGCCAAAGGTGACCCAGAGTAGTCTCTGGATGTATGTGTAGACAGAACGACACTACGGAGAAGACTGTCCACAGCCACTAAAGATGCAATTAGCTTGAACATCTGCCTGACAGCTGATTTTGACTGTTGACTGAGACATCCACCTTTAGGGAGATTCCCTGTCTTTAGCACATGAAAGGCTGCATGGGATTGGCTGTGGGATTGCTTTTGATGCCATCTGCCAGTTGAAAGGGAAGCAGAATGCACTCTTTCTTATGCCACTTTGCCTTCCATCTTCCTATTTCTTTGCTGCTGATGCTCTCATTCCTTAGCTGAGGAAAGGGTGAGACAAAGTGAATGTCAGGGTTCATCCAGATTCAGTGAACTGTCCTTAATGGCTTCAGACTGAATGAAAATGCTGCTACTCAGGGGAAATTCTGGACAGGAATGGCTCATGGCTTCTTCCTCGTGACTCAGTCTCCTGGGGCTGCAAAAAAATGAGTAAGAAAGCATACAGTGGCTGGCTGCAGAATCTAATGCTAACCATCCTGCAGTGTGTAATTGTGCAATGTGAGGAAACCATAATGTTTGTTATGTTCTAAGAAAAAGATGCTCTAAATTAGAACTTGAGCATGGTGAAACAAATGAAAGGAAATGGACTTTGGATCCTAAAGCAGTCATGCCACATAGTGAGCTAGAGAAACCTGAATACAGTCAAGAGAATGACTCTAAGTCAGAGATTCAGTTTGTATAAATATTATTCTCACACATGAAGATTGATACCAGCTTATCACATTGGTAGGATTTGGTGCATACAGTCTGCAAATAACTGCATGTTCTTTGCAAATTTGGAAATCAGCTGCAAATTGAGACTTTAGCAAATTTTTCATATCTATGTACTGAAAAATCTCTGGTGCCCGATATAATGCAGTGAAGAAGCTCAGACAGAACACTGATCTTTACTGACAGCATTTGTATTTTTTCATAGTTGTATTTATGTTGACCTTATGATTCCACATGATGTGGGGAGATGTTTCTACTAGTACACAAGAAACCACTGAACATGGAAAATAATTCCTACTAAAATGGATCATGTTCCCAAGGGGGAAACAGCAAAATTACTTGAGATTCATAGAATAAGGAATATCTAAAATTGCCCAATTATTTAAAGTGAGGTATTTTTCTATCAATATAAGATCTTGCTGAGCTTCTGGAGCATGACTCAGAATAGGCATTTTGCCTGCAGTTGACAATATAAATATTTTATATGATCTCACAAACTATTAGAATAATAGAAGCAGTGTTATTTAATCCACTCCTAGCAAAGCAGATGCTTACCAGAATGCATAAAGCACTCAGTTTTTGTTGTAGTGAAAATGTGTTGGTAGAATGATTTATCTGAAGTTAGATTCCTCGTTGTGGAAGTGGATTTGAGGATAAGACACAATTCAAGGTTGTACTGAAAACAACAAAAAAAAAAGTAGTTGATGGAAATGTTGTTCATGAAAGAATGAAAAAAAAAGCCTACCTAAAAGGCAAGCAGGTAAAGCAAGAATCTTGTCTGGTTACAGGATCTGGGTGGGGGCTGTGAGTGATTCCATTTGGTGAATTCTTCTGATTGGATACATTCAGACTGACTGCAGTCCTTGGGTCTGTGGTGGGTATTTGAGTGTTGTGGGAGCAAAGGGTGGATGGCCTAAAGGCTGCTTCCTTAGCATCCATCTCTGCAGTGTGGGGTAGCTGAGTACTCATTGCCAAGCACCACAGTTTTGCACACTTGATCCAGGGTTAGTCATCAGAATGGAACTCTTGCTAAAATCCTATAGAAGACATTTGATGTGATGTCCTTTTCCTCTGAAGTGACTGTGCCAAAATGTGTTAAGCAAAGTGAACGGTAGAAAGAAAAATTACTAAACCTGCTTTCGCTATGTAATATACGATCTCAGTCTGCACTGTTCTATTTATTTACGTTTTGTTTTTCATGCTTCTTGTATCTTTTATTAATGTGTTTGATAACATTGCTCTAGCTGCAAGGCAGATTTTTTAACTCTATTGAGGTTTTGTTAATTTTTTAATACAGATTAAAAAATGTGAGCAGCCCCTGAATTAATGGGCTTGAGCTGGAAATTTACGTGTGAGTAACAAATATTATAATACCAATGAACCAAGCAGAAGAAAGGGAAATTTATGACAAGGGACTGCTCTGGCAGTATGAATCTGACTTGTGGGCTACAGGATGAATCATCCCATGTTGTCACAAGGACTGCTGCTACTGCTGAGCGCTGTCAGCAAGCGGGATAGTCAAACATTTGCATGGCAGGGCTGGGGAGGAAGGCACGTGCAAGAGATTAGGAAAGGGACAAAGAAAGATCGGCTACTGAAAACTGGACATCACAAGCCTGGCTAGTAGTTCATGTTGTACATAATTCAGCCAATTCATCGTGTAAATCATTTCTTATGCTTCATGAAATGCAATTTGCTGCCATGGCCAAGCATGACAAAGGTTTCACAGAATCACAGTTGGCAAAGAGCTCTTCTAAGGTCATTTATTCAGGGCCTGAGAGTTTGCTGAGGCATCTTGTCAGAACATTAAATAATCACACTATGTCATGAGGGAATATCTAATTAAGAGTCCAATTTCTCAGGTATCTGAGTACCTGTTACAATGTTCTGAGAACCCTTAATTCCCACCAACAAAAGCAGCAGCTTAGGGTGTTCCCAGCAGGCATTTAATAGGATTGTGCCCTTATTTCATTTGGATGGGGTAAGTCCAGGCCAGTCAGGTGAAGCGACAGTAATCGGACAAGACAAGATAATGACAAATAGGGATACATCCCAGCAGGAATGTTATTACTTGAAAATGGTGGAACAACATTTTCTATGTGAAACCCCTCTAAAGAACAGAGCTGGATTTAAGCATGTACTCTTAGAGATTAAATTTGTGGCTTTGAGAAGGTCTGTCTGTATTCACACATGCAAAAGAATTGTGAGAGGTGACATGTACCCTTTATCAGCCCCAACTGACATCCTATAGGAATAAACTACTGAGTTCCCACTCGCTATTTGAATCCAAGGTCTTCAAGGATTTAGGCTACTTTGCAAGGGTTGTCTGCATTATAAAGGCAGATCACACTGCATCTAGTGCTTCAGAACATAAAGCTTAAGAAGAATCTATTCAGGAAAACCTGAGAACCAAAGTTTCCTGAACAGTGCTCTTGGTTTGATTCAAGTAATGGAAATTAATTTGAGGTGGGTAGATGGAGACCTTTCAGCAAGATTTTTTCTGTTCGTATACCTGTAGCTGTATAAGAAGAATAATGCTGGATGTGATCAGAAAAGCATAGATACTGTATTTTGATATATGATATGTCTTCTGATGAAGGTAGATGAAAATGGAAGTGTTCTTTTCTGAGTATGAAGTGGCATTACAAAAGAAGTAAATGAGAAAAGATCATACTATTATGCTAAGCTCTTTTGGGAGAGTGGAAGGTTAAAATGAATCTCTGTGTTATCAGGCTCTTAAGTGAGGGATGATGCATTAGACTACCTGATTTTATTTGATTTGTTGGGAAACCAGAGCTTCCGTGCTATTTCTTGAACAAAATTACAGGCTTCGTTTAAAGAGAGAAGCAAAGCATACTCATCATTCTGGAAGAGATCAACGTAAGCATTTTCTGTATCATGAGTAATGTTTACTGGAAGAAATCAAATTACTGTAACACAGACCATCTGTTTTCTTTGCATGCAATCATGTAAGTGTTTTAGGACGAGCCATCCTATTTAATCAATTGTAAATCTCTTATGGGAAGGCACTGCTTTCTGTAATAAAATCTATTTTTGTGAAAAATGTAAGAGTTTTAAATACTGGCTTCCTCTGCATAAATATAATTTACATACTGTTCATAACATAAAGGGTAAGGGTGTACAGCAGTAGCTATTATCTGTTAAGAACTTAATATTATGTCTCTTTCAGTGGCCATTTTTGGATATTTGTTGTATCCACAATTCATTGGTGTTCAACACTGCTGGGAGAACAGCAAAATAAGTAGTAACATTCACTTATAGCCTGGGAGGTTGCTTTCTGCATATAACAAATATAGCATATATTGTTTCTACTTTGTTGCGTGTCTACCATGACATAATTAATCCCAGGGGAAGTTATTTGTCCATTCTCTAAATACGTAAACTTGGAAAGAGAGAAGGAAAAAAAAAGGTCAATTTTCTTGAAATGACTCTGTAGATTGCCATTGGAAACACTTAAAAGTTGTGATGTAAAAAGAAGACAACAAAGGAGTCTGTTAACTTTGCTTTTAATCCGTTAGCAGCTGCGTAATTGGGCACACCATCTTATTTTTGTATCTCTTATATCAATTTCCTTGATTCAAATTTTCACGGGCATAGATTGATCTAGTTAACTCTAGTTAACCATGACACAAATATTGTCCTCGGGTGCTCCTAAGTTCTTTTTAAAATCAGAGGAAGCTGAAAGTCTGCATCTTAAGCAAAGTTCTCTGATTTCAAAAGAAGCTGTGTATGTGCAATGCCAGAAGTTGTGCCCAATTGTATCAAATGGCTCTGAAATAAAAGAAGGGAACAAGCAGTGTTAGTAACATAGTTGGAAATTCCCTAGGAAGGAATTGATTGTCCTTCTCAGTGAGGTCAGCAAGCCAGAATTTCATTTGTTCAGACATTTCCAAATCAATGGTATTTTGACTGAATAATGAGGCTGCTTGAAGAGCTTGGTGCAAAAAGGATTGAAGAGTGCATGGTGCAAAACTCTTGCATTTCCTTAGTTAAATGGTAAGAAGCAAAGAAGGAGAGACAGATGAAGCATGCACTTGACAAAACTATAGTGCCTGTACTCCAGTGCCATCCCATTGGTTCCACCCAGGGGAACATTGAGAGAAATAAAAGGCCCCTATGAGGCCCCTCCAGCTCGTTCAAGTACATTTGCGAAGGCTGGAATCAACAGCAAGTACACTGAACGTTTCACAGAATCACAGAATCCTGTTGGGTACAATGGATCTCTGAAAGCCATCAATAACATCCTAGTCTAAGAAAGGCAAAGTTAGATCAGGTTGGACAGGACGTTGCTTAGTTGACTTTGAAATATCTCCAAAGATGGAGATTCATCAGCTTCTCCCAGAAACTGGTTCGTCAGTCTTCCTTTTGCTGCCAGTGTTTCCCTAGAAGCTTGTCTTGTTGCCCCTTGTTTCTCTCACCTCTTTCAAGTCTGGCTGATGCCTGACTTCCTTAATTTCACCCCACATGGCCAGAAAGTAGTGTTCTGCACTGCTCCCAAGTAACCCTCCCTGCCTCTTTGTTTGTCCATGCTTTACCTCTGCTTTGATTTATTTGGTGGATCATGTGTGATAGAGAGGCAGCCTTCTGCAAGCAACTCATTCATTTGGGCCTTTTTGCTCTCTTGGTTTTTTGAAGACACATTTCAGGTGGAGCTGTGAAAAAAATCAATAAAAATGATGTTTTGATTTTTCAGATCATCTTCTTACCATGTCCATCGTTACTTTCCAAATATTTTAAGCAAGACATAATAATATATTCTGAAATATACCTAAATATTTTACTTCCGCATTTTTTTTTTGCATTTGCATATGAGTAAATTTACTATTTTATTTTAAATATTTACTTGGAATATGTCAAGAATTTTTCTTTTTTCTGCAAGTTTTTCTTCTGAGCCAGAACTTTTGAACAATAACCATGAGCTCTCTAATAGCTTCAGTAGACTGTGTACTATATTTTCCAGTTGCACAGTCTGTTTTACCCAAGAAAGTTGTATTGATATATTTAAAAGTGTCATGGAAAGTACTGGACCAGTTTTAAGAGCAATTACTGCTCTTTTTCAAATTTTTCAAATTTTTAATATTAAGAAATAATTCAGCAAAATGACTTCATTCCATTTGTGGTAAATAGAGGGGTAAACTATTACAGCTGTCATAATTACACTACATTTTGATATAAAAGTAGCGTTCATCTGAACAGTAATAAAATAATTTGCTGAATGAGCAACTACAATAAGTATCTTAAAAATACAGAAGTCCTGACTCCTTTTTAAGTACAGTAAGTAGAGAATACTGCTGTTTATTTTAAGAAGTTCCTAGGTCTGTAGTGCTGAGTACACTGAAATAGGAATCAGTGACAAGGTGCCGTATAGGAGACTTTATTTATAGTAGCTTTATAATGGTTCTAAAGTGAGATGATAGATTTTGATACTCATGACCTTTAACAGAAAAATCTCTGAAGAGAATTTTGCTATTTTACCTCTAAAGTTGCCCCCTATTACAAGTTTTTTGCATTTTAGGCTTTTTGAGGCAATGAAAAATAATTCTTGGTTGGTTTTCTTTCTTCTTTGTAAACTTTCTGCTCTCTTGGCTGTTCAGTTTATGGTTTGGAAAATTATTGAGGGAAGCTCTGAAACTGACAAAGCTGGATGTTTGCGTATTTCTACTTTTAACAGTGCTCTTAACTGTAATATATTTGGGGTAGTTGTGTTTGCTTTTCTCCACTTGACCCAGCCGTGGCAGTGAAGTGGCTGTAGAGAATGTGATTCATCTGTACGATTCAACAGCTCTTCTTCCAGTTCTCCACTAGATTCACCAATTTTCTGAAGAAAAAGGAGGAGAGAAGAAGATTATCATGGTCTCTCATAGATCAATTAGTGCTATATGGCAGAACAGAAGGAAACAGAAGTATTTGGTCACCATTCTTAAATACACATTCTTAAATACACAGGTCTGACCAGCTCATCCCAAAAGTGGAAGAGTTTGCAGTTAAAAACAAACAAACAAAAAAAATTTTTAAGGAATACCTTATCAAGTGAAAAGCAAGAAGAAAGTATAGTTTAAAGAAGATACAGGAAAGAGAATATGCTGAGAATGGTGGTATTGAATGGATATTTCAGACAGGACCACAGCCATTGCCACAAACAGCTGGATAGAAACTGAAGAATAGATACATCTAACATAGATGAAAGAGAAACATACTTGAAATGTGCACAATTACCTAGTAGAACTGATTGCTATCAGATAGAAAAAGATTTTGGAAACTCTCCTCACATTTTTTATCTTTCCACAACTGAATAGGGCAGCTTAAGTGATTCTAGCACTTTCTAAGCAAAGATCCCTGCAGACAGCTTTTTCAGAAACTCTCCTTGTCATTTTATTCCTCTATATTAGCTACTATTGAAGGCAGGAGGTAGGAACAACTTGAATTATGATATGACTGGAAATGATTGTCCGAAGGTCTTCATACACCTTATTTAGTCTCTTTATCCTCTCTGTCACAGGGAACCATCTTAAACCCAGGGCAAGAAACATAAAGTCACTTGGCTGTCCCTTATCTCTAAGGGCACCTGATGCATAAGTGGACTAGAGAAAGGAAAGAAAGAAAACCTCCAAAGACCTACAGATCATCTTGCTGGCAGGGTGAGTAAATATCCCTGTGTCTCATTCTTGGATTAGATATACAGCAAGAGATCCTGTTTGAAGAGTTGCCTCAAAAATTTTCTCTCTGTTACTTTTTGAGAAAAAGGTTGTAAAAATTTCCCACTGGAGACTCACATATGTTCAGAAATACAAAGACAGACACCCCCTATATTTTCAGGTTAGGCCTACAGCACAGATTTCATAGAATAGACAGTTCTGTGTCATGTTTCTTTTAATGTATGTGTGCTGTGAGGGCCATTTTCAAATTGAGTGGGTGATACAGGAATAAATAACTGTTACTGAAACTGTCCAAACTCCTTGTGATTCAAAAAGAGATCGAAAAGAAAAAAGAAGGTAAGAAAAATCTTTTTTTTTTTTTTTATTCTTGGCATGGTTAGACTCCTGTAGATCTAGATATGTGTTTCATGCCTTGTTTAGGCAATTTTTTCTTGCTCACGAAATGAAATGGAAAAATTACCTAATTGAGAAGTCTATTTATATGGTAGCCAAAACCGAATTTTATGATCCCTTTTTCTTTCTGTGTTTACCTATTCCAAAATGTTGTAGAGGTACATACCTCAGCAGAGTTTGGAGCATTTCCTCCAGTTTATAACAAGCCAATCCATTGGATTCAAGTGTTCTGTCTACAGATAATTCACTTTTCAACAAGATACGAAAATCCAAACATATGATTAAAATGGAAAAAAATCCAACTCAAATCTGAAGTGTCTTGTGTCTTTGCAAAAGACAACAATAAAAATGTTGCATTCCTCCATTAGAATAGCCAAAAGTCACTCTGAGCGTGTACTTCCACTGTGTTCAGTATTGCTCATCTTTGCACCCTACATAGTGGCATGGTTCTTGTCTGCTTCTGTGTTCTGTGCCTAAACTGAATCAAACTGAATGACTACAATGAACTCATTTTCCCCATAACACGAACACACTGAACACTTTTTTTTTCTTTTTTTTTTTTTAAGAGAAGGTAGTGCTGCTGAATTACGAATTCAGCTGTGTGTCACCCCACCCCATTTAAGAATCTTAAAGCAATTTGTCAGAACCTGCAACACGATAAAACAAAATGAAGGGTGCTCCAGAGGACAAATATTTTCCTGCCAGCAGCTCCCTGATACGCAGTACAATATCCAGCAGTATAATAGTGCCTTTACAATTGCTACTCGATGATGTGTTTAGTATAATACTAGGCTGTTTCTCTTAGCATACAAGCAATGTTTTGACTTTGAAAAAAGTCTGCTTTTTCATACTGAGTGTTCTTTGAGGGGGTCTGTGTAAACATGAAAGCTTTCTGGACTTCGGCGTAATCCCCAGTTAGAAGAGTAATTTTCTTTTTTTCTTTTCTTTTTAATTTTTTTTTTTTAATTTGTTTTGTTTTGTTTTCAATAAATACTGCTCTGAGAGTGCTGAAAGATTATGCTGATGTGCATAATTTCTGCAGAAATCAAGTTGTTCCCTCGCCAATTCTGAACCCAATGGCAAAAGAAAAACCAGTCCTGCTTTCTGCTGTTGGACACTGGACTCCATAGGAAAAACTGTTCAGGAATCCATAGAAAGAACTGTTCAGGGACAGGGGAGTCATTTTTCTCATCTCGCAGCAGTTTCTTGCCTCCTTGCGGAAAAAACAGTAGAGCAGAAACAGCCTGTGGGCACGGGTTCGTCAGTACTTCATAAATAACGCAGTGTCTTCCTCAGCAATGCAATTACAGTCTGTGATTTTAATACTGCAGTTTACTTTCTGAATCACCACTTATTTCCTAGTTCTATTTCATTTTATATAATATCTGTATAGTGGACATGGGCTTGACGTGCATTGACACAGTCATGTCATTAAGTGAGGGGTACTATGACTGAGAACAACAAGGATGTTCAGTAAAGGTGTCAACATAACTGAAGAGTAAAGTTAGTATTAATTTTATTCTTAAAACCATCTGTGTGCATTGCTTTTAAAATCAATGTGTAAAATACAATCCTCTTCGTGCTGAAAACTTATTGAAGCTTCGTGAACATTACTGCAGGGAAAATAGCAAGTTGGTAAATGATTAAATGTATAATTAAAGGTTTCACATTTAATCCTGTCACTGCAGTGATTTATGGTTTCTATTATTTTGTCTAAGTAATGCACTCCTTTTTTTCTAGTGTTTGTTCTTTTCTTCATTGTTGTTACTGCCTGTAATCTAATGGTAAGGAAATTTATTACAAGAACATTTCTGTCCTCAGCTGCAAGGTACAGAGAGTTAAATCACAATGTAGCAAATGCAATTCACTTCCCTTTGCAGTTGGTGGGAGAATTGTGAAATATTTACAGTGTTGGGCCAGGAATGCTTTACGTGTAAGATCAAAGGGAAGGATGTAGTCTCTGTGCTTCTCTGCTGTCATATTTAGGACTGAAACAGGTGTCTTCAGCAGCCAGTCCCAGGAAGGCTCAATAAAGACATGGGGCTGGAACATACAATCTGCCTCTGTAGTGCATGCCAGGATTGGGTGGAAACCTGCAAACGCAGCAGAACCTGCCTTGAAATAGCCCATAACAAAAGCTGAACACAGTCCAGTGTCTACAAGCTACAGAGTCTGGACCCTTCTCCAGAGGTAGGTCACCACAGCAGGGTCTTTGGAAAGGTCTTGTCAGGCTTGGCTGTTGTCACTGCTGCCAGATGGTTACCTGGGAGCTTATTGCTCGTGCTCTTACTCAAGAAGGGGAATGTGAACCCAGGGAGTCTGTGCTGGCCCCAGCCTGAGGAGGGTCAAACGCAGACCCCTGAAAAGGATGCTATGGACACTTCTGTTGAAGGTCAACTGATGAGGATGCAGGGTTTAGGGGGGCAAAGTGAGACTTCACAGAATGGAGCTTGCTGCCAATGATCAGTTCTGAAGTGGGGAACGTGCCCTGTAGCCTCACACCTGTTGCAAGTCCTGTTTGACATAGTGCTGGCCCAGAAACCCAGGGCTCTTTCCTTACTTGTCAAGCTGCCCAGACACTGGCTGTGCTCTCCTCTCATTAAGCTTTCAGCCAGCTGTGTGCTATTTACAGCTTTTTTCACTCTGGAACTGCTGCAATGAGCCCAATGGGCCATTCTCTACTCCCATTTTCTAGTCTAGCCTGTAGTTCTTCTGGGAAGTGGGCATCCATGCCAGCTCAGGCTGAGGAGAGCCTGGGAGTGAGATCCCTCACACTTGTTGGGTGCATGCGGAGCAGATCTAAGTCTTTGGGGCTTAGATGTTGTATCAGGATTGCAGTGATGTTTGTGGGACTTCACAGACAAAGAATTAGTAAGAGAAAACTTCAGCGTCCATTGAATGTAAGTTTCCTACTAGTAGTTTTCATATTCAGACAAGTAATTTTTTATGTGGTTGAGATTTCCTCCAGTAATGAAGAATCCACTTAAAGAAATAGGATTTCTTATCCTATCAACGTATAATACTAAGATTCTCCCCCTAGAGACTTTTCACAAAAGAATTGCTGTTCTTTTCCAGAATATTGCAGTAGAAATGTTTTGGGTTTTATTTCTGGTTGGCCGTTTGAATTCACTCACATGTTAGCTTCATCAAATACTGTTACCTTGATTGGAAAAAAAAAGGTGTTACCTGGCTTTAACCTGCACATGGCTTATAGATGTACTGAATGACAGTTTTTAATACAGTTTGATTATGCTCTGTTGAAGGTGTGATTTGCATTCTCCATACCACTGGACAATATTATTGTATTCCTTCCTATTCATTGTCCCATTGAAAATATTTTTATGCTCTGCAACTATTACAGTAGAAACTTCTGAGATCTTTACAGATTGTAACAGAGAAGAAAAGACAATGAAAGAGTATTCTTGAGAAACGCTCATAAAAAAAAGGACATCTATTTTGTTTTGTTTTTTTTTTTTTGCAGTATGCTTTTTGGTCAAGTATTTCATTTCTAGTATTTTTCATGTTTTGAGGGTTTTTTTTGTTAGTTTTTTAATTTTCATTATGGTTGGTTGTTTTTTCGTGCCACATTATTTTTAGATAGGTAACCAGCAAGAACATGGTGTTCTGGAAAGTTAAAAAAAAAAAAAAAAGTGCTAGCTCCAGGATTGCCTTCCTTAATATTATTTTTTGGGGGATGAAGCTGCTGCGTTTTGAGAAATGTGTGCTTATTTTAGTGAGGGAGCTTATTTACAATTAAGCTTTGTGTTTTTCTTCCTGATGTGATAATAGCTAGTTAAAAATCTAGCAGTCCAGATAAGAAGTTCCTCTTTCTCTACTCAATCACCAGAACTCTAATTGGCAGCCTGGCCTTTTCCCTGTCACTGCAGTCCCCATTTGGATCAGAGGTCTCTCAACACTTCCTAACACTTTATTCAGATCTGGCTAATTTAAGTAATAGTTGCTCATTGCCACTCCTTCAGAAAAATAATTAAACATGCAAAACTAATCCAGGCTTACAGCAATATTGTGTTTCACCTTTTTATGCACCTCTTGTATGTTAAAGTTCTCTTTGTGTAATTCATTTTTCTCTGCTGGGAGTACAAAAAGTAAGTGTAGTATCAGCTGCTCTTTAAGATTGGTTGGCTGTATTTACTAGTCTTGCATGGAGAATGCAGGTGTAGGTAACATCACAGTGTGGTAGTGGCCTCAGTAATTTCAGTGGGCTCCCTTCCATGAGTCAGAGTTTAAAGAGTGCAGCATTTATCTTCTGCATGAGAAGCTTCAAAAAGAATATTGCTGTGTCCTGCCATAGTATTTAGCTTCATATGTGCTTAGGAGTGAATAATTTGTACTTTGAAACTGTCCTCTACGTGCTTATTTTGACAACACTGCTATTTTATTTTATTTTTTGCTTTTTCTGAGCCACAGAAACTGAGCATGTTAATTCCTTTAAGCTTGAAAATTATGGCCTTTTGGTGTTTGAGATCAAAAGCATTAGCAAGACGCTTGAGTCAAACTCCTTGTTGGAATGAAATGGCACAGGTTACTTGAAGTCAGTTTGTTGAACTAATCCAATAAACAGCAGAGAGGAACTTGGCCCCTTGTCCAATGGAACATAGTGGCATATGTAAATTTATGAGGTAGAATTGGCTTTTTCACAGACTAGGAAATCACATAAAAAGTTTGAGACTTGTATCGTAGGATACAACAGTTAGATCTGAGATCCCTCGCGATGCAAATTCAAAACAAAAACTTTGCTGCCCAGAGCAGAGTCCTGTTGAGTTAGTCTTCTTCATATATCTCATAGTACATCTTTTTGTCTTACACAGTTCATATGCAACATTATGGCTATTTCTTCAGAAGGCATGGGCTAGAAATGTCTTTTGTAGATCACAAGAAAGACTAGCCCCAAGAGAAATGGCTCTTGCTTTCTAAAATACATACATACTGCTTTACGCTTCTGAATAACAGTGGCAAGCGACTAGGAAAGAGGAATTGGTTTGAAGAGGTTATGCAGAGAATGTTTAGTGCTATGAAGGGAATATATACATATATATATATATATATATATGCATTTTTATTGCTTACTGGCTTTGAGGCTTAACTTTTTCATCACGAGCCATGAGAGACTGTAAGATCTGAATGAGGACAGTTTTTCTGAGAAAGGATTATCACTTTTTTGATCACTGACTTATTTAGGAAGTTTGATAGGTATCATATACAGCTTCTGGCTAAAGCAGTGAATCTTCAGTGTGACTTGGTAAGCAAAGCCATCCATATTGCTGCTTGATTCACTGTCCTGGAATTTGTTGCAGGGACCCCACTTTCTAGTAGTACTGTAATTCACTGGAATGAAAGTATTTAACAGAATGCACTACGAGCAAGAAATAAGTAGTATTAAATTCAATGATTGCCTGATAAACCCTGATTCTCAATTTCTGAATTTTCAATAAAAACCCTATACAGATGACTAAAACTTGTAGAAAACAGAAAAAGTGAAGATTTTGTAAATGTTAGGGAGGTAACCAGGACTTTTAGTATTCAGAAAAGCAGCACAAGAGGTTTGTAACTTCATAGCCAGACCTTTTGATGTAACAGAAAGGCAACATTTCCCTTTCTAACCACATAATCCATACAAACAGAAATGACTGAGAGACTCAATTTCTTATTTCCCACAAGAAACAACTACCTCTTTGCTTACCTCCCACTGCATCTGCTTTCATATATTCAGTTTTTCTAAAATATTAGAAAGAAATAATTAATATTTCTACTCAAAGCAGTGACAGTCAATACTGAGCTAAGGAGGAAATGCTATTTTATTCACTGTTTATGGCAGCCCAAAGTTGTACATAGAGCTGAAATTTATTATGTTCCTTTTTTTTTTTTTTTTTTTTTCCTTGTAAGCAATAAAAATGCATATAAATAAAAATGTTTTGCAAGGCAAATGTGAACTTGGGGAACTATTATTTAGCAGCTTTTAAAGATTGGCAGCAAGGTAAAAATGTCACTGTGGTATAAAAGAGTTTTAAAGGCTAGTCTATACAATTCTGTCAGTTGACTGATATGAAATAAGATTAAAATGTATGGCAGCTATTTCAGTGAGCTTGTTCTGCTTTTTTCCTAGATATAGAGTTTGGGATGGAGAGTGATGGTGGTGGGTGGTGGATTGAATGGAAATCCCTGGGGAACATTTGAGTATAAATGGAGAGAGAACATTTCTGATGGCGTGGGTAAGGGAAGGACTGACTCTCTCACTTCAGTGATTACCTCTGTCTTTTGTGTTTAAGAGGCAGTAAAACATAATTGTGGGCAAGAAAGATCATAATCATTTGGATTTATCCTATCCTTTGTCCTTATGCATATAAACATACCTCCAGCAAACCGAAGCCTGAGCATTGTCTGACTCTGCTCAATTCTTTTCATTTTTCCTCCGTATTCATAAAAACACTATGAGAAAACAAACAAAAAAATCCAACTCCTCTCAACCCAATGTATCTTAAGTGGGTTTCTGTTAAAATCAAGGTATCCCTAAGGAAGCAAACCGAGTATCTAATCCATATCCACACACAGCTCTCTAGTATTTTGGCTTTCTTTTTCCTCAGGCAACCTTGGACTAGCCTGGGAGATTTTACTGACTTCAAATGCATTAAATATATTGATTTGCAGAGAGTTTTGGCGTCAGGCTGTCTGTAGCCTGTCATGCTGTTGGAAAGGAAATGCTTTTGCCTCTGTCTACAGAAGAAACAAAATGAAAAACATTATCAGAGTTTCAAATCACCGTGGGAGCTGGAGAGGCCGGAGGGAATCGGCTAATAGCAGCTGTGTTGCAATTAGTGGGGAAGAACTTGGTTAAGAGCAGCAATGATTCTTTTTAGCATCTGAAAAGACTTGAAATAGCATATGTTTTGGAAAAATCATTTGTCCAGAAAAAAATACGTAGTCATAATATACCTTCTCACAATGACCAGCATTGTTTTGGAGAAGATGCTTCATTAGTGCTTTCCCCTTTAAAACATCGTGTTCATTTACCATAACAGGGTACTGCTGGTGTTAGTGCCATCTTCACTGAGTTCTGGACTAGTTCCAAGCTATGAGGAGATCATATAAAATCACCAAATGTTTTTACTCCTACTTTTTTAAAAATTTATTTTATTTTTTACTTTTCCAGTAGGTTTCTTGTTCAACTATTTGCCCCATGAGTCTTTTTAGGGCTTCTCCCTCCCACCTAATAACAATTTCAGTTTCTTCCCATATTGAAATTAGAATAAATTCTTCTAATTCCTGTAAAATAAATTAAGAGGAAATTGAATGGTTTCTATCTGAAAAAGGGAATTGATTACTCTCAAATCTGAACAAGTACTTCAGGGTGCATTCATCTAGGTACTACAGCATTTCTTCATTTCCAACTTGTCTTTCAAATCTAAGCATCTTTCAAATTTAAAACCTTTTCCCACGTTGTGTGGAAGATTGTGTGTAGTAAGCATTAGTTCAGAACCATGTGTATACGTATGCGGAAATACAAGCTGTCTATTCAGACTGGATAAAGCTATAGTTGCCTAGAGCTTTTTTTAAAGACATCCTGATTCTGGCCTTGTCAGATGTTTTCTTTGATCCTCTAACAATTTTCCCCAAATTGCAGGTTCAGTTTCGCTAGTGAACTGATTTTTCTCAGTTCTTGGATTTCTGGAGAGATACTGATCCTTGTCAGGCAATATTTGAGTCAATAGAAAGAGCAAGGTGAAAACTAACGCAGCTAGAGAAGAGGAAGGACAGCAATTCACTCAAGTAGTTTTCCTTTCGCAGGAAAAAAAAAATAATAAAGGTATTAATTTCTTACTGGAAGAGATGAGGAGAAGTGATTAAGAAGATGTTTTGACTCTCACAATATTAAAATATGAGTTTAAGGAGAAAATAGTTAGAAAACCTGTTTACAGTGAACTCTTTTTAGATACTTTACAGGAGAGCAATCACCTTGAAGATACCTTTCTAAACCTTTAAAGTTTTCATCTTGTGCTTGAACAAAAACATCCATAGAGTGCAATTAGCTAATGTTGAAATGATCTGTTTTAGTCTTCATGGAATTAGAAGTAGTAAAATGCATATCAACTGAGCACAGTGTGAGTGCTTTGTTTATAAAGCTTATTTAGATACTAAGTAGTAAGAAAAAAAATAATATCAAAATAAAACAAACTTTGGTTATAAAATAGGACGAAACTACTAGAAGTTCTACTTCATGTTGATGGATCAAACATGAAAGAGTATTTAATAACTTAAGAAATGATTGGATGTACTTGAATGGATTAAATAAAACTTGACAATTCGTAGAAATGATTATTTGCTTGAGATGGATTTTAAGTTTGATATTAAAGAACCCATTTGTGAAAACTCCCTAGTAAGAATATTTCTTCCATGCAAAAATATGCATTGCTCATTGTAGTCTAGATAACCCTAAGCTTGGAAATCTGAAATGGAGATTTATTGGAATAAAAATGGAGTGGTTTGGGTTTTTTGTTTTTTTTTTTTCTTTTCTTTTTTGCTACAATGTGCGTAGTTGTAGGGATGAAAGACTTAACTGCAATTTATTAGGTGCTTCAGTTGTGAAGGATCACATTAATCTTGCAAGAATGTGAATCACCCACGCGATTCGCTCAACTCCAGTCTTCTTTCCGTGCCTCAAGCAACGTTTTGCTGTGAGATTCCCAACAAGTTTGATATCAGAAGGCCATTGAACTAGGATAGCCATAAATGGGTTGCACTGCGAAGGGGAAGAGTGAAGAGGAGTTATATACTTCTGTATTCTTTTCCTTTACAAGTCTCCCTGTTAATACCATCACCTCCTTGTATCTTCTGCATAGCCTTGCTCTGCTTTTTCTAGGTGGCTGATATGGGAAGAGCCTGGATGTAAGATTCCAGTAGAGTAGACTTTGGAGGATCTGTATTTTTCATAACTTTCATACAGTTCTATACAGAGTCTTGTGTCTTACTGGATTCCATATGCTATTGTACTTTCCAAGAACAGCAATTATTTGCATTCTTCATTTAGAACTAAGTGTTTTTAGTACTACAAAACCTTAGTTTTTAGTATTATTACAACCTTAAAATATATTTTGGATAAAAATGGGAGATAGTTGACCTCTTCCTCTTTTAAACAGCAAAATTTTATTCTGTCTGCAGTAGAAAAGTTGATCACTTAAGAAATTCATAGAATAGCTTAGGTTGGAAGGGGTTTTAAAGACACTCAAGCTTCAACCCACTGCTTTGGGCAGAGATGTCACCCCCCAGCTCAGGCTGACCAGGTCCCATTCAAGCTGGCTTTGAACACCTGCAGGGATGGGGCACCCACAGTTTCTCTGGACGGTCTGTGCTGGGACCTCACCACCCTCTGAGTAAAGGATTTCTGTCTAACATTTAACCTAAATTTCCCTCTTTCAGTTTAAAGTTGTTCTCCTTTGTATTACCTGTATTGGACAGTGTAAAAAGTCTCTTTTGCATTAAAACATTGAAAGAAGTCTATTATGTTAAGTCAGTGAACACAAAATTTTCCAGTGTTCTCTTTCAGTTTCCCATTACCATTGCTGTTCTGTAGCATTCTGTGTAGAATTTATCCAATCCTGTCCAAGCCTGACCAATGCTGCTGTGCACATAAACACACTTCAAAATTCTGAAGCTCTAAGCAGCATAACGTGTAATATGGACTTCTGAGCCATGTGAACCTCATGTTGTGCTTGTGCTGTTGTTACACAGCTCCAGTCTGTTTCCTAGAGGTTTGCAACCTACATGTGTCCTTGCTTGCATCATCTGAAATCATAAATATCTGCATAAAGAAAAATTGTACTGCTTTTCTTTCTTATAAAGCTCTACGACTGAGACAGCAGAAGCCAGTTAGCCAGTTTTGTTAGGGCACAGGAATACATATCTGAGAAAAGTATACATACCAAGTAAGGGAACTGTACCAGGCTTCAATTATGTTGAAGACAATATGTTATTCTTCATCTTGAAGAAATCTTTTCCGTCTGATATCAGGTCTTGGTGACCCTTGTGACCATGAATGTTTTAGTTCATAACTGTGCTTATATGAAAATGCCCTCTAAGTTGCATGGTCTGGTCCCACACCAGTTTTTAATTTCTAAAATTAATTCTTAGTAATACTACTTCACTGGCAGTCTGTGCTGAACCAAAACAGATCACTTAGTTAGGAGGAAGGAAATAACTGTTGATACCTGTTCCTGTGATGTAGCGCCAAGAGTTGCCTTTTGCTGTTAAAAGAACTTTTTTAGCTATAAGGAGCGACTGAAATTTTGATGGTGATGTCTTTTAGTTTCATCCTTTTACTGCATCTATACAATGATATCCTGGCTTCCTAAATGCTGTGGTGTATCAACAAGTGGTTGCAAGGGCAAATTTTCAAATCTTACTGCAAGCTGTTTGTTGTTTTTTTTTTTTTTCCTAATGACATGGCTTATTAAAAGTATTTATCCTGTGGATTTGAAAGCCATCTGGGTTATTCTAATCTAGCTGAAATCATAACTAACAATGGCTGACTTGGTGCCAGTCAGCAGACCTAATGGAAGGGAAATGTTATGTAAAATGAGATCTGCTCATTTAGTCTAAAGAGTTGAAAAATCTAAGGTCTATTCTCAAGCTACCCTCTCTGTCACTTTTCCTGAACTGATTAGCTGCCACCAGTTTCCATTTGTGCTGCTGATAAGGCAATTTCAGTTTTATTAAAGTTCTCATCTGAGTTACAGTGAAGAACTGATAATGTTTTATTTTGAAAAAAATAAAAAAAAATCAGGAGTTAATAGGAAATCTGCCAGAAGGGGAAATTAATGAAAGAATAAATAGGCATGAAAAGTGTTTTTGTTTTTTTTTGTTTTGTTTTTTTGTTTTTTTTTCTCCTGAAGACATAAGCTGTGTTTACACTGCCTTTCAATGAGTAGTTTGGGAACTAAGGGAAAAATCTGTTAAAAGTGACTACAGATTTTCTAAAAGACACAAGGAGAAGGAAACAAAGAACTAGTTCAAGTACACATATAACAGAGCAAGTATGAGGATGGGTTCTACTGAGTAGCTGGATATTTTGGGGTGCCTGGTTTTATTTGCTTTTGTTTGCTTTTGTAACAGAAGCCATATACTATTCCTAAGGGCCCTAATAAACTGTTTACATTTTTCTCTTTGTTCCCATCCTGTAGTACCAAGAAAACAATTGCTTTTTTTCTCATTTCCCTTCTGGTGTGATTGTAATGTATTTCCTGGGAATGTTTTGAGATAAATGTAACGTGTTAACATATAGCTGTTCGGTCTTCTAAGGCTACAAAATAGCTCTTTGTGTCTGTTCATTTGTATGTGATCTTGTAATAAAACCTCTTTTAACTATAACATCTCTCAAAGATGAATGAAAGCCATCCCATTCTGTGTTTTCACCATTCCACTCCTTGTTAAGCCCTGAACGTATGAAATAACACCAGTATCAATGATTACTCTAGATCCATACATGCGCAACTCAGATTGTAACAGGATTCTCCTTGTCTCCCATGGTTTTCTCATGGAATTCAGTTAATATTTTTGATTGCTTTTTTTTTTTTTTTTTTCCAACTTGTTCCAGATGAGATCTAGAATCCAAATGCTGTCTCAATTGTGTTTTGAGCTTGGTAGCTTAAGTTGCTATTGACTTTGGTCTCAGCTTAGAGCTTGTTTCACTGCATCACTGCAGATTGACCTGCCTTCAAAATCTGTTCTGCACTTTCTCATTCTGGATCTTTTCCTTATCACATGTGCACAGTAATTTATTATTTCTAGCCCATTAGTGTGAATAATGCATATTACATTTTTTTGAGTGAAGTCCAAATTTTTATGTCTGTTGTTTTGAGGTTAGGAAGCATTTTATTGTTGATTTGAGGTGTTTTAGTTTTTATCCGCACCCTCCTCCCCCCTAAAGAATGAGGAACTCTGTTCTGCCATGTCTTTAAACACCTGCCTGTCCTTCTTTGACTTAATTTAAACATCTCCCTAAAAAATGTAGATCACAAAAAAATAAATCTCTAATAGATGTGAAAATGTGTATTGGCTTCTTTAAACTGAGGATCAGAAGACTTTTCTTTCATCCTGCATCTTCAGATCCACAGATGATGTTTAATTGCAGTGCTTGTTTCCTAGAGGTAAGCTTAACAGTTGTCTTCAAAGATATCTCAAATATTCTTGCTCTCCTGCTCTCTTCAGTCTTTATAATCAAAACAATTACTGAAATTCTCTAAGGAAGACTTATATTTTAGTAGTAATTTCCATTCCAGAAGGTATTAAACTATGTTCCCTTACCATTTTGTTGTTTGAATAATGTCAATATTGATGAAACTAAACACCTCTATTAATTTTCCCAGAATCACAGAATCACCCGGGTTGGAAGGGACCTCAAGGATCATGTAGTTCCAACCCCCCTGCCTAGCAGGGCCACCAAAC
>NW_024885637.1:0-13372 GCF_019232065.1 Centrocercus urophasianus
AAAATAAAAATATTATACAATTCTAATGCAGAAACAACACTTGATTCCCACAATTCCCCCCTTTTTCTTTTTTATACATTGTTGATTTCTGCAATTCTTTAGGGTTCACTTTTATAGACATCTCCCTCGTCTTCACTTTCTTTATCTCCCATCTCCTCTAATACCACAATTTTATCCAAATGTAATAGCTCCATTAGTGTTTGCTTCAATAGTGCTCTCTCTATCACTCACTCTACTAGTCCCCTCACAAAGGGGGTAACACAGCAACCAGTAGCCATCAAGGCTCCTGCTGCTCCTATTAAAGTAGTAAATGTGGATACAGTCACCCCTTTCCATTCACCAAACCAGGACTCCAACCATCCAGTGACAGAAGTATCTATTCCTGATTTTTCTGCCACTTAATTGACAAGGGTGGCACCAAGCCCTTGCAATGCCTTCGTTATTATGTCATCCAGAGCTGTGTTATTGGGATGAAGGTGCAACAACAGGTACCCAGGGGTACATATACACTCTTTTATCATATCTTAGGAGATCCTATTTTCTCAGGCCATCCTACTTGTGGCATATAACTGTCCTGCAATTCTCTTTATTGTACCCAGGGAGGGTAGGGGAAGGCCCCTGGCTATTGCTCCTTGCCCTAGGGTGCCTTTCAGCGGGGGCCGCAGCCGTGCAGGGCCCCAAGGCATGGAGCCTGGCGTTACCCGTGGACACGGTGGGGATGGGGCCTGCCCCGACCTTAGTGCGAGGGCTCGGTGTGGTACTCCTGGCTGGGGTGGGCTCCGTGGCTGCTGCGCTGTGGCATGTGTTGGCAGCGGAGGGCCGCAACCCATCTGGTGCCTCCCCCCCGCCCTGCTCTTGGTTGACTGTGGAGCGCTTGGGGGTGCAGTCAGTAATTGTATGTATATGTATATAGACCATGTGTGTGTAATGCATTTTAATCTTTTGTTTGTTTGTATATGTGTATATGTATGTTAAGCATGATGTAGTGATGTGGAATAAGGGGTGAAATGTTATGGTTTTATGGTTTTTTTTGGTTTTCAGTATTCCGAATCAAAATATCATGTAGTATACTGGGCATTTAAGTGTTAATGCCCCAATTCTGGGTACCTATCCCTATATGTTATGGAAGTCATGGGATCTGGCCCTTCTGGGTGGGGGGTGGTCTCTTAATGCCTGGCAGGGGGTGCTTTCCTAGCCGTTCTTAGCTTTTCTGGTTTGACTTGGTCCCGGGCTCTCTCTCTTTCTCCTGTGTTATATGATTTATTAGTCTCAATTTCAATTAGATTGTATTATCTTACATTCCCGTATCATAGTTAGTAAAATAAGTTTTCCTCCATAGATTGTTGTTGCTGGTTTTTTACTCCTTTCCTTCCTTCTGATTTTGTGGGGGTGGGGTGGGGAGGGCAGGGGCCTACTGCCCCCCCCTTTGTGCTGGGCAGAAGAGAATAACATCGAATGGCGATTCTACCTGCTGTGTAACCCAATGGGGGCAGGCATCATCAAACGTTATGATGGTGTTTTTAAGGCTGCCCTGCAGACAGACTCTCAGTCTCAGTCCCTGCAGAGGTGGATGAAAAGCCTGTGTTTAACCTTGCGTGACTGTCTGGCTCCAATTTATAGGAGGGAGAGGAGGTTCTTTTGTTATCTGTGTACCCAGCTTAAGATTAAGAAACAATGGTTCAAATGTTCATCTGACCAGTTTATTACAAATCTTAATTAGGCAAATGGGGTCAAAGTGGATGAGTCAGCTGTCTTTGGAGTGACAGCCGAAATCCAAAGTGCTTGAGTCAGCTCTCCTTGGAGTGGCAGCTTCTGGCTCTGGGATCTCAGCAGAAACTCCTTTGTTCCCATCTTCTGGGACTTGCCAGCAGATAAGAGGGAGCAGGGATGCCCATCTGCATCCTGTTTCTCACAGAACACGGTGGTATCATTCCCCAATTTTCCAACACCTAGCTGGAGCTGTTTAGTCACAGGCCAGATCTTCTGCCCGTGAACACTCCTGAGCACTCTCTTCTACAGAGCAAGCAGCTCTGGAGGAAGGGGCTTTCAAATGTTCCCAAAGTGATATCGATTGTCACACAGCACCCATCACTTAACTCCTCATCAAATCAATCCAAGTCTTATCACAAGAAATACCTCAGGAAGCAAGCTTTGAGCCAAAAAACAAAGAAGGATTCTCACAGGGACCTGAAGGAAAGACCCCGAGACAGCAGACCCAGTGCCCTGAGAACGTTGCAGTCAACATGGGGCCCCCCCACTTAGGATCCAAATTACGGGCACTGATCATCAGCTAGGACGCCAGATTGGTAACGAAAATAATCTGCTCCCTGCCACTGGGTGTTTAGATCCAGGTACACATAGACTAAAATGGCCTTGGAAGGTGCAGGTAGGACCTAAGAGGTGTGGCCTACTTGCACCTTGGGGGAGACTATTGGAGGTGGGAGGCTCAGTAGTCCCTCTGTTGATGCTCAGTCGAGTTAGAGAGCTCTCACAGTTTCTTGGAGCACCAGAACAGGTCTCAGCATAGTTCGGCTTTATTGTGTTCAACATGCACCTTATATACCATTCACTTACAAGCCAGACATTCCTGTCCCTCTGATGTTTTAATTGGCCTAGCTTCTCTCAAAACACAGTGATAAAGGCTGAAAGGTTTCTTAAGTGTGGTAAAGTTAAAAATGCATACAAACAGAACCTCTTGTTTACCCTTAGACAGAAACAGATACCATTTGCTCTCTATCTTACACTCCAGACTCCCAAGGTTTCATAGTGATAGGGTTGATCAATGATTCTGATAAGCTCTTTAGTGACTTGCTCCCAGTTACATCTTCCCCAACATCTCCCCTTTCGTTATTAATAAAAAAAATCACAGTTCTTAGCATCTTGTATGATATTTTGTATATACTGCAACAAGCATGGAACACAAATTAAAACAGAGAAAAAAAGCAATGAGACAAACTAATCCTAATTTTAACAAAATCTGTATCCATCCTGCGAAAATCCCAAGAGAGACCCCTGAATATATTGCAAACAGTTTATCTAAAACCTGTTATCTCATACAGAGAAATGCAGGTCTGCGCACATGTATAATCAATAGATATCAAGATGTTATAAACACAATATAATCAAGAGAATTAGGCAAAGTAGACAACGATAACAAAAAGAGAATAAGTGGAAGAGCTTACCCTTCAGTTGAGCTCACCACAAAACACCAAGAGAGGTGATCTCCAGAAGAGATCCTTCCCCTCTGGTAGCCAGCTCTTAAATAGACCAAGGAGGGGTGGCGCCTGGCTCCCCCCCTTCCAGCAGCACAGGTGAATTGCCTTCACCTGTGCTCCTCTGGCTGACTCATGGCTTGCCTCAGGTGATCAATCAGAGGTTCAGGCCCTGACTCAGCAGTTCCCATACACACCACCCCTTCATGGCGTGAACCAACGACCAGGTTAACAAAAGGGTAAGCTTTCCCTAATACAGAGATCTGGTATATCGCCACGCTTATACAATTTTATCGCGACGTGTGTTGGTACAGTTCAAGACGAGTGATGATTAGTGGATGTCTATATTCTTCTATGGGCCAGTGCTCGATGATGTGACTGGAGGCATGAGGTCCTGAGGTGCAGGTCCGTTCTATGTTCCATCAGTCCCATGCAGACCATCACCGGGTGTTGTACGTGATCTGACAGCAACACTGGAACACTTGATGGCATTTTGTTCCTTCCGGTGGTCCTGAAGGCTCACAGACTCACGGGGAGTAATACTGTTTCAGAGGAACCAGGAGGGGAAGGTCTGCTCTCCAGGGCAAGATACAGGCCGTATTTCTATCTTGGGTCAATGTGGAGAGCATTGCTGAAAGCTGGCTTGCAGAAAAGGGTCATGTTGACACAACCCCGCTGATAAGTCTGAAATAACTAGGCATAAACACGAGCCTGCTGACCTATCATCATCAAGGACAGCGTGCCCTTGCAGGATTATGAGGAACCAACACGAAGCAATAACAGGATGCAGAACTGGGGGTGCTGACCGTGGGAATGCTGCTGCGGTTGAATTGGCTACCCGTGCGCCGACCAATAAGGAGCTCGCCTTTTGCAATATGTATTAGCCTCATTATACGCTGTAATAAATAACGGTGCCTTCTGATTAAAGTTGAGAAAGTTTGATCAAGCCCTTGGTCGTGTTTTTTCTCCTGCCGTTTCCAACAGGTCAACACTTCCGCTTGTACTGGGGCACATCCTGGCCGCCTGTAACACACATTTTGGCCGGATTTCTGTGGCTGCATAATGATATCAGGCACCAAAGGAGGTGTCCTGATCTGCCACAGGGACACGATGGGGGTCCCGTTAGCAATGAAGATCGGAGTGTTGACCACAATATCAGTAGGCCATGTACCTATTACTGGAGGGACTACTGAGCCTCCCACCTCCAATAGTCTCCCCCAAGGTGCAAGTAGGCCACACCACTTGGGTCCTACCTGCACCTTCCAGGGCCATTTTATTTTATGGGTACCCGGCTCTAAATTCTCAGGGGCACGGAGCAGAAGATTATTTTCGTTACCAATCTGGGGTCTTACCTGATGATCAGTGCCCGTAATTTGGATCCTAAGCAGGGTGGCCCATGTTGTCTGCAACATTCGCAGTGCACTGGGTCTGCCGTCACAAGGTCTTTCATTCAGGTCCCGCAGGGTTTCATACAGTCTTTTTGTCCACCCCTGCAAGGACTGGGAGTCTGTCTTCAGGGCAGCCTTAAGAATACCGTTATAACGTTCAATGAGGCCTGCCCCCATTGGATTATATGGCAGGTGGAATCACCATTCGATGTTATTTTCTTCTGCCCAGTGCTGTATCGTTGCACCAGTAAAATGAGTCCCTTGGTCGCTCTCGATGACTTGAGGTGTCCCGTAGGCAGACATCAGTTGAGTGAGTGCCTTGATGGTATATGCCTGGTTTGCTTTCGGTACTGGAAAGGCCTGCAGTAGCCTACTTGCAGTGTCAACACAGGTCAGGGCGTATCTTGCCCCTTCGGAACGAGGAAGGGGCCCGATGTAATCGACCTGCCATCGCTGGAGAGGATTGTGTCCCCTAGCAAGATGGGCTGTTGTTTCAGGCAACGATCTCTGTCTCATCTTGGAGCAAGCGTCGCAATCCTGGCATGCCTGGACGGTATCAGATAGTTGTATGGGCAGTCCCCATGCTTTAGCAGCTGCCCACATTGTCTTTTGTCCAGCATGCCGTAGCTTCTGATGTAACCAGCGGGCGATGTTCTCAGATGGTGAATTCTCAATCCATCGAACTCAGGCCAGTGTGTCGGCTTCATCATTTCCCGGTGACTGTAGGGGCTGATGACCAGAAACATGGTAGACACGTACAGTCCTGTGTTTGACCGTATTCCATATATCTATCTACATGTCTTTGCCCCAGATCGGTCGGGCACGGGTAGTCCATTCCTGGGTGGCAATCCAGAGAGTGAGCTCCCGGTACACAGCCCAACCATCTGTGCAGATGTTCAGGACACCATCACCGGGTTCCTTGGTTATAACCATCCACACGGCTCGCAGTTCTGCCCATTGGCTGCTCTGACCATCCCCCTCATCGAACCAGATTGTCTCGGTGGAAGGATGGTATGCTATTGCTCTCCACTTGCTCGGGTTGCCTTTGCTGGACCCATCTGTGTACCAGGCATCTTCAGGGATAGGATATTTTCTCTCCTGAACGGGACTCTTCTCCGGTGGAGCGACCAGTATATCTTTTGGTGCATCACTGTGATACGTCACTGGGCCTAGGATCTTCTGGAGTTCTTCTTTCAAGGGTGATGAAGACAGACCGCTCCTTTGGCTGAGGTAGGCGACCCACCGTGCCACTGTTTGTGCTTGGGCCACCCCTGTCTTAGGAAGGTGGGTCAGATCTTCCACCCACCCCTGAATTGGCAGAGTGGTCTTGACTATAACTTCAGCTGTTTGAGTTACTGGCTCTACTGCCTGTAATGCCAAATAGGCAGCCAATAACTGCTTTTCAATCATAGTGTATCTTCCTTCTGCTCCATGCCAAACCTGAGACCAGAAACCAATGGGGGTCCGAACAGAACTCTGGCGTTGCCACAGGCCCCAACTGAAGCCGTCTTGAGTAACATGAACGTCCAACTCAGCTGGGAGGGTAGGATCAAATATACCCGATGCCGGAGCTTGTTTAACTGCCAGTTTTGCTTGTTGGAAAGCATCCTGTTCTGTTTTCCCCCAGTCCCATAGCTGCCCCTTTTTTGTGAGTCTGTATAGTGGCCTCAGCAGCTGCGCTAGGTGAGGTATAAAGGAACGCCAATAACCCAATATACCTAGAAACTCTTGCAGCTGCTTTGATGTTGTAGGGACTGGCAACGCCTGAACCTTATCTATAACAGCACTGGGAAACACTTTGGTCTTTCCTGACCAAACCACCCCCAGGAATTTAACAGACAGCCCTGGACCTTGCATCTTTTGGGGATTTATAGCCCATCCCCTCTGTTGTAAATAGGCAGTTAATTAATCTGCTGCCTGTCCTACCGCCTCCAGTGAGTCGGATGTCAACAGGAGATCATCAGTATAATGATATAGGTTAACATCATCAGGTTTTCTCCAAACAGCCAGGTCACGCGCCACTAGATTATGAAAATACGTTGGTGAATGCACGTACCCCTGTTGCAGGACCTGAAAGGTCCACTGCCTGCCTCCCCACGTAAACGCAAACTGATCTTGCCATTCCTCAGCAATTGAGATACTGAAGAATGCATTTGCTAGATCTAGGACACAATGATAGGTTTTTATCTCCCTACTCAATGTGTCCATTAGGGAGGCAATATTGGGTACGGCTGCAAGAATAGGCGGCGTGACCTTATTTAATTCTCTGTAATCTACTGTCATTCTCCATGTGCCATCCGACTTTCGCACTGGCCATATGGGCGAGTTATATGGGCTGTGTGCAGGTCTTATAACGCCTACTTCTAATTCCTGCACCGTTCTCGATATTTCATCTTGCCCACCCGGGAGTCTATACTGTCTAACATTAGTAATCCGGCACGGTTTCGGCAGGCAAACAGGCTCATGTTTCGCATGGCCTCTTAATATTGCCTGCACTGCCCGGATACTGATACATCTTTGTCGAAATCTGAACTCTCCCACCGCTGTTTGGAGAGCCAGATCCCATAGAATGTCTATGCCCAGGATTTATTCTTGGACTGGGGCAATAGACACCTCGTACTCCCAGGGTGGGAGATGCCCAACCCCCAATTTTAACAATGTTTGGGTGACAGGAATAGTCTGTCCCCCAAAACCACCAATCATCACTCTGTCGCCATCAAATTTTCCCGGATCTCCATAGATAATTGATGTTTCTGCTCCTGTGTCTACCAATGCCATAACTCTCTGAATATTTTTTCGGGACCAATAAATCGTTAATTCTACATAGGGCCTCCGGTCCCGTCTGGAGGCCCTACGGGGACTAACATCCCTTGTCACTGCATGAATTGTGCTAGGGCCAATTCTTTTGCTTCCGACAGCTCAGGCATTGTGGCCCAAGACAGCTGAGGTGGCTTTTTTTTCCTATTTGGAACAATAAAATCTTCCAGGTTCCATGCTGTTGTTGGAACCCTGTCTATAAGCCTCAGCCTTGATTTCTTAGGGTTGTTTTGGAATTGTTGATTGTCCTTTAGTTGTCTCCAGAGCTGGAGAAGGACATGGTTGGGCTGGCGGTCGATCTTAGCAAATTGTACCACAGCCCAAATTAAATCATTAAACATTTGTTTTCGGGATACCCTCATGGGTCCGGATGGAGGAGCTCAAGTAGCCAGCATTTTGGTTTTATTTACCGGCAGGACCTCTGCTTCCTCCAAAAACCGAATATTGCACCTAGTCCGCAGGCGTTCTGTTTCTCCCAAGTCGGCAACTAACTGGGCAGCCTGCTGGACTACGGCTTCTGATGCTACAAGGGGATTTAATATGGAGAGTAGGGTGCCATACAGATGGGAGGGAGCTTGCTGTAAAATTAAATCTCTCATCCCTGCTGAAAATTTAACCATATCAGGGCCATCAAATGTGTCTTCATAGATAGCCTCTCTTACACCCAGTTCACGGATATAATTTTGAAGGTCCTCCATGGAGGACCACATGCCTCTATGTAAAGGTATGTCCGATTTATTCGGCCATACCATACGGCAGGCCACCATTAACCATTCTATTATAGAATGGTTTTCATCGCAATATTGATTACCCACGTATAACCTCTGTCTGAGAGCAGGATGGACAGTCATGGTAGCCAACTTAGCTATTTCTGGGCCATTCACCAAGACACTTTCTGCCCCAGAATCCCATAGTCTCAATAACCAAGCTGGCACACTTTCTCTAGGCTTCTGCCGAAATCACTGTACTAAGTCCATCAATTCTGTTGCTGTGTATGGCCAAGCCATTACATGTAAATGAGTCTGGGCAGGGGGCCACTGATCAGGCGGCACCCCTGCCCGTCTGTCCTGTACTTTTTTTGTTTTCTGTGTGACGACAGGACGGGCTTCCAGTGGTTCAGTCAGAATTGGACATTCAAGGTCTGATTTGGATTTCTTGTTCTCCTGATCAATGAAGTCTGTTGATTCAGGAGTCTGGTCATCATTTATTGAAATGTTATGAATTTGGCCTACGGGAAGATGTAGAATTGGCTTCTTCCCTGTTAAAACGCCAAGTTCGTGCTCCAGCTTTTCAATGCGGTCTTTCAAAAGGTGATTTTCAGCTTCTAAAGTATTATTTCTTATATCTGCATGATTTAAGGCACTTAATAGTGGCCATGCCCCCATGGAGGCAGCCAGTTGTCTTTCTTTAGTAATGAGGACATCCTTGCCAAGTCCTTAAAAATAGTCCGCCATGCGATATGGGGAGATATTGCCCATAACGCCTAAGGGACCCCATTTTTCAATGACAGCAGCAACTCATAATAGGGCGATCCCTCAAATCCTGGGATCTGCCCTGGAATCATTTTCTCTAGAGGAGTCTTGTTCTCCCCCTTGACCCATTTATAGAAAATCCAAAGAAAAGACATGATGTTAGTTTTAGTATATTCGGCCTGCCTGGCTCACCAAGTGTATAATCAATAGATATCAAGATGTTATAATCACAATACAGTCAAGAGAGTTAGACAAAGTAGACAACGATCACAAAAAGAGAATAGGTGGAAGAGCTTACCCTTCGGCTGAGCTCACCACAAAACACCAAGAGAGGTGATCTCCAGAAGAGATCCTTTCCCACTGGCAGCCAGCTCTTAAATAGGTCTAGGAGGGGTGGATCCTGGCTCCCCCCCTTCCAGCAGCACAGGTGAATTGCCTTCACCTGTGCTCCTCTGGCTGACTCATGGCTTGCCTCAGGTGATCAATCAGAGGTTCAGGCCCTGACTCAGCAGTTCCCATACAGCACAGGATTGCTTCTTTCATCATAGCACTTCTTCCAGTGTGAACTTACTTTCAGCAACAATGCAGCATGAGCTTCCTTTCAGCACTCTCAGTCTACCTCAGTCCTTGCATGGACATTTGGGTATGAGCAATCCAGATAGTTTATTACAAGTTCCCATGAAACTGATATACATTTACAAGTTTCCTTTTTCAGCATTCTATCCTCCTTTAGAACTTCTCCCCATTTTTTTTTTTTTTTTTTTAAACAAACTGTTACCACACTATTAAATAGTAGCACTATTTATATTAATAACATAATCATCGTATCTCAAATCAAAGCCTCGATTGATAACACACTAAACATAAAACTTACATAGGAGGTCACGATTTTTTTGAGTAGATACATACACACACACAGGCATTTATTTTAGACAACTCCTTAAGTGGGAAATGAAAGCTTTCTAAGCTTATTTATTATTACTTATTGACCCCTGAGAGACAGCAGATCACTGAAATGGCAGAGAAGGTACAACGTACATTCTGGTGGTTGATGCGAAAGGCAGTAACAGCAGGGCACCCCCTACTTTAAAGATCACTTTTCTCACCCATCACAGACTCTCTTCTGCTTTTATTCTTCTCAGGGTCTGTAAGGTTTTTCCCACTTGTGCTCCACATCTGCATGGCCAGTGCATGATACAAAGCCCAGGTGGAACAACCGCTCGCAAGATAGAACAAACCACTAAATTAGATCTCTCTACAAAACAAAATACAGTTATTCACAGCTATAGTCATTTACTCCCATTGTTTCTTGCTTTACCATTAGCTCAATTTTTTATTTAATTCATAAGCTTTTTCTTGTTGACCAGTAGCTCGTACTACTGTTACAAAAAATCATCTACGGGTAGTAATCTTGATGCAGCACAGAGTGAGAGACACCCATATCTACCAGAAAACAAACATCTTTACCCTGCTGTGTGCACACTGCATTCATTCCACTGGGGGCAAAACTCATCCTGGGTCCTCCAAGGCTCTTACTCTAGTGCAACTGCTACTGTTCTTCCCAGTTTTTTCTTTCATTACAATCCCTGTTTCTGTATACTTCTTAAGTCCCCTCGTTCCAATTCCTTTAACATGTATAATATCAGGAGAAAATAAAGACAAATTTGCTTGAACGAGCAAAAGACCTTCAGAAATATAAACAAGTACAGCAGACATGGAGGCAGAAAAACTGAAAGACTGTAACTACTAATACCAGACAGACCCTCTCAACACAATCACAAGATGTCTAGCTTGTACACCTGGCATAGGTGTGTGCAAACGCCATAAAGACCATGGGCAAGCCCAGCCAAAATTGAGATGGCATGGCAGAGGTGAGTGGCAAGGAACCATGGGTTCATGCGTGACAAAGAAGCAGACAGTGGATTGCCAGTTGACTGAAGATTCCATCACTTATTTGTGGAACCTGATGTACGTTGTCCCAGTCATGAACAGCCAGAAGAGACGACCTGCGAAGAAAGAGATGAGCACCAACATCAAGCTGCATCTCACGCAGGAATGGTTCCACGGCAAACTGGGGGCAGGGCACAGTGGTGAGTGGCTACTAACAGAGTATTGTGCCAAGAAAGAGACCACTGATGACTCCTTCCACGTCAGGTAGAGTGGGACTTTGATTGGAGACTATGTTCCATCTTTCTGGCACCGTGAGAAAGAACAGCATTTGCATAATCAAAAAACATTAGAATGTTACAATCACAAACCAAACAAGAAAGTTAGGCAAAGCAAAATATGAAAACAAAAAAGACTAAACAGAAGGCTTACCTCAACCCAGAGCTCAATCACAAAACACAAGGAAGAACAAACTCCCGAAAAGCACCACATCACCCAGTGGTAGCCAGCTCTTAAATACATCTAGGAGAGGTGGAGCATGGCTCCACCCCTTCTGTCAGCACAGGTGAAATGCCTTCACCTGTGCTCCTCTGGCTGACTCATTGCTTGCCTCAGGTGATCAATCAGAGGTTCAGGCCATGACTCAGTAGTTCCCATACACTCCACCCCTTCACGGCGTGAACCAATGATCAGGTTGACTAAAGGGTAAGCTTTCCCTAATACCGAGATCTGCTAAATTGCGACGCTTATACAATTTTCATCAAGACGCATGTAAGTACAATTCAAGACAAGTGATGATCAGCAAATGTCTATATTGTTTTATGGGCTAGTGCTCGATGACGTTACTGGAGGCATGCAGCCGTGAGGTGCAGGTCCGTTCTATGTTCCATCAGCCCCATACAGACCATCACCGGGTGTTGTACGTGATCTGAGAGTAACACTGGAAAGCTTTGATGGCATTTCATTCCTTCCGGTGACCCTGAAGGCTCAAAGACTCGCAGGGAGTAATACAGATGATTCAGAGGTATGAGGAGGGGAAGGTCTGCTCTCCAGGGCAAGATACAGGCCGTATTTCTATCCTGGGTCAACACTTCCGCTTGTACTGGGGCACGTCCTGGCCGCCTGTAGCACACCTTCTGGACGGATGTCTGCGGCTGCATAATGACATCAGGCACCAAAGGAGGTGTCTTAATCTGCCACAGGGGCATGATGGGGGTCCCTTTAGCAATGAAAATAGGAGTGTTGACCATGATGTCAGTAGGCCACGTACCTATTACTGGAGGACTACTGAGCCTCCCACGTCCAACAGTGTCCCCCAAGGTGCAAGTAGGCCACGTCACTTGGGTCCTACCTGCACCTCCAAGGGCCGTTTAATTTTATGGGTACCCGGATCAAAATTCTCAGGGGCAGGGAGCAGAAAATGATTTTCATTACCAATTTGGGGACTTATCTGATGACTAGTGCCCGTAATTTGGTGTCACGGAGTTGACCAGATCAATCTATGTCCGTGACAGGGGCAACAGGCCTCTGCCCTCCCCCCCCCACCCCAGTCCCACAAAAAATGGGAAGGAGGGAAGGGAGGAAAAGAACAGCGGCAACAATCTATGGAGGAAAACTTATTTTACTATAATATTGGAATACAAGATAATATATACAATTTAATTGAAATTGAGAATAATAAATAAGACAAGATGAGAGCGAGAGAGTTCCCGGGACCGAGTCAAACCTGAAAAGCTTGGAACGGCTAGGAAAACACCCTCCAGCACCCACTGCAAGGCAGCAAGAGAGCGCCCCCCCACCCAGAAGGGCCAGATCCTGTGACTTCTGTAATGTGCAGGGATAGGTACTTGGAAATGGGGCAATGACACTTTAATGCCCCGTACACTACATGATATTTTGATGTGGAATACTGAAACCCAGAAACAACAAAAAAAAAAAAACAAAAGCATAGAACCATGACATTCCACCCCTTATTCTACATCGTTACATCATGCTTAAAATATATATACATATATACAAACAAACAAAAACATGATTAAAATGCATTACACACATACGGCTATATACATGTACATAGAATTAGTAACTGCACTCCCCCGGCATCAAGTTTCCTTGTGGTACACACTGAACATCCCCATTCTTCTGCATCACCCAGCAAGTGGATCCTGATCCCTGGGCAAAAACTGTACCACGGAGAGGTTTGCCCTTTCCAGAAGCTGGAAGAACCCAAACTGCCTTTCCTAACATGTTCTTTACATGTACAACAGGGACTTTATCTCCATCTACATTATGTAGGGAACTGGATTGGTTAGGACCATCACGATTGATAGAACCTCTGGTATTGACTAACCAGGTGGCTTCTGCCAAATGCTTCTCCCAGTGCTTAAATGTTCCGCTACCCAGTGCTTTTAGCATCGTTTTTAACAATCCATTGTATCGTTCAATTTTACCAGAGGCTGGTGCATGATAGGGAATATGGTAAATCCACTCAATGCCGTGATCTTTGGCCCAAGTATTTACAAGAGAATTTTTGAAATGAGTCCCATTATCTGACTCAATCCTTTCTGGGGTGCCATGTCGCCACAGGACTTGTTTC
>NW_024885638.1:0-12277 GCF_019232065.1 Centrocercus urophasianus
GTCTCGTTCAGGAAGCAGAGTGTGTCTTTGTGCAGGTTCCCCATGGCTCTCTGCTGCTGTGCATCCCATCTGGCACAGTAGTAGGTAGCAGCGTCTTGTGCAGTGAGTCTGCCCACTGTCAGGGTGCACTGAGATTTGGCGAGGTCCTTCTCGATGCTGAATTTTCCCTCATCGGACTCATTCTCAAGGAGCAGCCTGGTTGCCATGTAGGCAATGTGCTTGGGAGCTGCCCCAGGCCTCCTGCGGTACCAGCCAATGAACAAAACAATATCCAAGGGAGTCTCTAGAGCAAGGTCTAGATCCCAGGACAGCTGATTGTTTTCTAAGGAAGCACTTGCCATCCATAACCTTTAGATTTTTATAAACCTCACTGTTGGTTTCCCGCCTTAATGGCAAAACAGTCAGAAGTGAAAGCCTAGTTCTGTTGGAAAAAATGCAAGTGGTTTGGTGGGGGGGGGTGGAAACATGTAAGTTGAATTTATAGCTGTCCAATGAGCTGGAAGATGAGCAGGAGTGCTGTGCCGGCCTTGGTCCTGCCCAGTGCTGCGTCAGGGCATCCAGGCACCAGGAGCTTGGAGGAAGTTGGACTGCTGCAGTGCGGGTTCAGGTTTTCCTTCCTGCTCTGTCTGGAAGGTGCAGACAAAGGGTAAACCTGGAGCTCTTGCTACATTTTTTCATCCTGTAACAATTCCCAGGCTTGAATGCTCATCATTCAGGATTTTGTGTCCTGAGGTGAAACTTGAAAATCATTTGAGATGCAAACTCAGTGACTTAATTCTTCATGCCCTTCTGTCTCCTAGCCACTTCCCATACCACTTTTTCCTTCCTTGCTCTCTTTCTCTTGGACAACTCTAGTTCCCTATCAAGCATTTCCTAGACATTTTTTGTTTTGTAACACCATCACTAATTCCATATAAAAGGCAAAAGAAGAGGTAAAAAATTAATTCACTTGATTGCAAATCAATATAACGTGGAATTGTTTAAAAATTAACCTGAAACACGCTGTTAAAACAAAATAAAATATCTTAAATGACACTGAACTGTTGGATTCTTGCACCAAAGACAAAGTGATTGCTGGTGCAGCTCAAGAGCACAGCTGTGTGAGGCTCAGGTTCCAAGAGGCACACAGGACATGTAGGAACACCTCTGTGCCATTTGGCTGCAGGACAGAACTGTTTGTGTGCAGTCTCAGTGCTCTCTCTGGGCAAATGTATATTTCCCCAGATCTCCAAGTAAAACTCTGAACATGTGGGGAAATACAATCAGTTCTGACCCAGTGTAACAACAAAATGATAGCAGGATGCACAATTTGTAAGCCATCTTCTGTATTCAGCCTGTGTCTATGTAAGCCTATATAAAATTCACTACAAAGTAACATAAAAGTGCCCTAGAAAAACAGACTGAAGTTGGATCCTGTTGGCAGTACATACCTGGGACTTTAGCTTAGTTAACTGTGCTGCTTGGTCACAAATCAAACCAAGTAATAGGGAAAAATAAGAATGTTGGTCTTTTCTAACAGCAAAGACATTTTGAATCAACATTTCAAAGTAACTATAAAGAGTGAGAAGGAAACTGAGACAAAGGGAAACATTAGCAAAAGAAATAAATAATCATGTTGTTGTTACCTGATCAGCTGTGGTCTCAGAAGGAATTACTAGTGCAATATCCCCTCATTTTAAATTAAGCTCATCACCGTTAGCTGCCTCAAAATCATGCAGAACTTCAACCTAAAGGAAATACCAAATGTACAGAAATTATCAAAACAGAGACATTGTGAAAAAAGAAAAATGTACTCTTTCACTTCTTTCTTTATGGAAATATATGGCCATAGATACGTACATTCGACTCTGCCTGGCATTACAGTGCTGCTTCACTCCTAGCAGACTCAGTGCCAATGGCTTTGCCAGGAAGAGGACAGCCTTACATTACTAATGATCATCTACAGAGCATCTTCATTCTCAGTGTCCTGCACAGAAACTGAGTCAGTCCAACATCCCTCCCTTGCAAGGAGAGAGTGCTAGCTTCCTGAGTTACTGAAAGCAGCAGCAGAAATGGGGGAGAAGTACTCAGTTTGCTCAGAAATGCTCTAGAAAGTGAGGGCAAAGCGAGGAGTGTCCCAAATTATGATTTCAAACATGATTTTTTAAAATTATCCCCTATCCCCCTAATTCCACTAGTTCTCAGACAAAGATTCCTTCTCTGTTGAACGTAAGAAACATTGCAGACTGTTTTCACATAGGCAAGTACTAACTGCATGAATTCTGACATGGAACATCATAGAATGGCTCGAAGTGGAAGGGACCTAAAGACCATTCAGTTCTAATCCCCCTGCTATGGGCCACCCATTAGATCAGGATGATCAGGACCAGAGGCATCCAGAGCTTCTCTAGGCAGCCTGTTCCAGTACCTCACCACCTTCTGAGTAAAAAAAAGTCATCCCTAGTTGCTTTCTAATGCTTATTTCATCCCGAGATCTCAATTACCTACAAAGCTTCCGTTTATCGGCCATGCTTTTTCTGCAATTCTTACCCCCTAAAATTCTGGCCTATGCTTATTCTTATATCTAGTAAACATCACCAGTCCTGCAAGATGTTTGGTCCTGCAGCAAAACAGCTCCCAGCAAAAGTACTATTTCTGCTGGGGACAAAGCCTTGCAAACACAAACACACTAAAGGAAAGAGCTGCAAGCTGTGCTCAGCATATTGCATCTATAAAGATGGCTGACTCAGCCAGATAAAATAACCCCAGTAGATCAATTTGACATGAACAAATTGCTCAGCATAATATGAACCTCAAAAGCTATCCAGCTGCTTTGCAATTGATAAGATGCAGCTGGTTAGAAGGCCTTCTGTAATGAAGAGACATCTCTGAAATTCTTCAAAATACGAAAATCTGCTCCCTGACATTTTTCAGAAAACAACAACGAAACAAAACCAAACAGAAAAACCCACCTCCACACCAAAACAGCATTCACCCAGCAATGCTGCCACTCCATATCCTTAATTCAGGCTAACCAAAGACAGCAAGAGGAACCCAGAAACCACCAAAGTATGATCACTTTCAACAATATTCCCCCCCTTTGAAGATGGTACCTACTAAAATGTGGAAGATAGATAAAGCTGCAGTAATATGAGAGGTATGTGTACCAACAGCACACGTGAACACTTCCTTGCTGTACATTGGACCAAAGCACTCATTCTTGCTTTTCTTAAGTGCAATAAATAAGTAAACTGACTGTACCTTCAAAAATTAAAAGTATCTAGGCATCCTGCTTTTCCTTTTTTGCAGTGCTATCCTAGTGAAAGACTTTCAGAAAGTACAGATTTACAGCTGCAATGGTATACCCACCTATTCTTTCAGGTCAAGATTTAATGAATTAGAGGATGGAAAACACCCATGTTTTTGTACAAAGGAGCAAATATTTTTGTACAAAGCAAAAAACAGTACCTTTTTTTTTTTTTTTACACACCATTTAGAAAAGAAGCAAAATCCACCACTTACCAGAGTCTCTGTCACATTCTCATTTGATTGCACTGTAAATGCAGTGGTATCCTACCTATAGAAAATAAAAACAACGAAGCAACAATATTTGTCATGGGATGTAACCAGTAAAGACCTGATTTTTTATGGCTTACTCAGGCATAACCATCAATAGCTGAGCTTGGATGGAAAATTGATAATCTAAATCACAGTATCACACAGAATCACAGAATGGCCAGGGTTGGAAGGGACCTCAAGGATTGTGAATCTCCAACACCCTGCCACATGCAGGGCCCCCAACCTCCCCGTTTAACGCTAAACCAGGCTGCCCAGGGCCCCATCCAACCTGGCCTTGAACACCTCCAAGGATGGGGCATCCACAACCTCTCTGGGCAGCCTGTTCCAGTACCTCACCACTCTCTGGGTAAAGAATTTCCCCCTGATAAATAGGTATGAATATCAATATTAAAGACCTTCCTTTTTCAAAAGTGTTCCACGACTCTAAAATGTTTCAAGTTATTCAAATAGGTGAAGAATACTTCGCTGAATAGAAGTGAATTGCAAGGACTTTGCTTCAGGCACACTGCACTTCTGAACAGCGAATGCCAGAAGTTTATTTTGCTAGACTGCACGTGCACAGGGAGTGCAGAGCTCGGAGTTGCTTACACATCCTCTGGACTCTGGGCTTTTATTTGCACAGCGCAGACACTGCTCAGTAATTAGAGATGTGAAGCTTCATATGCATTAATTAGAGAAAGTGGTGGCAGCTTTGTATTTTGGCTCTTCCTTCTGAATACTTTACTAATGTAAAAGGCCTGGAGCAAAATTAATAAGCACTGAAAGATTCGTTTTCAGCCTTGCAGATGCCCAGCTTTTTTGTGTGCATATCTGAACAGTGGTGTGCAGAGCATGCTGTGGGTAAGCCAGCCTCTGAATTCCAGCTGCTGGAATTTAAGAAGGCTCCAGATTATCTGCATTATCTTTTGGGATGAGGGCCCTGGAGCTTGAGAGTGTAAGTGTGCATTGCACTGCTGCAGTGCCTCGTGCAGATCCTCAGCATTATCACAGCAGTAAATAAACAACTCAGATTTAACTCCCAGAGTAAAACATATGTTAGGTGAAAACAATATTGCAGAAACAAATAAAACTAATTTCATGTATAAATGCATAAATACATAGAGTCACTGAACAGGTGTGTAATCTGTGAGGAAGCCATGCTTTACAGGCTTTTGAGATTATTAGAAAAATCCGAAAAAGAGAGCAAGAAAAATACTAATCCAGTTCTTTCATATGGAAAACAAGAAGACAGTCCTGCTAAGATAGTGGGAGTTTTCCAATTAAATTCAGCTAGGCCAAGAGCGCCAAGAATATCAGCAACCTTCTAGGAACATCCAGGAAGACTTTCTGAGAGCAGACAAGTTCAGGATTTGTATCAGCAAGGCATTATTGTGCAGCTGGTCTGCAGAGCAGAGTTTTCAAAACTGTGCAACTAGTCTTAATCTCCTCCCAACAAAACAGAAAAAAACTCTCAAAACTTGCTTGTTTCTAACCTGTGCAAATCTATTAAATGCCGTGCTGGATGCCCAAGTAGAAGTGAAGATCAGAACAAGTCATAATTCGTTTACTAAAGGAGAACACGGATAAGACATTTCCATTTGCAAAATAAAAATAGGCCAGACATAAAACAAAAGAAATAACAAAAGGAAAGGCAAGGCAGAAAGATACTTGATGACAGTACTATTCGATAACAGATTTCACAGGCTTAAAGAGAACACCAAAACAAAAAAGATTCAGGCTGGACATTAGGAAGTATTACTTTTCAGAAAGGGTGGTCAGGCACTGGAACGGACTGCCCAGGGAGGTGGTGGAATCACCGAGCCTGGGGGTGTTCAAGGAAAGACTGGATGTTGTGTTGAGGGACACGGTTTAGTAGGAGCTATTGGGAATAGGTGAACGGTTGGACTGGGTGATCTTTTAGGTCTTTTCCAACCTTGGTGATTCTATGATTCTATGAAAACGAATGAAAAAAGCGCAGTGGCTTCAGTATTTTTACAAAAAGAAAAAAGAAAAGACTGGAGATGCATTTTAAATTATACATATAAAGTACAAAAGCTGTGAGACACTGTGTGTCTTCACAGTGTGAAGCTTCATTCACCTTCCTGAAATGCATTTCTGCCAGCCTGCTTCATTACACGGCTGAAGGGCACCACACTATGAACAGCTGCGTGACAATTTTTCAAGACAATTGCAAGGGCTTAGGAGGGGTAGCAGGAAACACGCAGATGGATTGGTTTTAAACGACAAGGTTATGCTTGACCTAAGGAACTCTTTGTCTAGACTAGGCTACACAATGGGGTAGGTACCTCTTCTTTATCAGCCTCAATTTCCTGGTACAACAATCTGTATCTCCGGTTAGCAATTTCATCTTCATCTGAGCTGTTAGTCCTGGCAGTGCTCTGCCAGCAGCTGATCTGGCCGTCCAGGATCCTGGCACTACAGATGCTTCATTGCCAAATGCAGCAATCGGGTGTTTTGGGGAAAAGCCAACCCACAGGTATTTTTGGCACATCCATATCACAGCACCACAGGCCAGCAGCAGCGCAGACAGCAGCACAGCTGAGAACATTACCATGGCTGCGACGTGGCGCTTCCGCACAGATTTGTGAACAGCAGCCTCTGTGCTTTTCCTGCATTCATGCATGGAAGAAACACGACAATGTCCCACGGTCCCTTCACCTGCTACAGATGATCTCCCAGTGTGCTCCATGGACCCAAAAGATTTTCATTAGCGGCGCCTCTGTCTCTGTGCCTAAGCACCAGGACTTCCATCTCTTGCTGGGTGGGGAGAGGCTGCACAGGCACTACCCTCTGGGCCGAGGGCTGGGGCTGTGCCCTGGGATCTGGGCTTTGTCTGTGGGGAGCACTGCAGAGCAGAATCCCTCACGCTTTCCCCATCGTGCATGTCCTGAGCTCTTCCACAGGACACCCCCCAGGCTGGAGATCGGGCTCCAGCCAGCGCAGGCCACAGCTGGAGCCAGCCCTGGGGAGAAACACTCCTGCAGGCTCCTACCACACAGGACCCCGCTGAGCAGCTGACCCCTGTGGGAGCTGAGAAGTGTCACAGATGTCTGCAAGTACCTTCTCTGGCACACCACTGGAACAACTCTCCACAGCCCACTGAGGTCAGCTACTTCCAAAGAGCCATCCCTGGCTTCTTTTACACATGCTCTGTGCCCACACACTCAGGTTTTGCTGCTGACCCGGTGTGCAAGGGCAGGCAGCAAGAGCCTGCAGGCACACAGTGACACTGGTGAATGATGCGGGACAGAAATTACCTGGCATGCCAGTTGTTGGTGCTGCCTGGGTTCCACTGTCAGAGACCAGCCACCACAGCCAGCTATCTGCAGGCTGAAATTCAAGCTCCAGCACAAGCACCTTCAGAATCAGCATCTCCAGCCCACAGCTTTCACCGCCTGGCACATCTCCAAGGCAGTTTCTCCCTCCGGGAAAGTCAACAGCGTCCTCAAAGAGTTTGCTATCTCAGTAAGTCTCCGCCCACTACTTCTTCTGGAGGAAAGCCCGAGAGGAAAAGCTTTGCCACAGAGCCCCATAAGACCCCTCTGCTGCTCTTCATGGCCGAGCAGCTGGGAGCAATTACTCCACGTGCCCTGACTCAGGCTCACCCTCCTTTGTGCTCCAATTCTGCCAGAGCTGATGTGGGGGTGGAGGGGCTCCCACTCTCGGCCTCGGCACGTTAGTTTTCGCATGGCCTACCTAAGTGTGACCGCCATCATCTCTTGTCTTTGAGGGAGCAGATAAGGACGAAGGTGAAGCACCCCTGGGATTGTTTACGATGTGGACGCAGAGATCGCCCAGACCTTCCACGTGCAGGTATGGCCAGTGCGTGCGGCAGGCTGCTTGGAGGGAAACCGTCCTCCTGCGGGTGTGGAGGGACGACTGCTGGCGGGAAGGAGGAGGGCAGCTGCCTTCCCCCATCAGCAGCGCCGTTCTGGCGTCCCACGGCAGCCCAGGGAGCGGAGCAGAGCAAGTCAGGTTTCTGCGGCTGGCAAAGGGAGCCGTGCGGATGTGCCGCGGCGCTTCCCGCTTTGTATCTACAGGAGGAGCCCCGCAAAGCCCTCGGCCGTGTCAGATTGGAGGCGCGGAGCAACTGAGGAAACGCAGAACGCACCTGCGTGTGCCGAGTGGAAATTCACGGCAATTCGCAAAAGACAGCAGAGATTTTTAGTAGTAATAATAAGAATAAAAGGTTGATGACTTTCTGCCCGCGCCGAGGGCGGTTACTAGAGCGGCGTGTTGGGCCCGGGCGAGGGAGGAGCTGCGGGGCCGACTGGAGCGAGATGCGCGGGGCCGTGTGACGTCATCACCCTGCGCCGCGAGGACGAGCGGGCCGTGCGGAAGTGGTGCAGGGCAGCCCCGGGCTCCGAGCGCCCGCTTCAGCTTCAGCTTCTACAAGTGGGTGTTCGGGGGGACACCGGGGCGGGGGTGGCTTTGCGTTGGCCTCGTGGGGCCTTTGTGGTGCTCAGGGCCTCTGCTCAGTGTGGGGAGGTGCGCTGTGTTCGTCCACATCCCCAATCCAGGGTACATCGCTGCCTCATTCCCCTCCACGGTTCGGCCATAAACTCCCCCAGTCCCTCTTTCTGACCCCCAGGGTCATGCTCTCCCCTCGATTCCCCCCCAACACTGACCTTTAGAGATCCCCCACCCCCCAATTCCAGTTCCCCGCCATTCCTTTTCGACACCACCCCCCAGTTCTCCATTTTTACCCCCAGGGTCCCTTCCCCACCCTCACCTCATCCCTCCCCTCCTTATTCCCCTATTCTGATCCTCTCCCCCCCCTCCCAATACCCCCTCAGTTCCTCTTGCCTCAGATCAGATGTCCACAACATAGACACCTCCCTGTAAGGTACCTCACTACTGCTAATTAGGGAGCCACTAATGCTCACATGTGGAGATTAAGGATAGGAAGGAGCTGTTCAGATGCAAATATCTGGTGAAATGTAGGTTGTTACTCCCAGACTGTGGAAGGACATTCCTTTGTCCAACAACACCTGCACTGTCAGTAGATACCCACGTCTAGGACAACTGAAACTGTCCCTGCTGTGCATAACGAGGGCAGCCTATAAAGGGATTTAGCTGAACAAATGGAGTCGTGTGCCATAGGAGCATGACTAAGCTTATTTCTTTCCCTTCTGCTTCATCACCTGTATTTTCTAGATCTTCCTTGACTGCAGTGGCTGTTGTGTCATGGACATTCCTGCGTGTCCTCAGCTGTTATCAGCAAGCTTGTCCCAGCTTTTGTGTCTTCTTGCAGGACTTTATTGGATACAGCTAGTGATAGATGGAGATAAAACGAGGGATTCCTTTGCAAACTGTATCCTTAAGTGTCCAGAAGTGAATGAGCCTACGACTCATGTGCAGTACACCATGGAAAAGATTCTCTCATTTTGGTCACTTGAGCTATTATAGAATAACATCATTAACTGTTGCGTGGTCTTGATCAGGCTGCTTACCAACTGCTTGATCAAGGAGAGCAGGCAGAAGTCTTTTGTCAGCAATCTGAGGTGTCTGCAGATCAATGAGCAGCTGCCCATGGGAGCTGCAATTGCCCTGGCATTCTCTGGCCAAGCAGAACAACAGGCCACGGAGTTCAGCCAACTTCTTCACACAGCTGCTGGGGGAAACACAGGTGATGCTCAGCATCAACCTGGTCAGGGCTGTGATAGGGCAGCTTTGGCTGCTTTCACCTGACATGGACCTGATACTTGCAGAGGAGTGTGAAGGCTCCAGCTGATAGAGTTTCTTTACAAGTAAAAGAGTAGACAGGGATGGTGTGGGCCTACTGTTGTGTTAATGTGTTAGCAGAGAGGGCTGATGTACCTCATGGCTTCTTTGCCTCTGTCTTCACCAGCAATGCTTTCCTGGCTTTCATGCCTAAAGGCAGGATTCCAGAGCACAACTACCAAATGGTGGGAGAACTCCTCGACAGCAGCCCTGCCAAGAAGGTCTTGGGCTTCCATGGTAGACAAAAAGCTTTACCTGTGTCAGTGTGTGCTGGTAGCCCAGAAAGCCAACAGTATTCTGGACTGCAACAAAAGAGCGGTGGGCAGCAGGGCAAGGGAGGCGATCGTCTTTCTCTACTCTGCCTTCATGAGACCCCAACTAAAGTATTGTGAATCCTCTTGTGGTGTCCTGGCCCATCTCGTGGCTTGGAAGATCATGGTGATCTTACTTCCGTCTCGTCAGCTGATGGCAGGTCACAGGAATGCTGGCGGGTTGGGTAGTAGGTGGTTGCTGAGATGATGGATCTGTGCTGAATGAGGCATCTGGAGGTGGGGGCTCTGGGGCCAGGCCGCTCTGCTCCGGGGCTGGGCCAGGTTTTCATTTCTTTATGTACTGCTGTGTTGCTGCAGCTGCCCTTCTGTATTGTAATTGCTTTTTTTGTTCGTGAATATTAAAACGTGTTATCTCTGTGTTGGTTGTCATCCTGCTCTCTTTTCTGTGTTTTGCAGGTCAGCTCGTGCTAGAAGTTGGTGGTGTCATTGTATGAATGAAGGTCAGTTCAGGAGTAGCTGCTGATGGAAGGAATCAAGTCCACGTTAATGAACTGAAGCATCTCCTGGTAAGGTGTCAGAGCCGGCAGTAACCATGACTGTTGTGAAAAGCAGAGGGCTGGCTCATCCAAGTGCTTGCTGATTGATGTGTGAGAGCATCTGCCTTCTCCAACTGAACAATAAGAAAGCAGGATATGCTGAATCATTACAGCTCACGGCTGTAATGGCTTATGGCTCCCACTGATGTTACGTCATGCTGAGGCATCCGTTTTGACATCTTATCTTCAACAAGAGGACGTCAATTCTAAACCGATTCCAGAAATCCCATCAGAGGGAGCAGATGTTCCGGCAGACAGAACAAACTGTGATCTTCAAGGACCCTTGCGGCACAAACCGTTCTATAGTTCAATGATCACTAAGAAACATCCCAACCCATGCCATCCTCTGCCTCTCTGATCTTCCAGGACCCTTCCAACACAAACCAATCTACGGTTCTTTGATCATCAAGGAACTCCCAACGCAGGCCATCCCAACCAAGCCATCCTGTGGTTCTTAATGATCTTCCAGGACCCTTCCAACACAAACCATCCTATGGTTCTATGATCTTCCAGGACTTTCCCAACGCATCCATGCTATGGTTCTTAATGATCTCCAAGGACCCTCCTGTGCTGGTGATGTCACAATGCCGTGCTGAGCTCACAGAGGCCCCAGGGTGGGGCGGGGGCAGTGGGTCAGCGCTCACCCTGCCGGCCCCATTCTGCGGGTGTGCAGGTCTGCGAGCAGCTGTGCGAGCGGTGCAGTCATGCGGGCCCAGTTTGCCAGCGGAAATTTAACAGCGCTGCAGCGCGTGAAGCTGCTGCAGGAGCTGATGGAGGTGAGCTCTGGGTGGGCGGGCACAGAAGGGCCGGCGGGACGAGCTGCCGGCTGGAGGGCGCCCTGCCCGTGGCGCGGCAGCAGAGGGCCGGGCACCTCCGGCGGGATGCAGAGCTGCCGGCAGCGCCTCGGTGCCAGCGCCGCTCCTCTCTCCTCCCACAGGCTCATGAGCGGGCTGTGGAGAACCACAGAGCTGCGGCCAAGGAATTGCTGATGAAGGTGAGCGGATGCAGCGGCACGGGCCGGTGTGGGTGTGCGGGCTCAGCAGTGCTGGCGTGGGGTGGGAGAAGTCCCCCCGTGCGGGTCTGCAGCTGCCGCCCTGCGGGCGCCGGGCGCCCCGATGGAGGAGGTGGGAGGGGACGGCGGCACGGAGCTCCGTGGGAGCACCGGTGCCCTGATGGCCTCTCCTCCTTGCCCGCAGGAGTGCCAGAAAGCACGGGATGAAAGAGTGGCTGCTAGGCGAGAGGAGCTGAAGCAGGTAGGGTGGAGCAGGAGCTCGTCCTCAGAGCTCGGCGTCCTCACGGCTCTGGCTGTGAGGAGGACCTCGGTCCTGGTCCCTTGGGTCCATGGGTCCCAGCACAGCCATCCCACATGGCCCAGCTGTTGTCTTGCAGGAGAAGCAGCTCATCGCCCAGCTGGAAAAGCAGCTGCACGCTGAGACCAAGGAGATTGAGGTAGTGTGGAGGGGCGAGGGGATCGGGGCTGCCCGCCCCCAGGCTGGGGACCTGGAGGAGGGCTGCAGCGGGCATGGCGCTCACGCTTTTGTCTGCCAGGTGCTGCGCCAGGAAAAACAGCGCCTGCAAGAGGAGCTGGAGGAGCTGGAGGTGGAGAGTGCCTGGTGAGTGGGACTGGGCCCTGCAGCCCACGCCTGCACCCCAGGGTCTCTGCAGCACCCAGGGCAGCAATGGGGCTGCAGCGCTGCTGGGCTTGGGGCTCGGGTTCCGTTCGGCACATGGCGGGACGGAGCAGCCCCATCCCAGCCCTGGGGTGGGCACACACTGCTGGGGAGCCCCCGCAGTGACAGAGGCCGGCACCTTCCAACCAAGCCTTGTGCCCTACAGGCAGCAGCATCAGCTGGAGCTGGAGGCAGCCCCCGTGCCTGGGGCTTTGCTGCCGGAGCTGGTGGAGGCACAGCTGGTAAGGGACAGAGCCCACCGCACCCTCACCCCACCCACAAGGGTCTCCCCGGGGACGGGGCTCCCTGCAGCACCGGGGCTGTGCTGCTGCGCTGCCGGCTCCCGCTGTCCCGCACGAGCCCCGGCTGTGCAGCAGGGCCTGACCACTGTCCCTGCCCTGTGTTCACCTACAGGAGAAGGAGGAGCGGGCGAGGAGACGAGGGCTCGCCTTCTGGA
>NW_024885639.1:0-9430 GCF_019232065.1 Centrocercus urophasianus
AAAGACCCCCCTCTTCTTCACAAACAGGCAGGTTGTGAATTTAGGGTTTCCAACATGGAGGGAAGGGGTTTTTTTTTACAGCAGAATACATCCGCCTTCCGTTTCTTTTCTCCTCTTCCCCTCCCGCCTTCCCCCCCCGGGAGCCCCGTTTCTTCTCGCAGCCCTCCATCACCTTTACCTTCCCCCGATTTTTATTATTCTTTCGGAGGACCGAGGAGGGAAAATGGGGAGTGATAAATATCTCAACACCTTCGCACTCCAAAGTTCTGGGCGCAGAGTTTGTGCTTAAACGTTCCCTTCTCTCGAAGTGAAAGTTGGAGCTCTACGAATCACCCAGCGCGGATCCAGCCCGCCTTTAATTGGAACAGAGGAGAGAATCGAATATTTATTATTCCTCCCGAGATTTTTTTTATTTATTTCTTTTTTTTTTTTTTTTTTTTTTTTTTTTTGAAAGCCGACAATCCCTCGGAGTCAATAATTAAGGATCGCGGCCGTCCTCGGCGAAGATAAATGAGCGGCGTTTGAGAGATGAGGTACAAAGCGAACCTTCGGCGGATGCCACGAGCGAAAAGAGCCGTTGGGCGAATGGGGATCGTAAATTTCTTTTATGGACGTTTCCAAAACAAAACCCAAAGAAATCGCTGTTATTTTTAGCTGCTTTTTTTTTTTTTTTTTTCTTTTTTGGCCGAGCCTCCCCGCTCCGTTTTGCTTTTGGTTTGTTTTGTGTTGGTGTCGGTTTTGGTTGTTTTTTTTCCTTCTTCTTCTTCCTTAAGAATCCTATGGCAGACAGGAAGGCCTTGGAGAAATTCCCACCTCTGCCCTTCCAGACGATTTCAGCAAACCTATTCATAAGAAAGGCGCTGCTGTTTGCTAATTAATTCCCGGCTTCTCAGCCAGGGTAGAGGAGTTTACTTTTTAATAAGACTTATTTATCATGCCGAGGGAACCGAATGAGAATAACTCCCAGCAAGGACATCACTCTCGCCGCAGACAATAACACATCTCGGCGGAAGATGCAATGCAGATCTGGGAATGCATAAAGGATTTAATCAGTGCAAAAAAACCCAAACCGTCCCTTCGTGGGCACTTTGTCTGCGGCCGTGTTAAAAGTAGATGGGGCTTTCGTCTGTCGTGAGAGAGGAGCTCAGCAGCCGGGGAAGGGAAGGGAGGAAAAAGCTCTTATTTATTACCGAGCTGCGGCTGCTGTCAAACCCCCAACGCTCGGATCTATCGCATGAGACTTTTTATCTCCACCGAGTTTATTTTGTTTTATTTTAGAGGAACGGAGAGCCCAGACGCAATTAAATATACGGTAGATACAATTAAATATACAATGGATATCTTTTTTTTTTTTTTTTTTGAAGTACAGTGGCTCCTTGCCAACTGCAGAGAGGAGCCTCTGCCTTTTCAGTTTGCTGCCTGATTCACCCTTATCCATCAGATTATTTTCTGCTCAAGATCGTTTTCGTATTTCTTAAGGGTTTTTCTCCTCTGTCTTCGCGGCGGAGGAAGTTGACGCTTTAGAGAAGAGAAAGAAAGGGAGAAAAGCATCGGAGAGAGGGAGAAATTCATAAACAGGAGGGAAAAAAAGAGGGGGGAGGAGGAAGTACATGAAGAGAGAAAGAAAAGAGAAAGGTTTCATTTTGCCATCTGAGGGTTTGCAGTGGGTTTTTAGACTCTGGGAGCTTGGACTGAGGGAGGGAGGAATGCTAAAATACCAAAGGGTTACAAAGTTAGGAGCAAATGGTCTGGAGATGTTTGTTTTCTGAGGGGGGAAAAAAAAACCAGCAATCAAAGTGGTTTTGGAATTACATCTCAGCAATGGTAGTTCCAGATTCAACACTGGTGAGGGTGAAGCAGTGCAATGAAGGGCTGTGTTTTCTAAATACAACCTGTGCTGCCAGAGAGAGAGAGAGAGGGGCTGACAAACAGGCCAAAGGAAGCACATTCTTGAATTCATGCCCTTGCTTCAATCTGCTTAAAATATTTGCTCTGAATTCCAAAGACATTGTGAGTCTCTGAGTAAACAGCAAATAGAGCCAAGTGTGTCAGGACGGGGCTACCTGCATAGGGCATATCAAGGCTTTGCTGTTTTCCAATTAAAAACAAACAGAGCAGAGGATGGCCCTACCCTCAACTTAGTGCACTTTTCTGACTCCATAACATCCTGCTGGTTTTTATGCCTGATTTGAAAAGGTCGGGGATAGGAAGGCCAGAATCTCATTCCTCTCTCGTGCTTGTAGTTAGCAATTATCCATTCTGTAGGCTTGTCTTGATGTTAATGTGTGTGTTAGCTGCATGTGGATCTGCATGTATATCCATACACCCGTATCAGTGGGTGTATGTGTGAATGCATGTGTGTATATACTTACACACAGAGAGAAATATGGGCCTAAATAGAAGTATTTAGATGCAGCCACGTGTACTTGTGTGTATGTAGTTCCACAGCCTTGCTGCTATGCTCTAAGGGAAAGAAAGGGGCAAACAAACAACAGCCAGGAAAAACTACCCCCCAAAATCAGCTCAGCACTTTTGCACTGCAACATTTGATGAGCCTTCTGAGGCTGCACGCAGGACAAAATCTGCTCAAAGCATCTGTTCACCCTGTTCTGCAGGACCCTATTCATGTCATGTGCCTTTCAGGCCCCAAGATGGATTCATAGGCCGGGTACTATTATTGTGTGTTTTCTCCTAACCTTTCAGGTCAGCTTCCAATAGACAGCTGGAAACGGCCTGTCACGTGGCCTTGGGGTGCCAATGTTCTGCCATAGGGGTGTCAAGACCCTGGTAGCTGGAAAAATCATTTTGGGGAATCCCGGAGATGCAGAAGACAACGTACTACGAAAGCTCCACTCTCTTTGGGGGCTATTCCTATGGGAGCACCAACGGGTTTGGCTACGAGGGCCCCCAGCAGCCCTTCCAACCGGGTTCCCACGTGGAGAACGACTTCCAGAGGTCCGCCTGCTCCCTCCAGTCCCTCGGCAACACGACCCAGCATGCAAAAAGTAAAGACCTGAATGGGAGCTGTATGAGGCCGAGTTTGCCCCAGGAACACCATCCGCCTCCGACTGTTTCACCACCCCCAAACCCCACCACCAACAGCACCAGTAGCAACAGCAATAACCAGTCAGGGAGCAGCAAAAGTGCCCCGAGTAAAGCCAACCTCAGTGCAAACTCCAGTCTCACCAAGCAGATTTTCCCTTGGATGAAAGAATCGAGGCAAAACTCGAAACAGAAAAGCAGCTCCCCTAGCACAGGTACACCGTTCTTCTTTTGTGAGCATCTCTTTTCCTAAATCGCTGGGTAACAAAGAGCCACGGGATCTTGTTTAGAGGATGGATGGGGGGAAAGAATGCAGAGAGGTTGCAGATACTGGGCACGACCCACAGCTGCTAGCTGTGTGCACCCCATGGCCTTGCTCCATCCTGCATTGCTGGCTGAGAACACTTGGCTTATCCTACAACAACCAGAGCACGGCAGGGAAGTACAACCAGGCAGCTGAATAGGGCCACTGCCTGACTGTGCAGATACACACAGCCCAAAATGTGCAGCCACCAACTGCCCAGCGATGCTGAAGCTGAGTGCTTGATCTCTTCCTTCCCCCTGCCTCAGACACAGCGGTCAGTGCTCTGAGTGTACGTGTGCACACAGGGAGCATATGCATAAATAGGTGGAGATTTTTGCATGCATGCATCTCTAATGCAATCAAGGAAAAAAAGAAAGAAAGATCAGTGTGGAAATGGCACTGTGGTGACAAATGCATCTGTATAAACTCTGCAGCACACACTTCACCGTGCTAATATCATGTATCCATTATGCACGTGCTTATAGTGCAAAAATATCAGTGTGAATGGAATTTGGTATTTAACAACGTGCGTGCAACTGATTCTGTTACTCAAAAAACGAGGCACAAACAGGATGTGCATCTGTGTGCCTTCCTGCTTCTGCAAACAAACTACCTCCCAACACTGCCCCGCGTTAATATTAATTGGCTTCACAGTCGTTGCCCCCCTGCCAAAGATTATTTTCTCAAAATTATCTGTTGAAAATAATCGACTCCTAAATAAATGGCCCTGGAATCCTTTTCTACATGACATGATCAAATTTTCATAAACCAGGGGCAGCTTTGGAGAACAGAACTCTTAATAAATGACATGATTATGGAGTGCAGGCTAATGCAAAGGGGTGAGGAACGGGGGGAGGGGGGGTCGAGCTCTCGTGCCTGTTCCAGGATTTATTAAGAAACGATGCATTCAATTTCTGCATGTAAGTAATTATCTTTTATTTCATTTCACGGCCAGCAGAAACCTGCAGCGGCGAGAAAAGCCCTCCGGGCTCCTCGGCCTCCAAGAGAGCCCGCACAGCTTACACCAGTGCTCAGCTGGTGGAGCTGGAGAAGGAATTCCACTTCAATCGCTACCTTTGCCGGCCCCGACGCGTGGAGATGGCCAACCTGCTGAACCTCAGTGAGAGGCAGATCAAAATCTGGTTCCAGAACAGGAGGATGAAGTATAAGAAAGATCAGAAGTCAAAAGGGATGGGCTCTTCCTCCGGAGGGCCTTCCCCCACCGGCAGCCCCCCCCAGCCCATGCAATCCTCCGCCGGGTTTATGAACGCCTTGCACACCATGAGCAGTAACTATGATGCCCCTTCCCCACCTTCCTTCAACAAGCCCCACCAAAATGCCTACGCCATGTCAACTAACTACCAAAACCCCATCAAAGGCTGCCCCTCCCAACAGAAGTACACCAACACGGCCCCCGAGTACGACCCCCACGTGTTACAAGGGAATGGGGTGACCTACGGGACTCCCAGCATGCAGGGAAGTCCCGTCTACGTTGGAGGTAACTACGTGGACTCTCTGCCCACCTCTGGCCCATCCCTTTACGGCCTCAATCACCTCCCACATCACCAGGCAGCCAGCATGGACTACAACGGGCCCCCGCAGATGCCTCCAAGCCAACACCACGGACCATGCGAGCCCCATCCCACCTACACAGACCTTTCCTCGCATCACGCATCTTCTCAGGGCAGAATCCAGGAGGCCCCCAAGCTGACCCACCTGTGATCGGGAGCAGGGATGGGCTCCAGTGAACTGGATGGCAACCAACACACGAGTTGGAGGGGGCACGGGGCAGGACGGCCTTCAGAAACATTTGTGTTGAGCTGTTTTCTTCCTTTCTTCACTTAGGCAAGTTCTACCAAGCTGTTGAGTTTGCCAGTGTTATTTCCGGGTTGTGTTTGGCCCAATTTCCAAGGGTTTCAGTATTTAATGTCTAAAGCATTTCTCTCTCTGAAAAGATATACCTCCTGCGTGTCAACACAAATGTTTCTGAAGCGGCTCTGGGGGAGTTTTATGGGAACCTAGGAGATTTTTAGCGGCGACACCCTTAATTTCCAAACCCAGGGCAGATTATCACTGATAATTCTTGGTCAGTGGAAAGCAGATGGCCAGCCAAACCTTCACAGTTGGTGCCTCTGCATCTACACGTGGCTACACAGGTTAGCACAAGGGATGCACAAGAAAACTGCCCTCCACTTCAGTCCTCAAGAGCTTTGAGCTTTCCTCCCCAGCCTCCAGAGGCAGGGCATCCTTCTTCGCTGAGTTACTTCCCACCAATCCCCACACAAAAGGCAAATATACACACCTGCCAACGCGTGGGATCCACGCTCTTCCCCTCCCATCCACGCCTCCCCTCTCAAAAATCATAATGAAGAATAGAAAAGAAAACGAGAGAGGTGTAAGAACTGCAAAAAAGAGTTTCTAAATTGCTTAAAACCCCACCGACAGGAACGGCAGCCCAACGAGAGGAAGAAAATGTTGACAGGTCTGAATATTTTTCCACCTTTGCCACCGATGAAGTGAAGTTTCCATTTGATGATACCAGGGTTTTTGGGTTTTTTTTGGTTTTCTTTTTTTTCTTAGGGTTCATTAATAGAAAAGCAATCTTAAGACTTAGAAGTCCTATGCTTCTTTCCTCCTCTTCTCTTGACCTTACGTGAAAACAGGGTATATTTGAACAAATTGAATGTCCTCCAATGGAAGCAGAAGTGAATGGATCTCTAGGATTTGCTAATGCTTTATTGTCTGGACATCTTTGTTGCACTTAGAGTTTACATATAATGGGTATAAAAACAAGTTTGAAGGGCGTTCATTGAACTCAGTCGAGACGTCCTTCAATAGGTGTGTGTTCTGGTGAACATTCATATATATTTATTGGTTATAGCCAGTTTAAAATATTTTCCTTTTTGTATTATTTATCCCCAATATTATGTATTTATATGAGGGAAAAAAAAAAAAAAGAATCAAATTGTACTTTTTTAGTATTTACTTGTTATAAAGGACATTGTGTTTCCTTGTCATTGTACAACAAGCTTATTTTAGTTACTGTAATTTAGAAAGATGAGTAGTTTTATGTTACCTTCGTACTTATGAATAATGTAATTAGTTCTACTGGAGGCATGAGAGCAGAACCAGACTGTAATTGTATAGTCCTGAATTAGAAGAACTATAGCTAATCCCTCCCTCCCATCTTGCCCCTCCTCTTTGGAGATCTTTCTTTGTTCTTATAGTAGTTATTTTATTTCCTTGCTTAAGGGTTGTCTGTTGAACAATTCTTGAATAAACTTTCTGTTATCAATTTCATCTCGTCCTAGCAGTTGGATTTAAAAGCAGGAAGAGGAAAGGGATAAAGGATAAAGGAAAAGGATAAAGGAAAAGGAAAAAGAAAAAAATAAAGGAAACAGGGAAAAAGGGAAAAGAGGGAAGAAAAGATATAAGAGGGAAAAGGGAAAAAAGGAAAAAGGAAAAGGGAAAGAAAGAAGAAAAAGGGGAGCAGAAAAAGGGAAAAGGAATAAGAAAAAGAAGAAGAAGAAAAGGAAAAAGAAGAAGAAAAAGAAGAGAAAGAGAGAGAAAGAGAGAGAAAAAGAAAAAAGAAAAAAGAAAAAAGAAAAAAAAAGAAAAAAGAGAAAAAAAGAAAAAAAAGAAAAAAGAAAAAAAAAGAAAAAAAAGAAAAAAAGGAAATGGAAAAAAAAAAGGAAAAAGAAAGGAAAAAGAAAAAAAAAAAGAAAAAGGAAAGGAAAAAGAAAAAAGGAAAAAGGAAAAAGGAAAGGAAAAGGAAAAAGAAAGAAAAATAAAGAAAGAAAGGAAGGAAAGAGAGAAAAGAAGAGCGCTGCAGACCAGGCCGGGGAGCGGAGCGGCCCACGCCGTTCGCAGAGGCCGAGATTTGGGGCCGCCCCGCTCCGCGCCCCCCCCCGCACCCGCGGTCACAAAGCGGGGTCACGTGGCGCCGAGGCCGAGCCGCCATTGGGCCGTAAATGAAAACAAAGGAAAATGATTAATCGCGCACAAAATATTACTAATAATGAAAGAAAATGGCCCGAGTTTCCACGCAGGGATTTTAAAGGGGGGTTTGCCGTGTGTGCACACGCGTGCATGCACACGCACGGGGATGGTCACGCGTACACAAGCACCAGCACACGTATCTTCATGCAAGCACGCTGGAAATTGTCATTAAGGGAAAGAAAGCTGCTGTGAAGGGCTGCAATGTAGGAGCCAGCAATGGGGGGAGCGGCCCTTGGCAGCAGCAAGCATCACACTGCGCAAAATTCGGGTTTTTATGCTCCAAAGCCTTAAGAAAACTTATACGAAAGCAGCGAGGGGCAGTATAAGTTTTACGGCTCTGGAAAGTGGGGTGGGGGGAGCTGATGTCAGACTGGAGATGCTCCGATGTTGGGGGATATGGAGGGAGGGAAAGGCTGGGCAGGACTTACCCGGTGTGGGTGTAAATGTGAGCGTGTGCACTGTCCGTGGATTTGCACACAGGTTTGCACACTCAGGAGCAGCCGTGGGTGTCTGAATAACACCCTCCCCCCCCCCCCCCAGGTGAAATTGTGGAGAGAAGAGAGATTTCCATGAGAAACGATCTCTTCTTTCTCCCTCTCTCCGATCTCGCTTAATAAATGAAGTTCCAGGTTAATAATTATAACCTTCGCGCAATAATAAATAGCGGTATGAAAGAAAGACGGGGCTTGTTTTTCTCCCAAGACCTGTTCTCGGTTCTGCCCATCCATGCAGAGAGTAATTTACCATTCGAGGATACTATAATTTAGAAGCATAAAAGCGTTGCAAGCGCTGATCGGGATCGGGGCAAATAAAGGGCTCAGGCAGTGGCTTCTCGCCCCCCTCCTCCCCCGCTCCCTCTTTGCTAAATACCATTTTCTCGATCCCACAACCCAATCCGGTTTTGTATCAGGGTTCCCCAGCATCTAGTTAAGGATCCTTAAGGAGAACTCAAGGCGATGCTCGGGGCAAGGAACCGCTCTTGCTTTTTCCAGTCGCTTCTGCACGGACTCCTGCAAATCTCCTCATCTTCACGTTCCGTCTGGGCCGCTCTATGAGGGGAGCAGACCCGGCTTTGCCCCGCAGTGATCGCATCTCCCAACCGCTCCCGAGCCGTGGGAATCTCTTCCCATCAGGCTATGTATGCCCTCCCCCCCCCCCTCCCCAGAGCTCACATTATTTTCTTCGGAGCTCGTGGGAAAAGAGTCGGCTCTTTCCTCGAGAGATGCCGTTCTCTTGTTTTGTTTTATTTTGCAGCTTTGGTGTTAGCAAAAGCAGCGGAACCAGCTGAGGGCGGCTGGGAAAATGTTTCCTTTTGCATCCCCAACTCTTTGGCTGCACCTCAGCCTCGCAGCGAACCACTCCCAATGATAAACCCCGAACTCCTCTACACGCGTTTCCATCCAAATCAATAAGAAAAGATCCCAAACCAAACTCTGAATTCGTACTTCCACCCGGGTCTGATGAGATTTACGTTTGTTTCCATGAGCGCATACAGGAACCGTCAAACATTGAAGGAAACCCTCCTAAACCCCCAAAGCCTTCAATCCAACCTCGTTTTGTATTCGTATCATTCTTTAATTTGGTTTTACCCCTTTGCCAAGCTGCGCTTGGATCGCCGCTTCAGCTTCATTATTATGTGGTCCCTCTGATTCCCTCCCCACCCACACGGATGCTTGAAGTGACAAAAGTTTCTAGGCTTCTCCCCATGTGAATGCAGCCTGCCGGCCCTCGCCTGCTGCAAAAAAATGGGAGAAATGGAGCTTGAACAAACACATACGAGCCACCCCAACTTCCATTTTGCAGCAGATAACTTCTTTTTTTTTTACCACCCCCCCTCACCTCCCACCCCAAGCAATGGTTACATTCTACACTTCCCGAATTCAGACCCCTGGGTTAAACTTTTTTTTCTTTCTTTCTTTTTTTTTTTTGGCTCTTGATTTTGCATTGAGTGACTCCTTTGCTAAAGACAAAGTTCTTTGCTGAGTGCGCCGGGCTGAGCTGTCAAATTCATTCGAGAAAAAAAGAAAAGGGAAGAAAAGGGAAGAAAAGGGAAGAAAAGGGAAGAAAAGGGAAGAAAAGGGAAGA
>NW_024885639.1:9530-10369 GCF_019232065.1 Centrocercus urophasianus
GAGAAAAGAAAAGAAAAGAAAAGAAAAGAAAAGAAAAGAAAAGAAAAGAAAAGAAAAGAAAAGAAAAGAAAAGAAAAGAAAAGAAAAGAAAAGAAAAGAAAAGAAAAGAAAAGAAAAGAAAAGAAAAGAAAAGAAAAGAACAAGATTGATAGTTTCTCTCTTCTTTTCGGGTTGTATGGATTTCGGCCACTTTAAAAGAAACGATCTTCCTGGGAAGTGACTTTTCGCTTTATTTATTTATTTGGTAAACTCTGGAAGTGGAGCCGTTTATTGGCAAGGGGAAACGGGGAGGGAGGAGAGAAATATAAGATGGGAAGGAAAGAGATGTGATTTCAGAGATATCCATGACCTTAAAAACACGTTTGGCCTTTAAGGAAAGTGCCAAGGATCCATTAAGGGTCGCTTTAGAGGCAGAAGGATTACGCTGCTTCTTTACAAGTCGTTTCAGGAGCTAAATCGGGCAGGTCTGACTTCACTTGACTTGAAAGCTCACTTGATTTCCTAAGTGCCTCATAGCCGGGCTCAGACAGACCTTCTTGCTCATGCGAACTTCTAAAGCTCGGCGATGTATTTATGGCATTCAAATACCCCCAGGCAGCTCGCCTGCGGTTCAGACCGCTTTCTTCCCGGCTGCATGAGGGCATTTCGGGCTGGCAGAGCCGCTTTTCCCACGCCTGCAACCCCCCGGGGGGGTGCGAACTTTGTGGAGATGAGCAAATGGCAGAGGCAGAGATGGGCAGAGCTGGCAAGGCCAGGAAGCTCCACGCAGCACCAGGCAGTGCTGCCAGCAGCGAGCAGCACCCAGCACTGCAGGTAGGAATGAGCAGCACCCAGCAATG
>NW_024885639.1:10379-12521 GCF_019232065.1 Centrocercus urophasianus
TGCAGGTAGGAATGAGCAGCACCCAGCAATGCATGCAGCACCCAGCAGCACCCAGCAGTGCAAACAGAACTGAGCAGCATTCAGCAGTGCAGGTAGAAGCAGCAGGCTGTGCATGCAGCACCCAGCAGCACCTAGCAATGCAGGCAGAACTGAGCTGTGCAAGCAGCACCATATAGTACCATGGAGCACCCAGTAGTGCAGGCAGCACCAAGCAACACCAAGCAGTGCAAGAAATACTAAACAGAACCACACAGCACCCAGAAGTGCGTGCAGAACTGAGCAGCACCCAGCAGCTCAGGCAGCATCAAGCAGCACCAAACAGCACCCAGCAACGCAGGCAGAACTGAGAAGCACCCAGCAGTGCAGGCAGCATCAAATAGCACCAAAGAGCACCAAAGAGCACCCAGCAAACCCAGGCAGTGCCAAGCAGCACCCAGCAGCCCCAGCCAGCATTTCCCTGCTTGCTGGCCCCACCGAACCACCCTGCATCTCTCTGCTAGCAGAGGAGCGACGGCAGGGATCCTTTCCTGGGGATCTTCTCTCTCGCCTTCTTCTTCTTCTTCTTTTTTTTTTAATCAATTAAAGAAAATAATGCTTTCTGTTTGCCACCAGGCCCCGCCTGCCATTGGCCAGGGGTGGCCACGTGACCAGGAATTGGCTGCAATTTCGCCCCAGTCTCGAGTTTAATAGAGCAAGGTCCCCATACGCCTGTATTATCAGCAATATAACAATTATAAAAAGCCCGAGAACCATCATCATCACTGCCATAAAAACTGAGGCCCTTCGATTTCTTCCTCTCTTCCCCTCCTCCTTCCTCCCCCCCTCCCGCTTTTTAAACCCTGGGCCCTGGAAAAGCCATGAATTTTGAATTTGAGAGGGAGATCGGGTTTATAAATAGCCAGCCTTCGCTCGCAGAGTGCCTGACGTCTCTTCCCGCTGTCCTGGAGACATTTCAAACTTCATCAATCAAGGACTCGACATTAATTCCTCCTCCTTTCGAGCAAACCGTCCTCAGCCTGAATCCTTGTTCCAGCAGCCAGGCAAGACCGAGGAGCCAAAAAAGAGCATCCCATGGCCTGCTCCAGCCTCAGCCTCCGGCACAGCCCGGCCCTTTGGCAGCGGAATTCCCTTGGATGAAGGAGAAGAAATCGTCCAAGAAAACCACCCAGGCTCCATCCTCATCTTCCTCTTCTTTCCCCCCATCATCTTCCTCGGTGCCGATCCCCGCCGCAGGATCTCCTGCAGGTTCGTATAATGAGGGGCTGAGGGGGGGTTGGCTGAAATCGGAGAGGATCCGAATTATAAACGATCCCCGTCCCACCAGCAGCCCTACCCCCCCCCCCCCCCCCCTCCAACCCCCTCCCGCAGACTTTGCCCCGCACCTCTCCCAAACTGTGTCACGCAATAAAATACACCGCAGCAATGCACACAGCCGGGGAAGGGGGGGGGGGGGGGGATATGAGAAGGGGGGAGAGAGAGGGGGGGAATTTACACTGCCTCCTCCCCCCCTGCAAATAAAAGAGCAATTTGCTGCAACTTCTGTGAAAGAGATTTCAGGGGAAGCCGGGCTTTTTATTAGCTTCAGAGGGAGGATTTGGCAGCTGAGCCACGGCTCCATTTTCTTGACTTCCTCTGCCAGCCTCGAATTCTTTTACAACCTACAGGGGGAATAAAAAAAAATAAAAATCGAACGAAAGAAGAGCGGAGAGGGAAAAGAAAGACGGGTGGGTAATGCGGGGATGCTGCGGGCTAGATGAGGAGGCAGAAGGAGAGCGAACAGAACTCCCCGAGCATCCAAGGCAGTGGGAAGAGCCAGATCCCTATTGCAAAAATAAACGAATGGATAGATAGGAACACCCAACCCCCCCAGCCCTCGGATAAATGAATGTCTTCCCTCCGAAGCTCTGTTTGGATAAGGAGCTCTGCAGATCCGGCCAGGGATCCTCCTTCCCCGGGGACAAAATGTTTGAGGCTCAATTCGCTGCTTGGGTATTTTTGTAGCACCGCTCAGGTAAAAGTACGTTCAGGCAGAAGGGCGGATATCAGAGCTCACTGATCAGATAACGCAGGAATAATGAAATCAAAGCTCCGCAGGGTCAGTCCTTATCTACTGGCTTTAAAATAATAAGAAAAAAATATTAA
>NW_024885639.1:12621-46230 GCF_019232065.1 Centrocercus urophasianus
TAGAAGGAAAGGATCGAAATTCCCAGTATCTGAAAAGAAGGCAGGGAAGGAAGGTGTCTAAAGGGAGAGGCCAGGGAGCAAAATCCTTTCTCCTCCTTGGGACAAGGCTACAAGAAAGCGATTTCCAACCCTCATCCCCGTTGGAAGAGAGCAATTGAACGTTTACTTTCTTTCGTAGCGGCTCCCCAACCCCCCACCTCCTCCCGATGGGTACCGTGGGGGCACGCTGAGCTCTGCCCGTGGTGGGGGGGGGGGGGGGGGGCGGCTCCGTCCCTTCCATCCTCTCCCCGGCCCCGCTCCCTCCCCGCAATGTGAGGTTTTGTGTGTTTAAGACACGCAGGGGTTGGCAGACAGCAGCGGCTCTAGGCGGCTCCGGACAGCTTACACCAACACACAGCTCCTGGAGCTGGAGAAGGAATTCCACTTCAACAAATACCTCTGCAGGCCCCGTCGGGTAGAAATTGCGGCTTTGCTCGATCTGACCGAACGACAAGTTAAAGTATGGTTCCAGAACCGCAGGATGAAGCATAAGAGGCAAACACAATACAAAGATCCCCCCGACGGGGACATCGCTTACCCCGGGCTGGATGAGGGCAGCGAAGCCACGGATGAGGCCGAGGAAAGCCCCTTATTGGGGCCGTGCCCGGGGCCGTACCGGGGTGCGCAGCCCGAGCAGCCCCGCAGCCCTCGGGGCACCGATCGGCCCGGACCCCCCCCCTCGGATCTCAGCTTTCCCGAGAGCCAGGGCTCGCCTTGGTTGCCGGAACTCAGCATCCTCTCGGCAGAATCTTGCTTGCAGCTCTCCCCCGCTCTTCAGGATTCTTTGGAGAGCCCCCTCCATTTCTCGGAGGAAGATCTGGACTTTTTTACCAGCGCACTTTGTACCATAGATCTGCAGCACTTCAATTTCCAATAGCGTCCCCGTTTGTCTCTCTGTCTCTTTTTATTTTTGTCCCTTTCTGCCCCACCCCGAGCCGCTTCAGCTCTTCAGACGGGAGGGGGTCACCCCCAAAACAAACCCAAATCACCCCCCTTTCAATCAGCAATCGGACATTCTAAAGCTCTTCACTTTGAGGGACCCGAATCGCAGCCGCACTATTTATTTTAGAAGGCTCTCATAAAAGAGCTTTTTACATTTAAAATATAAATTAGGTGCTAAGTGATAGGCTTTTTCCTTATTTATTTTAAAGGAAGCACCCAATAGTTTCCATGCGCATCAGAGATGACCGCCCTCGAGAGAAAACAATTGCGAACCCTTCAAGCGACTTTCTCAGGAATCAGAATGAGACTTTTAGATTTCTTAAGGAAATAATAACGAGAAGAACAGAGGAATATTCGTTCCTCCTTTTTAAGTTTTAGATGTAGATTATTTATTCAAATCCTTTAATAGCAAATGGCAAATTATTTATTGTACATTATTTTCATAGAGGAAATAAATGCCTTTATAAAAGCGAGGGAAGCGCGTTGCTGAGTGTTTCGTTTGAAATGGTTTGTTGGCCTGAATCAATCTCCTTCCCTGATCTGCAGCAATTTGACGTCTGTTGGTGTGCATCGAAAGAGGAAAGACAAAAGGGAACCGTAGCAGCCAACGATCCTTAAGGCTTCGCGAGTGGGAGCCCGCGTTTTCCTTCAGCGCCATTCATAATAATAATAGTAATTATTATTATTATTATTATTACTGTGACGATCTGGGGAAAGGAATCGAAGAGGGGAGTTGGTTTCCAATGATTCCCGTTGGGTTTTTGTCAGTGCAGAGCGGTGCAGAGGCGGTGGGTGCGGGGCACAAAGGCAGCGAGCGCAGCCCCCGCACATTCCGTTCCCGCATCCCACGGCTCTCCCAGCTCTGCAGCAGCAAATGCCGACGAGAGGCGATTGTCGGCGTTATCAACGTCCTGGTCAGGCAAAAAGTTAAGAAGGAAACGCCGTAAAGGGTTTCGGATGGGTACAAAACGTGGGTGACAGCATTTTGATCAACACAGAAATGCTATAGAGGGGAAAGAGATGAGCCAGAAAGAGGCCTTTCTTTTTCTTTCCTCTTTTTCTTTTTTTTTCCCCTTTCTTTTTTTCCCTTTCCCCCCCTTCCTTTCTTTTCCCTTCCTTTCTTTTTCTTTCCTTTCTTTTTCTTTCCTTTCCTTTTTCCTCTTCTTTCCTTCACGAAAAACCAAACCCCATCGACGTAGCCCGGCCTGGTAAATCTGTTGTCTCCATGCACTACGATTTGTGTTTCTCTCTCCCGGTTCGCGGCTCTCTTTCTGAAAGCTTTCTCGCAACGTGTGATTTTAAACACAAAACTCATATATCAAGGAGGGAGGGCGAGGCAGAGGGGGTGGGGGAGGCTTATGAATGAAAAGGGGTCAGCGCAGGAATCAATCGCGGTGACACCCAAAATAAATCATATTACGTCTTTGCTAAGTCACCGGTGTTTCCTCGCACATGGCAGAAATTCGGCGGCGGTGTCGGAGCGATGGGAGAACAGAGAGGAAAATCAAGGGGGGGGTGGAATGGAGGGGCGGCCCTGGGGCGGCCGGAGCGGAGCGGAGCAGCGGGGCTCGGCCGTTTGCTGTACCGATGGGCTCTGCTGGGGGCCGTACAGCGTTGGGTCGGATGCTGTCACCCCTCTCACCCCCCTTCCACCCCCCTTAAGGGTGTGCGAAACTCGTGTGCTCCCCTCCGTGTTTTAATACGTAAGGAGCATCACAGCCAGGCTTGTTTCCAGCTTCGAGCGGTGAAAAGGAATAAAAAGAAAGAAAGAAAGGAAGGAAGGAAAAAAAACCTGCCCTCCACAGATATTTGCGAAATTGCTGTTCGAAATGCTGGATGATCGCTTCCCGTCGGAACAAAGGGAGGTTTGATTTAAGGCCTCCTCTTCGTTCCTACCCGACATCGCTATCCTTCTTTCCCAACCGAACGAGCGGACGTTTCCACCCTGCTCACATATTTCTCCGGGATGGAGTGTGTTTATACTGAAAATCGAAGTAGACCGCAATTAAAACATGCAAGCGAACGTTACTGAGCATCCTCCCATAACAAAGAGCAGCGCCCGATGCCGTCCCAGCCCCCGCACCGCGATCCGAAGCCACGAAGAGGGGGAGGGGGTGCAGGGTTGGGGGGGGGGGGCTGGGAAGATCACAACCCTACAGAAGGCTATTCATTATCTTTAAGTTTATTTAATATCTCCAGCTTCTGGAACATACTCAGCGGCAGCGTTGGCACTGCCAGACGTTGTCTATCAAAGCGCCATTTGTTCCAGCGCTTTACATATTTCCCCTCTCTCCTCCCCCGCCCCCCACGGCCTTGAATACAGGCTTGTTGAGGGGAGGAAAGGGCCGACCATCAGATGGTCCCTCGGCCCCTCCGAGAGCCCAGCTCAGCCCCCGCTCCGGCCCCAGGGCAGGAGCCGCTCCGCCGTGCTTTATTTTGCCTCGTGTGTTTGTGCATCTCACGAAACCTCCCAAGAGAAGGGAGCTCCTGGTTCGACTTCAACGCACATACACGCACGCACGCACACATCTCTCATTTGGCGAATCAATTTTGCAGCGGATTTCCACGAGAGCAGCCGCCCTTCCCGTGTGGAAGGGAGGAGGGGAAGCGAGAGGAGAAGGGGAGGGGACAGCAGGGCCAACACCTTCCCCTCCAGGATGCCCTTTAGGGACTGCTAGGAGACGGCCTTCCCCTTAATGTCCACGCAGGGTGGATGGAGTGGGGCGTGGGGGAGAAGGGAGGGGGGTCCCACGAACCTACCGAACAAACCCTGACACCTTATCAATACAAATCTCTAACGAGGGGCCTTCTGCAGATCGTAATGACTTCTCGAAGTTGCTGCAGGTCTGGAAAGCGTGCCAGTCACAGCCACAGATCAATTCTACACCCACGGAAAGTGACTTAATAAATGGAACCTCGCCAGTTATTATCCTTGCTAACAGCAGGGCCCTTCTTATTTGTCCTAATTAGCAAGACTGAAATGTCGGAGGAAAGAAGGGGAATATTCAATAAAATCTAAATTATTGAATGACTGTAAGATTTCGCCATTAGTTCAGCCATTCTTTACCTTCTTCAAAATGTCAAACAAATGGGGAATGCATATTTGCAACCCTGCCCTTCTGTTCCGTGCAACTGGAGGGCATACATTAAGCATATTAAGCGTATTCAGCTCTTGATCGTTGTCAAAACACTGCAATTGCCTCGCGATTATTAAGCTCGAAATATGCAAATGAGATGTGCTCGCACGTGTTGTAGGGATGCTAAAAGTAATATTTATCTTGCGCTGGGCTAGTCTGGGGATGTGTTTGCTAAAGAGCTACTTGAGGCCCTGAAGATGCTGAACTGAGCCATTAGAGCCATGGGAAGGCTGAAGGTGGAAAACCTGTGCAGGAAAGAGTGGCAAGGAGCAGAAACTCCAAGAGTTAACTTCTGTGTGGGAATCACTCCCTCCCGAGTTGCTGATGACGGACTCCTCTTTCCTGGGAATATCCCCACTGTGGCTGTTTTTTTTTCCCACCTGAGCAATAACAGACTTTTCCAGCATCCTCCTACTGACTGGACAAAGCTTTAGAGCATCCCCAATGCTCCATGCCTACCGATGAAAGGAGGTGAGAGAGAGGAATTTCTCATCGTCTTGGCAATCTTGCCTCCATCACAGCTTTACCTGCTATTTCCCCACCTCTCTATGTACCACGATAGAGAAAGTGAACGTTGGATCCAGAGAAAACTGCTTTAGGAAACGCTGTGGTCAATCCAGGTCTCAAGGCTAGGGGAGCGTTGTTTAAAATGATGCTGGATGATATTAATAACGCTGCCCGACAAATACTGCAGTGTTGGTGAAGATGTGAATAAAACCAGGTCAGTTTTTAAAGGAAGGGTTCAGGAGGAGATGCTCCACGTCGAGATTCTGCAGTGCTGAGAAATCGCACAGATTTAAGTGGAGCTTAAAGGGTTCGGCAGCCAGCACGGTTCTACGTAGGGACAGCGGGTACAGCCCTCTTCTCTTCGCTGTCACCGTGCTTGAAGGCTGAAATGAAGCTCATTAGCCGGGCGGATGCATTTAAACACGCACACCTCTGCCCCGGGGCCCACATGGCCGATGCGACTCTCAAGACCGGTTCCCTAAGCCCAAAGAGGAGGAATTTGATCTTTTGGAGTAGGTTGAGGTGGGATTCGATGGGGTTGTGCCACACTCAGAAGGAGAAATAGAGAAATAGGCGTTTCAGGAGAGCGAGAACACAAAACAACACCCCCCGTATCCCCTCCCTCTCCCCCCAGGCTACGTGGGCTCCTGCCCCGGTGCTGCTCCCTCCTGGGCGAGACAGATAAGAACTGCTCTCTTATCTTAATTGTCCCACGTTCATCCTTCAGCTCACAGATAGCCCCGTGCCTGTAGTTCATCCCAATGATTCCTTCAGCGTTTCTTCGATCTCCCAAACTTTGAAGCCAGTTTTCCTTGTTGGCGTTTTCCCCCCTCCCCCCCTCCGTTTTCAGATTGCAATCTATGCGTCATTTGGAAGATGTGGGTCTTTTTTTTTTGGCGATAACGAAGCCAGGGACGAACACACACTTATAAATCACAGGGCCAGGAGCCACCAGGGGCATTTCTTATGCAAGACACAAACTTTCTTCGCAAAGAACTGTATTTATATTGAACTCGAAAGCAAAGCATCTGAAGACTCTGAAACACTGTGGAGCATTTTCAAGCTCTTAACTTGTATTGCCTGCACAGAACTTCCCCCAGCTTGCACACACAGTCTGTATCACAAGGAAAAAAAGAAGACATAGGCGCCTTCAGGAGGTCCTTATCCTTCGTGTCAAGCTCAAAGCAAGCCAAGTATTTCATAAGAAAGAGCGAAAGCCCCCCCAGAGCGCTGCAGCCTCGAGCTCCGTGGGTTCATTCCATGCCGCTAAAAGGCAGCACTCACAAGAAAAGCTTCCCTTTAAGATGAAGTCTTCATTTTGTCGGAACAAAAAGGCGAGGTTTTCTCCAGGAGGTCGGAACCCACATCCTTGCTAGCACTGAGAGCCGGCTGTCCTCACACCTGGGGCAGGAAGCTGTCCAGGGATGCGCCAACCAACACCCCGTGCATGAGAAGTCCTCTGCCACCATCCGGGGAAAAACCCGCACTGTTCTGCTGCTGATTGCTCTCGTTCCTTTTCTGCTTCTCAAATAAAGGCCGGGGTTTGCAGCAAAAGATCCTGAAGGCCTTCAGTCCCGCACAGAATTGCGGGCTGTGGGCTGAGGACATCTGCAAGGCACCTGCATGGAGCCAAGCGGCTGCCAAAGAAGGGATTTCCTCGCTCTCCCATCAACCAGTCGAACACTATTCTGGACAAGACGGTTTCTTTTCCCAGGAATCAACGAGCTGAATCCTTCCCACTTGCCCTCTGTCCTCATCCAGCTCGAGAAGTTCTGTTTCAATCCTTCTGATGGAAAGACAGCAGCACCACCCGGATGGTGCCTTTCTCTCTTCCTCCACACGAATGAAAACGAAGCAGTAATGAACGGCTAATTAATTCATTTCGGGGGATAAGAGGCAGAGCTCTGGCAATCTGAGAATTTCCACTTGGATGTTTTGACCACCTCCCCTCTCTCAGCTCTCAATAAAGGGCGTTTTAATGGAACAAATGACGGCATTAAGTTCGCCATGCGATGGATTGCTGCCGAAAATCGGGTATTTCTTTCACCTGCGCTTTATGAAGGGATGGTGCTGAGAGCCAAACGGTCTCACACCTTCTTTATAAGGGGAATTAAACCCGCTAATAATAATGACGGTGATTTGCTGTCAGTCCCAGGGCTGAAGAGCTAAGAGGAAAACTTGGACAAGTGATTCCCGGTGCATTTGTGCGTTCACAGCATCCGCAGGCCGTGCGTTTTGGGGAAGCCCGGGTTACTTTAGGGGAGCAGAGCCCCTGTAGGGCTGTGCCAGGATCCGGAGTGGCTCTCGGGAGTCCGAGGACCACATTTCACCCCTATTCGGCTCGGATGGTTTGCTGTATTTCATGGCTATAATTTCGATCCCATCCTTTGGGATTTTCCCATCCTCAGAAAGAACTGCTTCAGGACTGAACTCCGGCTTAGTTTTCGTTGAGAGGATTCTTATAGCACAACTTTTTCCTCCATGAGGCCACAGCAGTGAGCTCTCTTGGAGCTCATCTTGAAGCTCCAGGGGACGGCTGTATTGTGATAACATCGAGCATCTCCCTGTACTTTATCAGCAGAGTGAGACCGTGATGCAAAGTGATCAAACAATACGAAACAATGGCTTTCAAGGATGAAATAAACAACTATCGTTCTCCTTTTTTCATTTCACAGCCATAAATCATCGTTGTGAGCATCGTTTAAATAGAATGCATTCAACTTAAGCGCGAACACAGCATAATATAGAAAGCACTCCTGGAGTCAAACTGGAAACCGAATTCTCTTACAAGGGAAATTACATCATAGTCGCTTTGAATCTTCAAGATCACTTTCTGCACTTCCTCTCGTTTTACGAAAGAAAAATGCATCCAGTTTGAGAGAACGTTTGTAACTTCAACTATTTTCTTCCTGAATGGCTCAGCATCAGCAAAGTCTGCAGAATACATGAATAAACAGAAGCACAGCGGTGGAAATAGTTTCTTCTTCTTCTTTTTATTGGAGCACGAGAGATGCAGTTGGGCAAAGCTCACTTTTTCTCTCGGGGACGTTTGAAGATGGGAGGAGGGCTGATGCAGTTGCAGTTGCTTAACAAATGCCATCCCAACGGGTTGCATCAGCCACACCAAAGCTCTGCATTAAAGAACGTGTTTTATGCCTTTCAAAGTGAACTTTTGGCCCGATTTAAGGAGGGAGAGGGAAAAAAAAGAAAAAAAAAGGGCCTTCCTGGCTCTTCTTAGAGGCTGAATAACCAGTAAATATCCTGACAAGTAACAAATGACTGTGGGCGTCATATTGTTGGGTGCTCTTGTCTTCCCTCTGCTAACAAGTAAATAAATGTTGCCTACCTATGTTTCCATTCTCTGAGCAGTGGAGTGGCCGGCCTGAAGTCAATGCCTTTCCACCTACTCATCAGATGGGCTCTGCTAAAGGAAAGCTTCAGGCTCACAACAGACTCAGGGAAAAGGTCAAAGCAGATTCGATGGAAGAAAGCAGAGCTTGAGGTTGCAGCCCATGAACCTATCGGTTACAGCCCTTAAAAACATCTCGTGTGCTCGGAAGTGGATGCGGGCAGGTCGGTACATGGGAGAAAGGATGGATAGAAAGAATTGTGGGGTTAGTAAAGAGACACACGTGATTTTTAGTTCCTCTGCTCCGATTGCTAAGCCGGGCATGGTGCTCCTCCAACAAAAGACGTTCTGTCTTCCTAACTTTATTTCATCGCCTCATTAGAATACAGATTTAATTACGTTGCTTTTAACCCACACTGGCCCTACAGACAAAGCCGGGATGACGAAATTAAAGCACGTAGAGCGAATTTGTCAAAGGAACTTTTAGCCCAGAAAGTTCCAAATAAGTTCAAGCCACTTTTCAAGGGAAAGTTTCGCAGTGAAGAAAAGAGCATCCTTTTGTCATCGGGGTTGTGGAGGGAGGAAGCAGTCAGACCTCCCTACCTCTTTTTTTCCCCTTGTCTTCCTTTCAGGTGAAACTAAGATCTTTTTTAAGTTGAGGAAGGGGAAATTCTGGTGAAGTTGGCTAACCTCATCGCTAGGGAGCCTTTTTAGCACTTAAAACAGTCGTAGATCATTCTAATTCTTCCCCCCGATCCCCTTTTCCCCATCATCTCCCCGCACCCCACCTCCCTCCTCTCTTTTAAAGTCTTTGAGGAAAGATTTTGACGTATTCGTGTTGTTATCAGATGGATGGGCAGGGTTTGATTGAAACCCCTTTGTCATGTAAATGTCATCTCCTTGATGGATGAGCTCAGAGATGTGACAAACTTCAGGAGCCCCTCGCTCATTGGGTTGGGGGCGGACCACGTGGCCCCCCGCCCCCACCCCGGCCCCGCCGAAGGCTCCGGGGTTCGAGGGCCAGCGATGCATGGAAGGAAGTTTTACAGCTTTGACATACTATCTAAAGGTTGTAGGGCAGGCGGAATCCCCCCCAAAACAGGCTGACCCTCCTCCATCAGTGGCAGATGGACAATACTAGGATGAACTCCTTCTTAGAGTATGCAATTTGTAACCGTGGGACGGGCGCCTACCACCATTTAGAGCAAAGCTCCCCTTCCTTCCCCTCTTGCTCAGGTAGCCCCTCCAGTGACACTTTTCATGGAGAAGGGCGCTTCGGTGCTGGGGGCAGCGCGGGTTCGGCCGCTCACCTCCCCCCGCAGAGCCCCGGCTTTTTCCCCTCCGCCTCCGGGCGCTCCGTGCCCTTCGCTGCCGCTGCCCCGAGCTCCGGCTACCCAACCCAAAACTGCAGCCCCGGCTACGGGCATCACCAGCTTTACCTCGGCCAGCAGGACGCGGACGGCTTGTACTTCCAGGCTGCCGGTTACTCCTCGAGCACCGGACCCCACCTCGGCTCCTTGCCAGAGGCTTATTGCGGTGCCGTAGGGCAGTACCAGCAGCAACAGCACATTTACGGGCAGGAGCAACCCGGTTACTTGGCTGGGGTTTACGGCAACCTCTCGTCTTCCCTAAATGAGGACAAAGACCCCGCGTGCCCCTCCGAGCCGTGCCCCAATGCCAGCGCTGCGCGGACCTTCGATTGGATGAAAGTGAAGAGGAACCCCCCCAAGACAGGTGAGTTTGGGGAGCGCAAGGCTCGGCGGGGGGGTTCCCATCCGGGCTGAGAAGTACGAGGGGAGGGGGGGGGGAGGGCAGGACGTTCTGCAGCTACGAAATGTTGTCCTCCCCGGGGTTTCTGCTCGAGGTCATTGGGCTCCTTTGCTTGAGGAAAATGCGTTTTTATTCTTATTTTCAAGCTCTATAGAAAAAAACAGCTCGCGATTTTTCAGGCACACCTGGCAGAGGGTTCATGAGCTCACTTGCCCTCAGGCCCAATGCAGTTTAAGTCCGGCTCGGAATAGGAAACACTCCCAGTTTCCTGCTTCCTCCACAGAGGTGGCTTCCACCTCCCTCACTGTTCAACATCCTTGTCTAAAACCTTCCTTAAATCCGGAACTTCCCTCCTCTCCCCCACCATCACCCCCCCTCCCCTTCCACTCCTTCCCACGCACGTTCAAGTTTCATGGCACTTTGCAAGGAGCTGGGATGACCGTTTGCAAGAGAAAGGAGCAGCTCTGCAAATCCCAGCAGCATTTCCCTCCGGGTTACATCCCTGGAAAACCAGGGATGGGTCAGAAGCTGCAAGAGGTGGGGGGCCGAACACATAGCACAGGGGATGCCCCTTCAATCAAGCAGCTCCTGGACCCCCAGGCCCATATTGGGACATCCTTCTGTTGCTTCTACCCTGTCGTTTTTTGTTCCTTACAGCCAAAGTGTCGGAATATGGGCTGCTGGGCCAACCCAACACCATTCGCACCAACTTCACCACCAAACAGCTGACGGAGCTGGAGAAAGAATTTCACTTTAACAAGTACCTCACCAGGGCCCGGAGGGTGGAGATCGCCGCTACGTTGGAGCTCAACGAAACCCAAGTCAAAATCTGGTTCCAGAACAGGCGGATGAAACAGAAGAAGAGGGAAAAGGAAGGTCTCGCCCCTCCTGCTGCCTCCAGGTCCGCGAAGGAAGCGAGCGAAGCCTCGGATCAATCCAACTGCACCTCACCTGAGGCCTCCCCCAGCTCCGTGTCCTCCTGAGGACCGGCACAACGACCGGATCGGGGCTGCCTTCGAGGGCCGCTGCTCCCCGCTGCTCCCCGCAGCCCCACCCGCACAGCCCCGCACAGCCCCGGCCGCACACTCTTCCCTCCGAGCCGCCCCTTCGGCTCCGGCCGCATCCACCCGTGCGGTGCCCATTCCCCGTTTGCCTTCCTTTCTTAATTTATAGACCCTCCGTTAAACGTTGGACTCCAAAGGAGCTGCCGTGACCTCGTTTTATCCTTAGCAATAGGCGTTTGTCTCAGGGACGTTTCTCCCTTCTCCCCTTCCCAATAGGAACTGCACTTTCAACTACAGAAACTTGAAAACGAATTGTAGTTCTCTCCCGCTTTAAAGATGTGCACAACGACTTTTGTTCCCACGCACCCCGAGTTTTCTGTATTATTCCTCCCTGCGAGATGGTTAAAAAAAAAAGTTTGGGGTGCTTTCTTTTCGTTTCCCTTTTATATTTACTCTGTGTTTCTCGGAAAGAGCCCAAGACGCTGAAAGTCTCCGGGAAGACCCGATAAAGAAAAGAAACAAAGCAAAAATGCAACTCCTCTGCTGCCATTTTGCACTATCGCCGCTTTATACAGGGTTTCCTACACGCTCTCCTCCTGTATTACTGATCCTGGGGGCCAGAGCGTTGTGCTATCAGATAAAACGAGATAAGGGGAAGGCTGAGCCCGGGGTGCTTTGGGCGACGGTCATTGCCGCACCGAGTGTGAACGCGCACGGGACGGAGGCCGGGGGGGTCCGCACTGACTGCTATTTATTGTACGTCTCGATAACCTCATGTCCTGGAGTAAAGCTGCACGGCTCCTCGTATCCCCACCCCCCTTAGGCTTATCGGAGTCCGATAAAAACGTTATTAACCACGGCCAGTTGTTACCCTTTGCCACCAGAAGCTTTAGCGCAGGGCGAAGTGAAAACCAAGGAGAGTTTCGTTAAAGATTGTTATAAAGAGATAAAAGGTCATCCTGAAAAGCCTGTGGTTTCTTAATAGGAATCTTTTTTTTCCCCCTCCACTCCCTTTCCCTGTTTTTCGAAATGAAACTACCTCAGTTTAATAAAGTTTACTTTTTCCACATTCGAGTCCTGTCGGCTCTAAGCGGAATGGCGATTTCCCCCACCCAGGGAAATGCACGGGGAGGGCAGCCGGGCTCGGAGGGAGGAGGAGGAAGGAAAAGGTCTCCGGTTGCTGCCAAAGCTTCCAAGCCAAGTGCTCCATCTTGCTTCCTGGGGGGACTCTATGGCCCCCACCCCCGTTATGGCACCCGCAGCTGCGCGATCGGAACCGGGCAGAAACGCGTTGCTCCCTACCGGGAGTTATTTGACGACATAAAGTGCAAAAAAGGGCCTGATGAGAACAGAAAGTTATCATCATCCTCATTATCAGCATCCTGGCAAGGAAGCACATCTGCATTACTAAAGCAGCGACATTAACTGGAACGAAACTGGGGGTCGGGGGTTGGGGGAGAGGCGATTTTCTCAATTATACAAAACAATTCCTTAAAGCTTGACCCAACCCCGAAGAGAAACGAAGTGTCACTTCAGTTTTATGTCCTCGGCTTCCAAAGGCGGTCCCCGAAAGCAAAAGGGGTGTTTTGCAAAGCACAGACACACACGGGAGCGGGCGGAGGGCCCGAACCTCCCTATGCCGGGTGCGGAGGGAGGGGGCCGAGGTCCGGATATAGCTCTGACCTTTTTACCTCGAAACGCCTCTGGGATTTCTAAACAAGTAAACAGAGGGGCTGCCAGAAGAAACTATTGTTCTGGCTTCGTCAAATTTGCAAACCTTTTCGGTGAGGGCAGGAATGAACCCAGTACCTGCTGCATCTGCAGCCCTGCCTGACCAAGTCCGGAGGCGATGAGCGTCACTCTACCCTGGCAGCACAATCCTGCCTCGGGTAATTCACCTCTCTGGCTCGGAAGAAAAGATGTGCAGTGTCCAATTAGCTCAGAGATAAGAGGAGGGGAAAAAAAAAGAAAAAAAAAAAGAGGAAAAGGTGAAAAGGGGGTTTGGTTGCACTATAGCGGTTTGCAAAACAATCAGAGTGAGATCCAAAAGTAAAAACGCAGCCACGCTCGTTTCGTAACGTGTTGGCGACGAGTTCAGCTTGCTTTAACCTTTTCGTTGAACCGATGCGATTGAATTTGTGTGATTTAAAGTTTCTCGTGATTGCGCTCATGGGTTTCCACTGGGATGTTTTTGTTCCCTGTTGTGTCTTCACCTCCGGGCTGGGAAGGGGCCGGAGCTCCCCTTCCCCCCAGGTGAGCACGAATCGGTGCACAGCGAAGGGTAGGGGAAGAGCGAAAAGTTCGGGCCGAGAGGAGATGCCCGAAGTGCCGAAGTCGGGCACAACAAAGGCACCCGGCTCCCATTTGAAACTCAAAGGGAATCTCCGGAAGGATCCGCAAAAAACGGTGCCGCTGCTCCTTACATATGTAACCCCCTCCGGGCTTTCCCTTCACCCCATTCCCTTTGCTTCCCTCGTTGCCAGGCCGGGTTCCTTTCACAGCGATCATCTCACGCAACTCAGATCTCTTTCCCCCCAACTCTCCCTCCAAGTTTCTCACGCTCCCTTTTGTCTCCAAAGCTCGAAACTCACTGCTGGGAATTAGGAGCCGCCTGGAAAGGCGAATTCTGGACAGCTTTGGTCAGGATCTGCTGTAACAGCCGCTTTGGGGAGCAGAGAGGGACTCGCGTGTCCGCCCCACGCTCCGAGAAAGGGGTAAAAGGGAGCAGAATGGTGATGTCCACACGTATGGGTAACCCTACGCGGGTGTCTTGAGGGGACACGAGCTCCTTTTCTCATTAAAGTCCATGGATGTGAGCTACGAAGGCAGAGGTACCCTCGAACATCCCCTGCTCTGCGTGCGGAGTTCCCAGTCGATATTCAGCCCTGTCACCGCAGCTTGATTTTATGGCAAATCTGAGTTCTGCGCATATAACTGATACACAACGACGTGGCTGTTCCCATATCTCCACGTGTGTCTCTCCGTGGGCCCGTGGCAGGGAAATTAGCCAAATCCCCCCACGCGCTTCCAAACAAAGCCGCGTCTTAATGGAGATTAATGCCTTTAATATCCCAAAGGAAAGGGAAAACCCCAGTTAAAGCGGAGTAACCTTGTAAATTATTAACGGCAGACTCTGTGTTGGAGCTGTTGTCCCCCTGCGGGAGGAGGGGACAGAGAAGGGACGCGGATTGCCCCTCTCTCTGCTCCCAGACCCGAGGGGCAAAGCCGATGACCGCGGCGGAAACCCCGGGGCCATCTGTTCCTTTACCCCTTGGTGTGAAATGTTTCTCTTAAAGCATTTGTTCTCACAACGCGAGGCCCTTTTGATCTCAAAAGAGGACATTCTATTAAAAAAATAATAATAACAATAATACCCCGAAGACTTCCTTACTTTCAACTCCGTTTTGCTGGCTGCTATTAATTCTGTTTCCAAAGCCTGTTCGCACTTAAGGTGTGAAGCTTTCCCGGGGGTCTGTCCGGGAACAAACCTTCCCTCGGTGGGTTCTGGCTGGGCTGGGCAATTGCCGAGCCCTAAAAGCCTTTCATGCCTTGAAGTGAGGGGAAACAGGGCTCGAAGTCTTCCGGATTTTTGCAAACTTGTTTCGAGCATAAGAACAAGTCCGGGAGCCTCCCCCACCCTGGATCTCAACAGAACCAGAGTGGGACTTCTGCAAGCAGCACTAGGGCAGCGAAATATCCACACACTTGCTTGCACCCTAACATTGCCGAAGGTAAAGCGAAAGGGATTTTCACGCGTGTTTTCTCAATGCTTGTGAGGCGAGCACGTTCTTAGGCGTCGCTGCCACGTACGGAGGATCGGGCAGAAGAGCTGCGGGGAGCGATGGGTGAGTGCAGCTCCTACAGCCCCCACCGGGATGACCCCCACCACGCAGCCCTGCAGCACCCGAGGAGATGGGCACACGTCTGTTTCTCCGGGTTATACACGTTTACAGGCGGCCGAATTCGTTTGTATTTATACCCAACGGACAGCGTATTTGGTTTGGAGGTTGAGGCTGCACAGGTCACCTGGGTTGAAGTCGGGGCAGCTCCGTCCTGTTATTTCGTGTCGGATATCAGCTATAAACCCACCTCCCACCCCTCCCTGCTCGTTACACTGAAAGGAACACTCGACGGCGCGATCCCCTTCCTTCTTTCATTCCCTTCTGCCTCCCCCCCCCCCCCGGCTATTCTCTTCCACCAACACAGGCATTTCAGCGCCGAGCAGCCCCAGGGTTGCATTAGCCTCTTAGGCAGGTGAACTGAGGTCTGGGGCAAAGGGTTGGGGTGGAAGGAACAATCGCAGAAGCGAGTGTACAAAATGTTTCCTCGCTCTTCAGAGGGCTCACCTATCCTTTCAGTTTACACTGGTCTGACAGCTCCATTTCAATCCCAGCCTTCACACGGATTTGTTCAATATTTACTCAGGCTGATGGGTTTGCTCAGAACTTGCCTCTGTCAGCCTTGCTCTGTCGGGTTCCCTTCCCCTCGGGCTCAGGTTCACACAAAGTTCAACCTGAAATGAATTCACCCAAAGATGGGCCCAGCTTGGCCCGAGGACCAGAGATGGGGTCAAGCCTCGGTCTCTGTGTCCCAGCCAGCCCTCATGAAGGCAACACTCAGCACTCCCGACCAGGAGGCTGCTTTGAAAAATTATTTGGGGTTAAAAAAGAAAAAGCGTCGGGCCACGGAGGACACACCAAGAAAAGCAGGAGCTGCTTTTCAGTGCAAGGAGCACAGGTCAACCCTTCAGGGAGGGTGCAGAGTTCATGGACGTTTACTCTGCCCAGGGGGCTGTGTGACAGGGAAGGTAGAACCGCAGTAATAACTGCAACAGGGAGGGAAAACGAGGTGTGTGTCTGTATGGATATGAAAGTGTAGGGTGTGTATGGACGTCTATGCACTCTATATGTTACAAATTAACGTATTGTTTGCGTTTAAATCATATATATTATATAAAGTCGTATTTATGTATGGGTAAGTAAACCCGGTGGCAAGGGATTAAACACTAAAATGAATGAGATTAAAGCTGATTGGTTTCTGTCCGAAGCCATGGGAAGGCAAATGGTTTTAGGTAACAAGCTGAAACCTGCCTCAGCAACAACAAAAAGTACTTTTTGGGAAGTCTTTCTTCACAAAAGCGAATCGAAATCTGATGCAAAATAGCAAGGAAGTGGAGAATATCTACAGAACGGTGACTCTACGTCGGACAGAACCAGAAGGTAAATCCAGTGTGGCTGCAAAGGAAATAACGACTCAATGGACACCAAGAGCAGCTCAGGGCCGACCCGGTGATGTGACCGAGGGAACAGTGGGTGCCCAAAAAGGGTCTCCCCGCTTTTATTGCACACCCGGACAGGAGCAGCACTCTGAGATGTCCCTCCAGATGGCCGCTGTTCCCTCGGTCGCAAATTCTGTCTTAACGGGAACGTGAGAGAGGCAGAAACCTTCCCGTCTGGTCTTTATTGCCGCCTCTCATCCGAATATATGCTGGAACCACATTCTCCCATGGCACCTTTTTAGGAGTTGTTGTTTATAGCATCCATGGAATGATTACCTCTAAATTCACCTGCATGGATGCTTCACTCGGAACGCTCAGCTGCTGCGTCTTCATCTCATAGAGGAGGATCAAAAACTGAGAACTGGGAAAAGAAAGCACACCGAAGTGTGTTCTTTCTTACACGGTTCTTACCCAGCAGGCAACAGCCTCTGCTTGAGGATCTGAAGCCCTGCGGAGTATTTGCGCCCTGGGATAAAGAGGATTTGAGGTCTCTATTGTGAGTTTACAGCCCTTTAGCACCCGATCGATGGGTGTGAGGCGTCACTTCGAATCGGATGCGAGAAAGTGTAAAGTGAAGTAACTGTAAAGTTAATCCGGTGAGATTGAATGGATTTGCGAACGGCTGTGAAATCCTGGAGGTTATCGCGATGGGGTGGAGAAAGAAAGGAAACGGGGGTGGGGGTGGCAGAAAGAAAACAACGCACCTCTGGTTTCACAGAGAAAAGCTGGCAGTGCGAAAAGATGGCAAAACCAAGCTGGTTTGGGTCTGAAAACGAAGTTTCTCTGTGTTCAAAAAGTCCGAGTTCTAGCCAAACTAAAAGATCCCACCTCCCCCCCCCCCCCCCCCCCTCCGATTTCACCTTTCCCAAATGAGGGAAGCTTTCCCTCAAACAACGGCAAAAGTGGCTTTTAAACTCTGTTATATTCTTCATACATTCGGAGTGAGGGAGGAAATAACGCATGTAAATTTTCGGAGTTATTACTACAGAGTATTTCTCTGCGTCGGTTATTTGAAAGCGACACACGTGGAAATGTTGGCACCGGAAAGAGACCTGAGATGTGGGTCCGGATTTGATTCCCTTTGCTGCAGTGAGAGCGCTAAATAGGCACGGATTTACCGTGCGCTTCACACAGCGCGGAAACGCTGAGCCTAACTCGTCTATTACAGAAAGAAATGCGAGGAAAATGCTTTCTTAACGACGCTTTAATTGTATTCGCTCTGTGAGGGTTCGATGGTTCAGCTTTAAACGCCGATTGGCAGAAAACGCGGCTCCGTCCAACAGCAGCGCGTCCCGAAGATGCTCGCATTTCAATGCGGACTGATCTGATCCAACACCAGACATCAGACGGGGTCGATGCTTCAAAGCAGTGCTCTGAAGCCAGGGAAGCTGCAGCACAACGCAGAGATGGGAGGGAAGGGATGCCAAGTCCTCCCTGCCCCTCTGCTCTGCCCGTATCCATTGCTCGCACCCTTTCCAGAGGGTGGATCCCAGTGACACCGGTGGCTTCGCTGCCATCTCGTCTTGCTTTCAAGCCACCCTTCCCTTTAATACATTCTCCCTATGTGAGCCGGGTGGCACTAAAAAATGTCTCTTCCACGCATTAAATATTGCCCTGAATTCTTCTCCAATAAAAGATCAAATGCCACGGCCGCCTTTGTCTCCTATGAGTATTTTTAGAGGAAATCTCTAAAGAAAAAGCAGCTTGTTGGAATCATTCCCCGGTTTCCCACTGTCCGTTTTCCCTATGAAGGTTCTCTTCTTTTTGTTATTAATGGACTTGGCAGAGCTTCTGCTGCAGTTTGTAGCAATATGCTCACAAACGAAAGCATCTTGCTGATGGATGAGGAGTCGAGCTTTAAATCAGTCCCTACTGATACAAATTATTTTAATATGCCCCTCTTCTGATTTATCTCGATTTTATGAAGCAGTGAGCTATGCTGTAAGACTTGATTACGGAGGGTGGCTGCCTGTGAAGTTACAAAGTCTTGGAGGGGAGCCTTTTTGAAAGGCTTGTTGCAAATTCAGCGTGGTAACAACTGCCTTGTCAAGGCTGTGCCTATCGAGGAAGGTAAATCTTTCTTTCCTTGACCCACACCCTGCCTCTCCTCTGCACTGAAGAGGAAATTGATAGTGCTGTGAGAAGCAGCAGGGGCTCCTCGTGCCTTTAATATTGCTTCTGCTTCTCCCAGCACAAAATCCAAACCCAACACGCAAAACAACACAAATAAAGTCTGAACTCAAAAACTCTGCTACACCCCCTCGCTCTCCTGAAGGATAATAAGGGGAAGAAGGCAGGGAAAGCCTGATATAAAGTTTTGTACTGTTCGTACTATTTCCCAGGAGGGTGAAGCCCTGCCACGTGCTGTGTGGTAGAGATGCTTTCTGCTTCATGCAGCTTACAGTCAGAGATATCAGAGCCATCATGGTCAACTGTGTGAAACAGCTTCTGCCCTTTGCTGTAACTCCAGCAGCAGGGACAGGTGGGAAGGGAGCTGGCACTGTGCAGGTGTGCAGGACCAAGTCCACGTTCAGCTTTTTGAAGACAAATCAGTGTGGAGCTGATCAGGCCAAGCTGTCTGTAAGCACCCTGGTGCTAGAAGCACATGCATTGAGTTTTACCTGCAGAATGAGAGCAGTTTGAATGAAGCCCCTTTGAGCAGTTTGAATGAAGGCAGCCTGATGTCACCTGGCTGAGACTGGAGAAAACAGAGCACGAGGGCAGGGATTTGCAGTTTGCAGGCCTTGTAAAGGTGATACCCTCTGCAACCTTCAAGTTTGATGCAGCAGAGGGTATTTGTTAAAGAGCTGTGTTTTTGCAATGCCTTTGACCCGCTGTGTTAAGCTTTGTCTAGTCATACATGAAATATACCAAGAGTGCCATTTTAACTATGCTGCACTTTTCCGTCATCGTCAGCATTGGACATAAATCAATTGCAGTCTTGGCTATGGAAAGTATGATTGGAACCTCATGTAGCTTGCTTAACTGTGCCAAGGCCTCAGTGCCCTGCCGTGTTGGACTGTATTCCAGATGAAGCACATGATATGAACTGCCTCCAGTGGTCATCAGTTAGGAGAAACCTTCACGGAAGCGTGAGATGAGGATACTTGTCACTCAGCTCCTGTCTTGGATGCATGAAAAATATCTGCTCAGCATCCAAGGGCCTTTTGGCCACTCTCTCTGCAAGATCAGAGTAATTCAGGGCAGTATCAGCATCATTTCAACAGCTTAACAGTTTACTTTGTTCCCTCTGAAGACCCGTGTAGAAGCTGGAAACTCAATTCATAAAACCAGGCTTGTACCAGCTACTTGAACATAAAAACTTAATGCAGTGGTCAGAGGTCAACAGCACTGAGCTGAAACTGACAACGTTTCTGCCAGTAAATTCAAAGCCGTGCATCAAACGGTGGTTTCCTCCTTTCACATTAAAGGAAGGAAGAGATTATGAAAGGTGGTGGGCCTGGGAGAATGAGTCCTTGTGGGCATTAACAAGTTTGGGAAGGGGAAGTTTCACCTCGCCGAGGTTCCTTCCCCTCCAGGTCCTAAAGAATGAGAATCCAGCTATGGTAAATCATTCAATGTCCAGTTTGTGGTAACGTGGCTTTTAACTCCATTTCTTTATTTACTTGTTTTATTTAACTGCAAAAAACACATTTCTGCTTCCCGTCAGATCTGCTGAACTCATTTGGTGTATTATCAGAGAAAGTTTATTCTCAATAGCTGCTGGTTCAGGCCAAAGTCAAACAACGCCATGAGCTTCCCCTGCTCTGCTGCTCTCAGATATGTCCACTATTGCTGGATTTCTATTTTTTGGCTCAATCTCCTCCTACGCCGTGGCCATCCTGCTCCATAAAAGGGGAGCAAATGCATTCCAGTAACATTTGCTCACTAACTTCTTTCCAGCATCAAAAATACGGAGTTTTTCTTGCGCCTGAAAAAAACAGACAGAGATGATTGCAAAACTTCTGATATTACTGCAGAAGGACTTTAATCAGAAATAACAGCACACATGCAAAGGCTCCCAGCGAGATAAAAATTCTCCTTGATCTGCTGATAGGAAGGAATCTATGAGAGTGGCAGATCAAAGGAAGAACAAAGGCCAAACCTTTGCATAACAAAAGAAGTACATATCTCCTCCCTCAGTCCTCCAAGTTTTGTCTCCTTCCTATGTTCTTTGGGGCAAAAGATTTCCTAGAGTAAATAATTTCCAGAAATGCAACGTTTTGGGCAGCACAATAACCAAAGGCACTCAGGGAATAGGAGGAGGAGTGTTTTTCATAGTGTTTCTTGGAGTCTCCACATCTTTCAATTTCTTATCGGGCTTGAAATACAAGGCATGAAGTTTCTAGCACCGCTGGGACCAAAAGGTTATCAGCATGTAAATACCTGAGCTGGAAAGACATGTTTGAGAAAGAACAGATAACATTTTAAACATACTTATAGCCCACATCCTTTCCAGCTTTTATCCCAATTTCACCTGAACTTTCACAAGGAAAGGTGTGCTTCTAATAACCCAGAAGATAAAAAAAGGATTTATCTCAGATCAAGAGCCATAGAACCAGCTCTGTGACCACCCCTATTATTTACTTTTTGTTAGAAAGCGACAAGCAGCTCTTTCTTCTATGAAAGAGTTTTGAAACACGCATCTGAGAAGGTGAAACTGCTGGGCCAGAGTTTAACAGAGCAACCTCTGTGCCAGAGGTTTCACTGTGTCTGTAACAAATGAGGAAACGGAGACAAAAGACATGAATGTGGGTTTTCTTTTTTCCTTCATAGGGACAAAATTGGAGAGAAAAGCCAGGATTTCTTGTTTTCAGAAGCAACCACTACACGATGTCCAATCTTAGCTCAAAGACCATGGTTCTTTCTATCTGGAAAGGAAACACATCTGTCTCAAAGCCAAGACTTCTCATCCAAATAGGCAAATGAAAGCAAAGGAGGCTAAAGCATACATTCAAACGAGGTAAGAAAAGGAACCAGCTCCCACATTATTTCCTTCTGATATGCAGGAAATGCCTGGATGTTAAAAACTGGAAGGGGTGGCCTTGCTTTGTAGAAGAGAACAAGAGTGAAAGCTGTAGCTTTGGTGCTCGGTAGGCCTTGGAGGCTCTTTGGAGCACTTTTTCAAGTCATCTCAGTTTGGGCTGCCTTCTTTCCTAATGGCTGGAACAGAGACCAGAGCCCAAGCAGAGGGGGTCAGGACTGGGCAGGTGAATTAGTCCCTAGATTTCCCTGATGGTGCTGAGCAGATCTCTGACGACTGTAAGAAGTTTCTCAGCCAACCAGTTTATGTGAATATCACTACAAAACAGGCAGTGCTCCCTCCTTGGAAACTGGGCTGCCCTGATTCTTGGTGTATTGATGTCACCTGATCAATGGCAGCCTTACAAGAGGAGAGAGCACAGCCTTCAGTGGGCAGCACAGATGGTATCAAAGCTGCTTTAACTCACTGCAAGGTATTGAACAGGCTCAGATAGAAGGAAAACAAGGCTGACTTACATCTGTTTTCCTCCTCCCTTTCCATCCACACATAAATGCAGAACCCAGACAAGGCAGACAAACTCTGGTATTGCTCCAGACCATTCTGAGCATGTAATGATTCGCCCAATCTTCTTACAAAGGCAGAGCAGAGAAGATTTGGGGGGGGTTACATGCTGCTGATGTCATTCAGAGCAGTGCAAAAGTGGTCTCCCTGGTAAATTCCCTATTTTTTCTTCACAGTCAGCTCCGTGACATGTCTCATAAATCTCTGTTTAAGAAAAAAAGATCACATATTAGTGTTTTATCTCTGGTATGTGCTACCCCATGTTTTCCCCACTCAGAGCATATTAGCCTCACACAGGTGGGGAGAAAGCAAAATAAACACTATCAAACAAGAGCATCAAATATTTAGTGTAGAGGTTTCTGAGTGTTTCAGGATGACCAGCACTGTTTAGATATCAGATGTTCTTCTGCCAGGCCAAATGAACCATTGCTGAGTAATGGCTAAGTTCCCCCAGCCACCTTTGGCCAGCAGTGCATTATCACCCCTGCCCTTTAACTTTCTGTCCAGGCTAAGAATCACTTTCTTAATCCAGCATCTCTGCCTGAAGCTGTTTCAGCTGAGACAGGAGATTGTTTACAGAAGGTGCAGGCTCCCTCTCCTCCACCTGGTTTCTGTCTGGGCCACACTGTTAGGGATGAGGGCAATACATCATTTATCTTGGCCTCGTTTCACAGGCAGGTCCTGCTGTCATTGTGCTGGCGGTGTCTGGAGGTGCAGCATCCTGATAAGCAGGCTCTGCTCTCTGCTGGGTGAGTGGCTGCCCAGCAGATGATCTGTGCTTTGCTTGATACCCCCCGGTGTACAGAGTGCTGCAGGACATGGGATCCAGCTGGCAGGGGCTAACAGGAGTTTATGCAAAAGGGTCAAGTGGTTCTTGTGTTTTGAGGGACCAACAGATACTAAATAGGGTGATTTTTTTCTTTCCCCACCCATCCTAGTATAGCAGAAAGGCTACAGAGAGTGATGCAGAATTATTCATATCTTAAGCCTTATTTAAATCCTGGTGTAAATGTGATGGGAGGCATCCTCTGCTTTTTCAGGGGTGTTAAAAGCAGATGGCTAAGCATACAGGTCAACTTTTGATATAGGCATTTAAAGCAATTGCAGTTAGGAGCATCCAAGTAAGAAATACCATACATATTTGAAAATGCAGAGAAGGAAGGAAAGAAAATGTTCAGAGTTTTGCCAAGCTTACAAGCCTTCATGCATATGCATAAACTGACTCCTAACTAATACGTATCAGGGAGAAAGCTTCCTTATGGGCAGGTTATTTGATAATTGCATCTACAGAGGTCTCCTGCACCTTCCCTACAGCAACTGGTGGGAGCCTCAAACCAGAGGAAACAGTGGTCTGATGGAGCTCCAGTTGGACGATGCTGCAAATTCTGGAGGGGATGTGACATCATTTTAGCCACAATAAACAGATGCATCATCTCACCACTCGGCCCTCAGCTGACTTTCCCCCCCCCCGACAGCATTTTTGCCTGTGCAATGCTCACTCACTGGCAGGAAAACACTGATCACTCAGGTCACATAGAAAGGACAAGGCAACAGAGAACTCAGCCCCGTGACTTTCAAGGAGATCATTTGACATCACAGATGCTCACTGCTCCCATCATATTGATCTCCCTTTTCTCAACCAGCTCTGCTGGCTGTTGAGAAGTTGGCTGAGGCTTTGAAATCTGGGAGTAACTAATATACTGTGTCAGCTTGCACTGCTTCAGAGAGAAATGGCAAATGAGGAAAGCGAGCCCAGACTGCTTAGATTGGGGAAAAAAAGGAGCTGTGTCAGTAGGATAACAAACATGGCCACCTTTCTATCTCCAAAAATGCAGGCTCATCTTGTTCCTAAAGATGAATGGAGCTGTTTCAGCCAGCTGCTGGGTCACTTTGAGAAGCATGGAACAGTTGGGCACAGCCTATTGGGCTTTGGTTACATGAAGAGGCAGAGCAGGGTTTCTTTATTAGGGTTAAGAGGTGGAAAGAAGAAGGGCTGGATCAGAAGAGTTACCAGTGTGAGGTAGGATTGCTGATAGCTGTCGGATTTGGGTTTAGGCCCAGCAAAAGTGCTGTAGGTAAAGGTCATTCCCCCAAGGCAGATGTGGGGCTGGGAGAGGACTGCCCAGGCACAAAGTGTAGCAGGTTCAGCTGCAGAGAAAACAAGAGCCACCAAAGTGGCAGCAGTGGCTGAAGGGCTGCAGGGTGCTCTTGCATGGCCACAGGCAAGGGGCAAAGTATTTTGACAGCTAGAGAGGCGGAGGAGACATTAAATCTTCTCATTCATGTGAGCTCATTTCTCTAAGTTAAAATCATCATTTCCAAGCAAAAAAAAAAAAAAACCCAACCAAAACAACTCACAAACATTTAGCCATGGAGTTGTTTGGCATGCCTGCTGCTGTACCTTTAGTGCCAGCTTGTTTCCCCTGCAGCACAGCTAAAGAGGAGAAAGGAACAGGGCGATCGTATATTGGTTTAGGATTTTCAATTGCTAACCATAATCATAGCTGGATGACTTTTACATAGGAACAGGTAGCAATGGCAAACTGACCAGCAGGTTTCACCAGCGGGGCTCATCTCTCCCAGATTTAGATGCTTGCAATATGTGTGCTTTTACCCGAGTCCGTTATCTGGATTCCTTTCATAACTGGTGGAGAGAAATAAGAACTTTGCATGCAGAGTTAAGCTAAACTCTGGCTTAGGAGGAGACGAGCTGCACCTTCAAGTGCCTGTTTCCCTTATTATAAAGGAAAGCATGAACCATCAGCTCAGAGGCAGACATCTACCACACCTGTGATGCTTCAGCTGCAGTAGCAATCATATTCCTCCCCATGTGGAGTCACTACTTGGCCTTAGATCATATTTTAAAAGTTGCTATAAAGCTCTAAATGTTATCTGAAATTTCTGTAGAAGGAGTTATGAGTGAAAAGTGAGGTTTTCTCTCAGACCTGGGATGGTTTTCCTTGTAACACCAAAGGTTTTTAAGGAGGAGCAGCATCTCCCAGAAACGGCCAGCTTGAAGGTTTGGGTGAGAACCTCTGAACATCTTCCCCTTTCCACACCACCGTGACAGCATGCTGACAACACAGACAATTTGTTTTCTGAGCACCTGATTTTGCAGACAAGATGCAGATAAACAGCAACAACTCCTCTTAATGAACACTGCAGCATCTCCAGATAAACTGTCACCACTTATGTTGTACCCAGCTTTGATATCACCAGAAAAGGAAATGCCTCAAAGCTTGTGAAAACACATTCCCCTTGCCTTCCTCTTCCAAAAGTCAGAAATCAGGCAGTTCATTCCCTGTGATGTTTTTCTGAACCCAAAAGTAGAGATTAAAAGGTTTCTTCCACCAAATGTAGTCATGTGCTCTAAGGGAGTTCTACACCCATTCCCTTGCAAGTGTTTAATGCCTTGAAAAGCTTGGGTGCACATGCAATGTCCACTGCCAAGTGAAGGTCTCTAGTGTTTCTTCTTGCACCCTCCTTGTCCATCATATGGCACAAAGGGGAGTCTATATGGATGCTCTCAGCTCGGTTTTATTCCAAACTCTGATCTTACATCTAGGTCAGTCAACCAAACGGTGACCAACGTGATCCAGAAGTGAAACACTATCAGCTCACTGAAAGAATATCAAATCAGATGTTCAGGACAGGACTTCTTCCCTTGTCTGCACACAGACTGTCATCCTGAGCTTGAGTCACTGCCTCCACACAAGGAAAGATGAGATAGGGTTAAAAATATCACGTATCCTACACTGCACCATGTTGTCCTGCTTCCTGAGGCTCAGGGCTTGAAGCTGCTGCTGTCATTGCTGCTGCTTCAACAGGGAGGAAGAAATTCCCAAATGTAGCCTTTGGATGATGAGGTTGTATTACCTTGCAAATCAAGAACCAGCCTGGACTAAACATCTTTTTGCTTTTCTGTGCTATAAGGTCCTGACTCAGGAGAACAGCTTCTAGATGCTGTTACAGTTCCCATAAGCAATCAGGACAACCAGAAAGAATTTGACATTTATAACAGACTAACAGAGATAAGTTAAGATCAGGGGGTTGGGACTACAGTCAGGTAAGCCAAGTTAACTATATTTACAATCTTCATCTGGCTGGGGAGACAAGCAGTCTGATTTTCATTTCTGCTCAACTCCCTGTTTTCACACACATTGTAGAGGCCTTTTTTTCCCCAGCCTAGAGAATTATAAAGAGAGTTTCATGTAAATGAGAATCAGACCATCAGAATGAACATTATCCATGTCTGCAAATGTTTGCAAAGCTTCAGTTCCCCCCCCCATGTAACATCTGCTGGGGAGAAAAAAATGCATGAGCCTCAGCAGTTAAGGGTTTGGGGTTTTTTAAAAGCCACATCAAGGTCCTGTTAGGCTTTGTGGTGACTGTTCAGCTTATTGCCAATGAGTGCATTTATTTGGACGACATCACAAGGAAATGTGAAATGGAGCAGAGATTAAAGCACGGGTGGATTTTGAAAAATGTAGCCAGTGGTTTTAATGCAACCAGGTGGAGACTGTCCAGTGCTTGGAGCTTTCTAGGCCCCTTTGTTAAACACTTCAGTCTTTCCACTTCTTATTTGAAAAGAAACTTCTCCCCATTTTTCTTTGAGGTTAGTGGAGCTGGGCCAGCTTTCACGAGCTCAGAATCCAGCTAATTGAAGTGCAGCTTTCTCAGCAATATTGTGGCACACGCCTAAGATTCACATAGTTTTATAGCCCCAAAGATCTGCCTAAAATCTAAGTGTTAGTCCTTTATCTCTGCTTTACGTGATTTCCTACTCGTTTTGTTTCTTCCTTTTGTCTCTATTGCGTTTATGTTGGTGTGCTGCCAGAGTTCGTGGCTCCTCTATTCAGAGCCAAGCCTAAGAAAAGCTCTTGAAACAGGGCAAACATGTTCCTAACCCATAGCAGGTTTACCACCCATCTAGAAAGAAATCTGTAGTCTAATTAAACAGCGACTGCCACAGGCAGATGATTGCTCATTCTTCCCCCTTGCTTTCATCCAAAATGTCCTTTGGATTAAACTGGGATCCTTCCAACACTCTTTTGGTGTTCCCCCCTCAGTATTTGGAGATGATGGAATGGAATTACGCTGCTAATGCTGCTGCCAACAGTCCCATTACCTGATTATGTAGCACACACCCACAGGTGATCTCCCACCCCAACTCTCCAGACCTTGGTTTTACCAGACAGCTGCCAAATGCTGACTGCTGTATGATTTTTGGTGTTTACTGCAACCTGCACATGTGCCATCACTGTGGTGGTGATGGAAGGGACCATTGGAAGCAGGTTTTTAAGGCAGGACTCCATTCAGGCTGTCTTCTGCAATTATTGTATGCAAAATCACCCTCCATCCTGCCACAATAGCTAGGAGCAGTGCCTGGACTGTTGTGTCCCTCTGATTGTCTGAGTGTGTGTCACCCACTGGGACAGAATCCATGTTTCAGTTCCATGCTCAGATGCCCATGTAAAGCAGGATTCGATTGGCTATGTTGTCATCCTCTGCTGTAAGGATAATGTTGAGTCAGTAGTCTCAAATTCAGTTCCAAGATGAAAAACAGCTCCACTTCTTTAGATTGCACAGACCTATAATCTGGGCTCCTAAAATTCAACCGGCGCAGATTTTGTCAGTATTTTTCTGAGGATCCAAAGGCCGGCCTCACATCCTTTCACACAGATAAAACATGACTGCAGCCTTGGCAAGAGGTTGGAGAACAGTCCACAGCCTTTCTAAGTGTGTATGGTTCAAATGCTGTTCGCCTCTGTCCATTGAGACTGCATGGCTGTCAACAATCTCTCGACAGGAATTTTGCCTCACCCTGGAGAAAGGGAATGTTGAGTCCTTGGCACAAAAAAATCCCGTGAGCTGTGCAGGAATCAAAGCAACCCTGCTAAGGAAAAAGAACACCAGTAAATCTCTGCGTGTGTTGAGTGAGACGGCAAAAAGAGGCACTACATGAAATCAGAAAAATGTCTGAGGATGTGTCAGTCGGACTGCAGGGTATCTGTGCCCTTTGTAAATCTGCAATGAGGATTCCTTCTGATGCTTTGAATCCAGAAATTGCAGTGACTCACGGAGCTAGGATTTCAAACACCTCGAGCCTTTCAAGGGTGAAGTCATTTCCCCTTCCTCCCCCCTCCCCAAATGCACATATACTTCTCTGCAAGATTTTTTTTCTCATTTTGGATAGAACATCTTCCCAAAGTTGGGAGGAAAGAAAAAAAAAAGCAAAGAAAAAAACCAGGAGACATTTCAGAGGTGAAACTGGCCAGCTGGCAGTTGATTTATGAAGTGCTGAAAAGCATCTTCGAAGCTGTCATTTATCTTAAAGCTCTCAGCCTAAATAAACAAAGAGCCCCCCTTCCTAATTATAGTTACAGTAGAAATAACCCCAAAGCTTAATAGCTGGCATCTGAAAGCAGCACCCTCCAGACATCCAGCCCACAGATGCACCCTAGTGGATCAGTGCTTCCAGCCCTTCCTGGATCCAGCTAACCCGGCCCTTCTCTCCCTTGCTTTCTGAAAGGGAAACCAAATCAAAAGCAACAGGGAAAACAAACCAAAAGCAACAGAGCCATCTCAGTTGTGCTGAGGAATTGCAGATCCTCAGGCTGCTGGGAAAGAAAACTTTACCTTTGAATAGCACTAGATTCTCCCCCAGCAGCAAAAGTGCTCCCATCATCTTGTTTTTAATATTGATGGCTATCGCATTTTATTCCTTTCTCTTGCTGTATTTTTACCAGTCCACTGTTCCAGCTAAGAAAGGAAAACCAGCCTCCTCTAAATGCTGATTATCCCATACGCTTTGTTTGGGTTTTCAGTTTTCTGTCACGCTGAAGTCTTTACAAAGAGGGTAAAAACCCACGCCAGAAGGAGCTCTGCCTACTGTCTGGAAATGGACGAGGTATGGGAACGTCGTGGCAGCTAACTCTTCAATGTCAGAAGAGATCCTGCTGTACGGGCCTCAGCATCACCCCACAGAGACACGCAGAGCAGGAACCAGTCTGTTAAAATTCCTCTGGGGGCCTGATTTTCCTCTTGCTCTCATTGCAACAAGAGTTCACTGTTGGAGCTGGATTCAGAGCCAGGGCAAATAATCAGAGCTCTGCTGAAGGAAACAGAATTGCTCCAGCTTGTACCAGCTGCAGACGTGCCAGGATAGGAATATATCATTACAAAAAGAGACAGAAAAAGCTCTGGTGTGTCCACACTACTCATTGCTCTACCTTCTCTAATGACATTTTGCTTATATTCCCTGCCAGACTGTGAATATTGGAAAGTCCTTTCTCGCGCGTCACTGTTCACAAATTAACAATTACTTAACGACCTTCCTCGGTATGTGTTGAATTATACAAAGACGAAATGCAATCAGAAGATAAACCCTGCTTTTCTCTGGTAAATTTTGGACACGATACCTGTATTTTTGTGATTTTATAATTGCAAATGGAAGGCCAGGTGAAGTTACTCGTAACTGCCTGGCAAGCTTACCTGGGAAACACATCCAAATCTGCTGAGTTCCAGCCCAGTGCTCTATCCATTAGGCTTCACTACCAGCACAGCTTGCAGCTAAAACATGAACGTGAGGAATATTAAAAGCATTTAAAAGAACAACATTCAAACTTTTTGTAAGAGACCATCTTATGTAAGAAAAGGAAAAGGAGCAAATGGCTTGATCGAGTCCTTTTGATTTGGATTGCTGAGCTGACAGAGAACATGAACCCTAACCCTTATCCTAACCCTAACCCAAATCCAGTTGAATGCAGTTGTCCATGGTTAGAGAACCAGCATGAAAAGGCAGAGACTGGAAACTATGAGTAACCAGAAGGGTTTGGCATTACCAGAAAAAGGGTCCAGAAGAGAGAAAATGGGAAGGCATCCAAAGCTGGCCATGAGCTCTTCTCATCAAGAGCAGTTTCACTCAAATTAAAACCAGGCTAATTCTTATTCCCAACCATTGAATGTCCTCAATCTACCCATCAGGAATAGTCCCCAGAGCACATGGTCAAAAGCCAATTTTGGAGATCTCTGGACCAGGAAGGCCAAGAATGGAAGAGGTCACATGAATTACATATTGGTTCTGGATAAGAAGAAACTGCTTCAGGGGCTTAGCCAGAACCATGAGGATACAGAGACACCCAGCCCCAAGAACAAGTGCCAAAAGAAAGGTTTCCTCACATTTCTTGTCATGGTTATAGCATTATTACTGCCTGTATAATGTAAACAGATGAGGGATTCCCTCTGACACACGCTGGGTAACCGAAGTGATTTCCCATCTTCTTCAGGGGCAGAAAACAATACATGAGCAAAGCTACACGCTGAGTGAAAATATTTGCCAGTATCACTTTAACCTCTCAAAGCAGCTGCATATTTCTCTGTTCCTGCTCTGAACGCATTCTTACCCTTGTCTCTCAGCTCTGCTTTCGGGAAGAGCAAGAACAGCCACTTCTTCACCAACGTCCAACCTTGCAATCTCGGTTTCTCCAGACTGCATGAGATTAAACACTTCGGTCTATCAGCATTACTAAGACCCTCCATACCTTTGATCAATTTATAGCTCTTCTTTGTACCTTCTCCAGATTTTGTAAATCAGATAACTCCTCATGTCTAGCAGATAAGTGAGTGAGTCCAGATGCACCAGACTCACCAAGAGAGTATAGGAGATAATGTTAGGGATTCCACATGCATGAAATCTGGATCCTTGTCTTGTGGAAGATATCAGTGTTTTGGGACCTGTTAATTGTTTTTTTTAAAGACAGCATTCCATATCAGATTATTTTTGACCAGAAGCCACAAATGCATATCTAATGGGAAAATAAAGGGGAGGGGAGAAAAGAGACAGGCACAAATGAGGAATGGAAGGTATTTCAGAGAGATGGGATGAATTCAGTTGTCACTCTTTAGGGAGGGATGTATTGCACAGCTTGCTTCAGCATACATGGAGATTTGTTGGTACTGAATTGCACCTGCTCCTTGTGGGTGCAAAAATGGGAAGGGGAAAAAGAGAGAGAGAGAGAAAAAAAGAAAGAAGAGAAAGGAAAAATAGAAGAGAGAAAAAGAAAAAAAAAAAAAAAGAAGAGAAAGAAAAAAAATAATTGAAAGAAAAAGAAAGAAAAATGAAAAAAAAGAAGGATAAAAGGCAAAAAATAGCTGTATTTTGCAAAGTCATCCTGGACTTTTTTGATTGCTTCAATCTGTTACAGTTTTTGCGACAGGTCAGCCTGGCTATTACTGCCACAGCAAAAGAAGGAACTGCATCTCTTCACCCAGAAGAAACAGAAGGAGAGAATTATCCTGGGCTCAATTGAAAGTGCAGCCAGCAGAAATTTGTGTCTGTTTTTTCCTCCAGCTGCGAGCCATCTGTAGTTATCTTTTTTTTTTTCTCTCTTTCTTTTTTTTTCCCCTCTTCCCTGTAATAAATTGATAGCTCCGAGGGGTGAGAACAGTGCAAGGCAGAGAAACAGATTTCCAGGTTGCCACCAAGAAATGTTTCAAATGGATCAAATGATGAAGGAGGAAGCTGGCTACTCCTCACAGCCATTGTAACAAGCAGCCAGCCAGTGTCACGTCACCTCCTGGTAGCAATATGAGCTACAGGGAGGGGGACAGGAAAAGAGAGACATTTGAAAGCACTTTCTGCAAGTTTGGAGCCAAGAGACTCTGGTGAATTTGTGTACATGCAGAGTGTGAAGATGGGGCTGCAGGAGAAACATCTGCCTGCTGGTGGGTTTTACGTGTTCTTCAAGGCATCTTGTTCTGGGTCCTGAAACAAATGGGAGCAAATTCAGCCTTGACACCTTGGCATTTCAGCCTTCACACCTTGGTATTTCAGCCTTCCCATGGGGCTCTGGTGGGTCGTTTCTTGGCTATTGACAGTAACAGGCAGAGCTGATGGAATTGAAGAATTTGCACTGTATGTGAATGTAAGAAGTAATAAGTGAGCAACGGATTTGAAAGTAATTGGATGAAAACATCTTTGCTTTTAGGTACAAAGTAGATTTTGCGTTTTGCTGCAAGCTCAGCACAGCTTTGTGCCTGTTAGATGTAGCTAAAATCCTCAGGGTCGTGCTGGGAGGCTGCCTAAACCTCTAAAGCTCATGGGAAGGGGAAAGCCTCAGCTTAGCATGCATCCACCCTCTTGTTCGTGCAATGCAAAGGAATCGGATACAGACGAGGCCAACTGTCCCACAGCTCAATCCATTAGCAGATAGTCTAAGGTCAGCTCTTTCTAAATGCTCTGCAGATCTCTGAGTCTGAGTGAAAGCTGGCCTAACAGATGGCTGTGTGGACGGAAAGCGCGTGAGTCACATCTGCTTTTAAGCCCACCCTTTGTTTCCCCAAAGAGATGAAGCCACTTCTGCCTCACCTGATCATCAGATACCTCATAAAGACGCTGAGGCTGCAGGTCCTCCATTGCATTGCACCTCGCAGTGCCACAGCCCGTTGTTCAGGATGCTGATCAGGCAGCATTTGACATCTGTATCACACAGGTGTAAACCGGAGCGCTGGGCTACTGGAGATCACATCCTCTAGTTTTTGTTACAGTGGGGCAGATATATGCAGAGAGGAATGCAATGCTCCTCCAAGGAATGGCCAGCCTCAAATACGAGCATTTCTTTCAAGGGAATGCCAAACATTTCTGAACCTGAAATCGCAGCAGCCTCCCTTTAGATCAAATGATTGCTGAGCGTTTCCAGGAGGCTGACTCAGTAACTTTGTGAAATCATGAATGCCATGCACTCCTGTGCTGACAGACAGAGGAATAGCAGATTATGGTCCTCCTTGTTCACCAAAAGAAATCTTATCTCTGATCCTATAGTTACCCTGAACAAATGCAAGGTCTTTCTGGGGGAGATGTGTGTGTTCTGTTAATTGCATATTTTGCCGAGATGAAAGGTCTCAGCATTTCTCAGTAACTTCCTCTGCTTCCTTTTGTTCTCCAGAAGCCTCATTTTTTCCCTCCTAATATTTATTCATGAGGATTTTTGCTTTCAGAAGCTTTCGAGCAGCTGCTCCTGGTCTGATGGAATTCACTCAGCAGCAGAGATGTCTTTTCATCTGTTCAGCGCGGCCAGCTTCACCATCGATAAGCATCTGCTTCTCTGGACAGGGCTTCAGCTTCAGCAGCATTAATATGCATTCTGTGGAGTGCAGTGGAACACGTGCACAATCTGCAGGCTGAAGCATCCGCATAGTTTTGCACATATGCACACCTGCATGCAAAGAGCATCTTCTCAAGCTTTGGTTTTCACAAGGCAGACGTGGATTCATGAACCGCAGTGAAAATGGCATGCATATGATCCTGTATTTGGATCCTATTACCTGTGTTTGGACTCCTGACTGCTTTGGTGTTACAAGCAGAGAAGTTTATCTTTGGTGTAGCTCTAAAATTTGGATTTTAAAAGTCGTTAGTCTGGATGTGAGTCGAATTTTGATGACTCAGCTCTGAAAAGCAGAAATGGGCTCCAGTTTTGTCTTGGCTGAGTAAAAAAGCACTGTGCCTACAACATCCCCCAAGCAACTTCTCCCACAAGAAGGGACCGGAGGTTCTATTGTCATTACGTGATTAGTAATGCAATAACATGAGGGCAGTTTTCACCTTCTACACAGTTGTGCTCATTTCAGCGCACACTCCTGAACACATCTGTGCACTGTGAGCGCGCAGCTGATTTTGCACACACAAAACATCTCGTTTCCTCAGCACATCTGGCAGCTGGAGGAGCAACCACCTGCTGTGCAAAGGTGCCAGCTACACGAAGGGAAAGGGAAATGTGCAAGTCAGGGAGGGGTGAGTGCAGATGTAAAGCAGAGGGTGGATACAGGCTGTGTCGTCTAGTGTCTCAGCATCTCATTTTCTGGAGATTTTACACATCTCTTTAGTTCAGATAGGCATCCTGGTGTTATTTCCATTCAGAAAGAAGGTGGGAGATGAGGCTGAAGTTGTGTCAGCACCAGTAGCCATGAGTAAGAAAAAGGAAAGGGAAAGGGAAAGGGAAAGGGAAAGGGAAAGGGAAAGGTGAATGGAAAGGGGAAGG
>NW_024885640.1:0-1397 GCF_019232065.1 Centrocercus urophasianus
TTTTTTTTTTTTTTTTTTTTTTTCCTTTTTTTCCTCTTTTGCTTCATGTCTTTCCTCCTCTGGAAAACGTGTCTTTGCCATCACGTACGTGTATGCCCTGTGAAAAGCACAGAGCCCACCCTCACCTCTTCTTCAGAGCCAGGAGAATCCCAGCAACCTATGAGATATCCATGACCACCCCATGAAAAAGTAAAATCCAGAGAACCTTCCCCACGAGGGCAAGGCAGAGCCTCAGCCCCGTGCTTTGAAACCACAGAGCTCTTTGTGGTCATCCCTATTAGTGGAGAAAACCCCCTGCAATGGCACAAGGAGGTCTGCAAGCCTCTGTGTCACCAGGCATCCTGCTCCACTCTGCATGAGTTAAGGCAATATCCCAGTGCATGGTACCAACCCCAGCACCTCCTTAGTGCTCTCACCCCAATCCTGGTTCTAAACAGACCTTATTCTCCTTGGTAAAGCAGAGGAAAAATCCCTAGGAGGAGCTTTGGGATGGGGCAGGGGGCAGAGCTGCCTCCTGCTGCACGGTGCTCATGGGTTGGTGGTTGGACCCGATGGTCTTGGAGGTCTTCTCCAACATTAATGGTCCTGTGATTGAGTGGGCACGGTGGCGATGGGCTGATGGTTGGACTTGATGATCTTGAAGGTCTTTTCCAACCTCAGCGTTTCTATGATTCGGTGATTCTCAGCAGGGAGACCTCCCACCTGCTCAAGGTGTGAGCAGTTTCCTGCTGGAAGAGCAACAGAAGGGAAGTTCTGAGCTGTGCTTCCCTGGACCTTGCAAAAGAGCATCAAACAGATGAGCCCAGAAAAGGCTGTAGGGTTGGAAAGAGCCAGAAACAGTCTCAGCTACCTACCAGCCCCTGTTCTACGCTGCACATATCACTGAACTCATTACTGGAATAAAGCCACCGAATCAATAAGGTTGGAGAAGACCTCCAAGCTGATCAAGTCCAACTGCCAGCCCATCCCCACCATGCCCACTCAACCATAGAATCACAGAACTCTTTAGGTTGGAGAAGGCCTCTGAGGTCAACTCCAGCCATCAACCCATCGCCACCAGCCAGGCAGGCAGCAGCACTCAGGACTTCTCCCACGTAGCTCCTCCATGCAACCAGGGCTTCCACCCATCAGGAAGTTGGGGTTGTTACCTCCCTCCCTGCTCCCGTGGGAGCACTGCCTGGCATCATGAACCGACCCTGGGGATCCAAGGTGCACCCATGGCTGTGTTACAGATGTGGAGGGACACGGCTGCATCCAGGGCTAATTCATCTTGTGCTCACATTGCCAGCCTGGCAAGGGAGGGATTGAAAGTTCCCATGTGATTTTTTGTTAATTCCATTTCATCTTCTCCCTTTCTTTTTTTCTTTCTTTCTTTTTTTTTTTTTTTTTTTTTTTTT
>NW_024885640.1:1497-12765 GCF_019232065.1 Centrocercus urophasianus
TTTTTTTTTTTTTTTTTTTTTTTTTTTCTTTTTTTTTAATTAAGTTTCTCTTGATTGCAAAACCAAATGCAAAAAACCTGCAATACAAAAATTGCCCCAGGGGAAGGGAGCACTCAGAAAGTTCTCGACAATATTATAATTCCTGTCTCACTTGTGCAGTGTGAAAATGTGCTGGATGGGAACAAGTTGCGTGGGTTGACTGCGGCCATAGGTGGCACCGTGATTTAAACTGCAGGAACAGAATAATTCCCATTGATGGGAAAAGGAGGGGAGGGAAGGGAAGGGAAGGGAAGGGAAGGGAAGGGAAGGGAAATACCTTCCTAGGGTAGATATGAGATATGAGACACAAGGTACGATATAAGGTGAAATAAAATTGAAATAAATAAGAATGAAGCAAAGGGAATCTGAATTTCCTCATCCCCTCTTCAATCCTCCTCCTCCTCCAAATCTTCTATGATTCACTTTTTGTGAGGGCATGGAAAAAGTGAAGAGATTTAACCACAACCACTCAGGAAGTCAGTAGCAGAGTGAAGTGCCTGGCTTTTGTGTTCTGCATCTGTTTCTCACTGCAGTGAGCAGGGAAAGGTCACTCCGTCCCCTGCATGCAAGGACTGAGCATTGGTTTTTCAGTCTGGAAGATCAAGAGGTGGGATCTGATCCCACAGTCCCATCCCAGCACACAGAGGTGGGAACTTTGGATTTATCCTGGCAGATCTTAGGTCTTAAAATGGGGAGGAAGCAGGGTGACATCCCACCCAGGGGATGTCAGGCACCACATCCAGACAGCAATGCATCACCGGGATGATGCACGCCATTCAGCAGAGTGCCAGCAAACAGGCTCTGTCTGAGGCAGATCCTCAGCCCCTTGGATTTATTGGATCCAAATGTTCAGTACCAGCATCGGTTTATTAAAGAAAATAAGTGAGTCAGAGTCTGAGATCCAACTTTGGATCTTGAATATGGGGGTAATTTAGGCATTAAATTGAGTGCAGTGGTCGAGCAGGACCTTGAAGCCCCCTCCCACAGCCAACTTACAGTTTGAGGGCATTGCAGTGACCTCACCAAGGCAGCCAATGGCAGCGGGGATCGCGTGCTCCAGCTCAGCATCAGTGCCAGGAGGGCTTCCAGCAGGATGTGATCGAGCTCCTCCGAGCTCCATGTTCCAACAGTTGGTCCAGATGAGAAGTGCTTTGTTTCCACACCGAATCCGTGGTGGTCTCCTGTGACCTGACTGACCTAAGGCAAAGAGTTCCTCTTTTATTTATCTCTTCTGCATCAGCCTCAAGAAACTTCATCCGTGCTGGGGCCCCGCTGCGGTAGGCAGCCCATAAATCCACCCTACAGCCATGGCCAACCACCCACCAGCCTGCACGTAGACTCCAAGACTTGCTGCTTCTCACCTGCCAAATTCCTCCATCCAGAGCAATCCGTTTGGATTTTGAGCAGCTCGTGGGGACATCAGCTCCAAAACAAGGACATCCAAACCTTTGTCACTTACGGCATCGCTGCCTTCATCGACCGTGGAGCGCCGTGCTAGCCTACCCCTAACCCTAACCCCCACCACACGAATGGGAAAGAGGGAGGAGGAGAGCTGAACGACGGGTCACTGAACAAAGCCACGGTTCCTCCACGCTTATCAGTCTTGCTCCATATATTTCATTTATGGCTTTTTTTTTTATTGACCAGAGGAAGCCCTGGAAAGCTTGTTTTCCTTTGTGCCGCGGTAACACCGACCCGGTGAGACGTGGGACTGACCACAGGCACATCTGAGCATAATTCACTAAAAATTCCAGTAAATGTTTTTTCTAGCATGAAACTAATAGTAAGTAAGCAAACCCACCTTCCCCCGGGGAGCAACTAACCTTGCTGTTACCCGAGAACATTCTGCTGAACTCCGCCAGCGAGTTGCTGCCTCTCGAGCGGCTCCGTTGGGTTTGGGTTGTGTTTCTGTTTGGTTCCTGACCACCTGCCCCCCCCTGTGAGCCAGAGATGGGAGATGCCATGCAGGGTTTGCTGCTATGATGGAGGTCTGGGGTGTTTAAGGGAGCCCTGGGGAGATGGGATTTGTGTGACCACAATTCCATGTACACGGGGTTTCCAATGATGGGTAACAACCACCCTATGGCATAATTTTTGTGTGTTGGAGGCTGTGGGATTTTGGAGGAGAAGGCTGCAGAGCTGGAGAGCAGGGGGAGGAGAGAGGCCAGAGCAGGGCATAAATCAGGACAAGTGGGATAGCAGAAGACAGCAGGATGGCATCAAGGCAGGCATCTCCTCGTCACTGCCTCCTGGACTCCCAAGGCATTATTCCATCCAATCCTTTTCCATTCCACTTGGGATCTCAATGGCTTTTCACTATTACAGCAAGCAATCAATTCCTTCCAGCAAACTGTGTCTGTGAGATGAAGCTGGAGATATGGGAGAGATGCCCAACATCCCACAGGAGGTTTTGGGGGCTTTTTGTTTGGCCAGATCCCTAATGAGAGTCATTATGAGAATATGTCATAAGGAGAAGCTATTGATAGCTTCAGGGGGGTCTCTGGGACACCCCAGTGAGGGAATAGCTCTCAGCATGAGGGAAGCTGCTTGCAAGCACAAAGTCTTCTTTGAGAGCTTGAGCACCTCCATAACCTGCAAGGATTAATTAGGGGAAGAAAAGGCAAGAGGCAACAGAGGCCGATTTGCAAGTTAAGATCTGGGTTGCCAATGGACTCCACTTCTCTCTGGTGAGCTGAACTGCTCCCCAGGCTCTACTGTCTCTCCTCTCACCTCTCCCACCTGCAGAGAGTGGACGCCATAAGCACGGTTAAACCAGAATGTCTTCAGGTGGGATTTAGAGTCAAAAAGCCAAAGAAAGCATTCACAGAGCTGGGTGAGAACCCTGGGCTCACGAAACCCACCCATCCCATAGAAGGATCTGGCCACTCTCTTCCATTCCAGGATGGCATTCTCCCTGTCTGGTGGTTATCAGCAAAGGGAAGGACACAGTGATGCACCCTCAGCACTGCTGGACCCCATGGGGAACCCATTCCCTGGGCAGCGGGCAGCCAGAGCGAAATGCACCAGGGGAGAGCTGTGATGAGCTGCCCTGACTCATTTAGTTAAAAATAAACTCTGGCAACGTTGTCTGAAGGCTCTCAGGAACTCACAGATGCTCGAGTCCTGATGAAGCGTTCCGCAATTTGCTCCTTTGCAGCTTAACTAAAATAAGAACCCACCCAGAGCAAGAAGCAGCTCTTGAGCAAAGGAAGTGGCAATGGAGGCATGCCCTGCTGCAGAGCTTCCTGCCCTGCTTCCCCTCCTCATTCCCCCAACAAGCACCTCATTTTTCTTGCTTGCAAACGCATCCAAAAGAGGCAATGAGCGCAAAGCCCATTGAAAGAGTTTAGTAATAAGGGTCATCGCAGAGAATTAATTACAAATTGTCTTCCGTGGTGACGCTCAAACCTCCGGTAGCTGGCTTAACGAGGTGAGTCATTGGGCAGGAAGGACGCGTGCTATTCTGCCATCAGTGAGCAAGCAGCAGAAGAGAAAGGAAATGTACTTTGCTCTGTCAATGGATCAGTTGGTAGGAGTCATCCTCCTCTCTTGAGAAAGGGTAAGAGAGGAACAAGTGACCCATGCCACCCATAGAGATGGCATCCACAGGGCTATTTCCCTTATGGCAAGGAGAAAAATCTCCATTAAAAGTCAGCAGAACGGCCTTGTTGATTTAGGGAGATTTATCATTACTTATTGCTTCGACTTAAGCAATGTCCAAGCTAACAAGCAAGGGCTGGGATGCAACAGGGCAAGGAGCTCTGCAAGCAGAATTCACACTGGTGATGCAGACAGGCGTCACCCATGGCTGACAGCTCCTGCCTGGGGAAGGGTCTTAAATTTTATCTTCTTTTGCTAAAGCAAGAAAAAAATAAATCAGCACATCCCCATGCACGCGTTTGTGCAAAGGGTTGTGAGCATGGATGTGACTCCATGTACCCCAGTGCAAAGACACGAGTGGGGCAGATGAGCTTCCACCCCCTTTCGCATCCTGCTCAGCAGCATTGCATGTGCCCTGTTTCCCCAAAACAGAACTGCAGACCACCATCTCATGGTGACGGAGGGGGTGATGGAGTGGACCCACCTGCAAGCAGCAAGCCGGCCCTCGGCTGGTGTGGCTGCACAGATGGGATGCAGAAACCTCTCAGCCCCTTTTAGCAGAACTTGAGGAGCGGTGATAAGAGGTGGGCGCAAGCAAAATCAAAGCAGCAGTCACAAGATGTTGGCATTTCCCTCCATGTGGGTTACAGGCATCCCGCCTTCCAAGCAGAGATCCAAACCTCCCACGCTGGGAGAGGCACTGCTGTGGAACACGCGGGCTCTGTCCTGGGCCTCCTGGGCGTTCTCCTGGCCTCCATAGAGCAGGGAGGGGTTATTGGACTTCTCTGCTTCAGGGGATTAAAATAATCAATGTCAAATTGACATTGGCTGCTGCCACAGCCCAGCAGACCTCAGATTCTGGAAAGGGTCCCGCGGGCAGCAGAAATCCCCCACAGCCCTGAGTCACCAGCCAGGCAGATGAGGTCCACGTGAAGCTCCGAGGAAGGCACACCAACTCATGTAACCAGCCACAGCACCAAGGCTGGGGGGTGAATGTTCATCCTCTCCCCGTTTCCAATTAGAACCAGTTTCTGAGCCCAAACTAGACAGCACAGCCCCGGTACACCTCTCAGCACCAGCATGCACGTTGCAGGTGGATCCTAACTGTCCAGAATCATTAAGGTTGGAAAAGACCTCTAAGATCCCCAAAGCCCAACCCATCCCACCATGCCCGCCGACCATCAGTGCCGCATCTCCATGGCTCTGCAACACCTCCACGGACGGTGACCCCACCACATCCCTGACCACTCTTGGGAGAATATTTTGTTCCTGACATCCCACCTAAGGGTTGGACTGGTGTAAGGACCACCGGTGGGATTGCTGCATGCCAAGTGATGTTGACATTTATGTGCAGAGGACATCTGTTTGCATCACCATGCAGGGAAGCCATGCTCTCCACAAGGCTGGACTCACCTCCTCCTCGGCAGCTCTTTTTCTTCCCCTCTTCAGCGTTTTTCCTATCCAGCAGGATGAGAGCTGAGGTGGGATGGGGAAGGAGAGGATGAGGGCAGCAAGCTGACTTTTGTTATTATCCAAGAAAATGTATGTAAAAGGGGATATTAACCAAGTTATAAATATAGAAATGAAAGCAAAAGTGTCACCTCACTGAACAATGGGGGCATTTATGGGATAAAGTTACCGCAAATTAAGGGCTGGCACAAGCTGACTTGGGCTCGTAATTTATAGTGTAGCCTAAATCCTGGCTTGCAGACAAATGGGATAAAGTTGAGTTCATTGTGGAAGGTTCTATTTTCGTTGCACAGGGTGAGAGCAGTGGAAGAAATGACTTGAGGGTCCCAGGGGAGGCTGGGCCTGCTCAGCAGTGTGTGTTAATCCTACCTACAACCCGTCAGATGGGAAGCTCCAGGTTGGGCTGAGGTTGGATGACCTTCCTGACCATCTGGAAGAGCTGGGATTTGGGGAACGGTGCCTGAATTCAAGCTGGGTTTCAGCCCTGGTTCTCTTAGCAGCAAGGATCTTACCTGTGCTGGTCAGTGCTTTTCCTTGATGGATCCTCCCAGGGATGGTCACAGTGATGACCATAGGAGGGGGATAGAAATGGAGCTCCGTAAGGAGCAGGATAGAAATGGAGCTGAGGACTCAGCTCAACTGCATTGCGAAGACAAGAGCCAAGAAATGGTCATTTCAGGTGGAAACTTGCTCAAAACAGCTTCCACTGTTGCAAGTGGAAGCGATGGGGAGGATAGCTTAGCAAAGGTCAGGCAGGAGGAACCTGATGCCAATGGGTGACGGCCAGGCCAACGGCAGCCCTCAGCCATGGGGCACAACAGCAGATCTGCCACCGCTTTGCTTTGTTTCAGAGACAAGCAAGCATTTCCTAAACCTCCACCACCTGGCAGTAGAGCAGCTCCAGTGCCTTTTTTTGGGTTTGATGGGCGTCAGCCCCAAGAGCTGTAGCAATAAATAACAGAAATAAATGCCTCCATGCGTTATCTCATACCCCAGGTGTTGCCTTTGCCTCAGTTTCCCTCACCCAGGACAAGAGAGGAGGAGGCAAAGCACTGAGTTATGAACCCTTGGGATAGCTCAGGCTACAGGTGCAACCAGCTCTCCATCATGGTTCACAATTACTGCCTTTACCATCCAGGGTAAATATGAGCAAAGACTTTTATATTATACAAACCACAAAGCGCTAATAAGGGCAATTTTGTGGCTTTGCTTTTATTTTTTATAACGAAAAGGTGAAGAAAAAAAAAACAACAAAAAACCCAAAACCTGAACACAGCTTTGTAGCAGCCAGCTGTGTGTGCGCAGCGATTTTATTTAGCTTAAAATCAAGACTGATTTAACCATGGCTACCTGCCAGGGGTATTAAAAGATATTAAAATCGAGCTCAGCTACTGGGTTCTAAGAATAGCATTTACTGATAAATTCCGAATTTAATAGCAGCCTCCCAGGGGCCGTTTCTAGGCTGCTGTCTGCCCCAGGCTGGGGTGTGTGGGGCTGCCCAGGTGGGTGAGTTGCAGGCTGGAGAGGGGAAGCTCGTGGTGCTGCTCAGCAAGTGGAAGGGGCTTTCAGATGGAGCCTTTCCCCACTGTCTCTGCTAGCTTGGACCCAACGTTCATCTATTATAGAATCATAGAATCACAGGAATCCTGGGTTGAAAAGGACCACAACGATCATTGAATTTCAACCCCCTGCTACGTGCAAGGTCGCCAACCAGCAGACCAGGCTGCCCAGAGCCACATCCAGCCTGCCTGCAAGGATGGGGGCATCCACAACCTCCTTGGGCAACCTGTTCCATCTTCCCAGCAGTCATTTTCCTGCAGAGGCCATTCACGTGTGGAAGCAGAGAGAATCTAAGGCTATGGAACACGACGCGTGGGTCTCGTGGTTACAGCCTCTGAGCACCCACCCCTCAGCACAGGAGAGGTCTGTGGAGCTGGATGTGCCGTTTGGGTGTTGGCCTGGTTGTCACCTCCATCAGCAGGGGCAAGTTGGAGGTAAACCCGATGCTGAAATTCACTTCAAGAGCCGTAGAGATGTGGCTCTGAGGGATGTGGTCAGTGGGCACCCAATGAGACCCCCCTGCGATATCGTGCTCTGATCTGATCCAGTCCTGCCTCTGCTGCCCACCTCCCTGCTGGGCATAAATACCAGAATTGCTCCAATGTTTGTTGTGGCCTCTGTTGGGTTTTTTTTGTTTTTTTTTTGTTTTCAAAACAACAATAATAAAGAAAAGAAAACGTGTTTACGTGTGCAGGGAATTCAGCAGAACATTTGGTTTTGACACTAACCAAAAAGTTCCCTTTTCCTTTCAGACTGTGGGCCGCTCCTGGAAAACCTTTACTTAATTAACCCTGACGAAGCACAGCTTTGAGTTACTCACCCCGAACCGGTTTAAAAATGGGTGTGATCCATTGCAGAAGTGTTTTTATGGCCCAGAAAGCCTCAGATCGGGGCACTGACCTCTGCATCTATCCCATGCCACCCCAGTGCCATCTTGGATCCTCTCTGCTGGGAGCTGAAGGAACAAGAGCTGCGGGTTTGGTTTCAGCCTTCGGGTATCTGAGGCTGCTGATCTCCCCCACTGGACTGTAGATGAAGAGCTAATTTGGATGTTTTTGGATGACCAAAAGTAGGTGAAAAGTTACCAGTCATCTTGAGTACATTAAAGAAGTTGGGCTCCTTGGGTTTCTGGCCACGCAAGGTGCATTGCTCAGGCTTTGAGTCACTGCTTGTTTCTGGGTTCTCTCATAAATCACCATTCCTGGACATGGCAGAGCTGGGATGACACACAGGGAAGCAGACACATGGGGAAGGCTGACCGGTCAGACCCAGTGGCGTTTCCCATAGCCAGGAGAATAAGGACAGAAGTGCCATATTAGACCAGACCAATCAGTGAGTGCCAGGGTGATGTCAAGGTGTGCAAATAGCAAGGCATCTGCAGAGGAGCCAAACTGCCTCCAGTGATTTACAAATCAGGGCATTCATGGAACCAGAGAATCATGGACTCGTTAAGGTCGGAGAAGATCTCCACTATCACTAAGTCCGACTGTCAACCCACTGCTACCCACAGGGTCACAGAATCATTCAGGTTGGAGAAGACCTCTGAGATCCCCAAGCCCAACCCATCCCACCATGCCCACTGACCACAGCCCTCAGTGCCACATCACCACGGCTCTGGAACACCTCCAGGGTTACCCCACCACCCCCTGGGCACCCCGTTCCAACGCATCACCACTCTTTGGAGAGGAATTTTTTCCTCGTATCCCACCTGACCCTCCCCTGGCACAACCTGAGGCCATCACCTCTCATCCTATTACTGTTACCTGGGAGCAGAGGCTGACCCCCTCCTCTCCCAATCTCCTTTCAGGGCATTGCAGAGAACCCCAAGCTCCAAGCTGCTTGCTTCCCCAAACAACCCTGAAATCTGGGATCCATTGGCCACATGGAGCTCTGGACAGGGTTGTTTCAAGGACCACTGGACCCATTCAGTTGGGATTCCCTGGAAAGCAAAGCCAGCTTCCCAGCTTCCCCCTACCAAAGCAGTGGGGAGCACCTGAACCCAGCTCAGCACCCTCAGGAGCGCCCTGCACAGCTCAGCCATGGGGGCACATCTCTACTCCTGGTGACACATTACCCACATCGGGTGCAGCCCGTTAAAGCCATCACTGCTGAGTGTTTGCATTCATCCCAGTGCAGAGCAGGGGTGTAAAATGCCAAGCCGTGCAGAAAGGGCAGCAGTGGAAGGCAGATGAAATGTGGAAAGGGCTGTGGTTAGGTGGAAGATTCTTGGATGTATCAGTCACACTGAAAAATGCATTCAAGATGCTGTAGCAGTGGCAAAGGATGGATTTTTCCTTCCTTTTTTTTTCTTTTCCCCTCCTCTTTTTTTTCCTCAGCTCAGGCCTGAAAGCTTTCTGATGGCAGCATGATGGGAGCTGAACAAACCCCTTACTGTGATTAAAAATATGGGTATATTTCCACTGGATTAAGTGTCACCAAACTATGGCTCATGCGGGCTTCATGTTTATGTCACGTTTAGGTACAAGGGAGCTAAATGGGTCAGGAACAGAGCTGGGACAACGCAGCCAGGAGCTGGATCCAGCTCCCCACAAGGCCTACCCAGAGCCTCTCTGATTTCAGACGATGGAAAACACCTTTTAGGGTCAGCTCCTGTGCAAAAGAATAACCTCAGTGCCCAGAAAAAAATAAAGATATTCCACAGGAAAAGAGAAAAAAGGAGGCAGAAGGAGCCCAGATTGGCTTTCAGCTGCAGTGTGCTGGAGAAGAGGTAGACCTGGTGGCATGGCACATCCCAGCTCCATGGCACAGCAAGCAGCTGAAGCCCCAAATCCAGACACGTGCACCCAAAATAACCATTTCCATAGAACAACAGAATGGCCTGGGTTGCAAAGGAGCACAGTGCTCATCTGGTTCCAATCCCCTGCTGTGTGCAGGTCACCAACCAGCAGCCCAGGCTGCCCAGAGCCACATCCAGCCTGGCCTTGAATGCCTGCAGGGCTGGGGCATCCACAGCCTCCTTGGGCAACCTGTGCCAGTGCCTCACCACCTCTGGGTGAAAAACTTCCTCCTCATATCCAACCTAAACCTCCCCTCCCTTTTCCTTCCATCCAGGCAAAGGCACACAGCACCAAAGCAGGCATCAGGAAGGCATTGATGTCCCTTCTTCATGGCTGCAGGGCATGGGGTGAACAGAAGCCAGGCTGGGAAGTAATGGGTAAATGGACCTGATGGGGCCATGGGCTGCACGACCACAAATGTTACTTGTTTACCTCCCCAGTAAAATCCCAACATGGAAATAATGAATGGGGCTCACAAATTAGTCACTAGAAATCACTTAACTCGTAAAAAATTATTAGCCCAGAAACAGAGGTTTGGGGGGAAAAAAAGGTGAAAAAAGCCAGAGGAACTTTTGTCTTCAGATAAACGTTTTTTACGTTGAAATTAATGGGGGTCGTGTCAGGGCATGGAAAGCATATAAAACAGAGCAGAGAGGGGAAAACTCTTACTGAGGAAGCCAAGATGAATTGAAGCTGGATTTGGGTCAAGTGAGCGTTAAAGCTCTGTCAGGAAGCCTGCTTTCTTAGCCAAAAATCAGATCCCAGATAGAAGCACAGATAGAAGGAGGTTCTGGTTTTCTAAGTCAGAATGCAGCACGAACAGATGATGCTCAGTGGTGGCTGTGCTGCTGCAGGGCTAAAAACAGCCCCCTTATTCAGCACACTGTGTGGATTTGTAGCTGAAAGGCCTTAAATTAGGTAAATCATTACTTAAGTTAACTCTAAGAGTGCTGGGCTTGGGGTCCACGGCACTTCCCATGGCCAAAGTCATGGGAGCAGCTGGGAATGGCACCCAGACTCCAGAATGGGTCAGATTCCCATGGCATCCAACTGTGATTCTTCACAAGCCACGACCCTTTCAGGGGAAAAGGAAAAGGAGAGAAGGAAAACGGTTCCAAACTGCATCATCACCATCTACAATTAAAGATAGCAGATTGTCTGAGCTGAATCTGGCCTTTCAATACGAAATCTCAATTACGCTGGGGGTAATTCTTTTCTTGCTTCTTGGGGGAGGAGGGATAGGGATGGAATTGCAAGCAGGCTTCCAAAACTTGCAGCCACCATGAGGCTGTCTTGAAACCGAAGTTCTCCACGCCACCAGCTGCCTACTGTACCCAGAGCCACAGATGCCTCGTGGCCTTGCTTCAAATTAAAGCCAGGCTTTGTTTTCCATTCTCCTCTCAAGTCCCTGCTGCAAATTGACAAAAAATCCCTTTGCCAACAGCTGCTAACAATGCTGCTAATGAGCATTCATCAGGAAGGCATAAACAGAAGAAGATGGAAAAGCAGCAGGGAGTCAGGGTGTCCTCCACGGGGTTGCATTGCCTCTGCAGGCATCGTTACTGCTCTTCATTTTAACCTCAAATCAACAACTCACCCTTGAGAGAGCAAATTGGACCAAGGGCACAGCTGTGCTGAGAAATCCTGTGGGTGTTTTGTGGCCTTAAATACTTCCCCCATTGCTGGCAGCCACCAGGAGCTTGTTTCCACATGCTTTGGGGTTGGCTGCCAATGTGGATGCTCTCGTGGGGCTCCAGGTGTCTGCCAAGAGACTTGGGTTGTGTTGGGTTGTGTTGGGTTG
>NW_024885640.1:12775-19986 GCF_019232065.1 Centrocercus urophasianus
GTTGGGTTGGGTTGTGTTGGGTTCTCTTGGGTTCTCTTGGGTTCTCTTGGGTTCTCTTGTCCTACATGAAAAAAGGGAATAATGACCAGGTCAATGTGAAACCCTTCCCTGCCTTACCTACTAGAATTTGATTGAAGTAAACTGCTTGCACTGAATGTAAAGGCAACCTACAAGACTCGCAAGCTTGCTGGCACATCCAAAGGCTGATGTGAGCTTTAGGTCTGTATTAAATCCAGTGAGAACACACCAGATAGACCCTGTGGATGCCATGGTGGAAGAGCACTGATCTTAAAAGGACCAGACCCTGAGGACCTCCCTCAGAAGATGCTGTCAGCTGGGAGATCACCCGTTCAGAAGTCCTGGGAGGGGTTGTCCTGAAGGCTGAAGAGCTGAAATGAGTCTCTGGGTGAAACCCAACTATTTCCAGTTGGCTTTAGGACTCCTGCTGTGACACCAGAGCTATTTATTTGTTCTTATGACCTGTTGGACACTCGGAGGGGTCTGTGCTTTGCTGGGATCCCCATCATGTTCTCAGCACACCCAGGAGCTTTGCCTGGGACATCTACTTGCGGGGTTTCTGGCTGTTTGGTTCCAGTGAGATCTATTTGTTGCTTGCTTCTCAGCAGAGGATTTCTCTCTCGGTGCCATTTTTCCCATTCCTCTGGCAATATCTACCAAACCACAGAACTCCAATGCCAGCTGGATTTTGGCTCTTGTTTCCACAGCAAGAAGATTTACAAGGACAACTGAAGAACTGGTAGTCTCTCAGCTTGGATGACAGCAATGTGAAGGAGCCTTGCTCTTCTGCTGGCTCCAGCAGATAAGTAACTCTCAGCCCTTGGGTAACATAGAATGGAGACTTAACACATTTTAATTTGTGCTCCCATGTTCAGTTAAACTCCCCCTTTCTGAAGGCTATTTAACACTCCCTTACCACGGGTGAATTTGTTGGATATTTGGTGAACAGCTAGGAAGATATCTTGTCTGCAAGGAAACATCCAAATTCCCAATGTATTTCACCAAATCACGCTACAACCTCCATGTCAAAAAGGACTTCTGTCCACTCTTGTTGACCAACCTTCCTTACCACGCAATCTACAAATTGAAGTACTGAATGACTGAGGCCCACAGGGACTTGTGCAGAAAACAGGGAATATCTGAGCCTGCAGAACCCATTCCTACTGCTGCTCATGTCTGATAGCCTTGGCTGGAAGCCTACACGTGACCTTACCAGCCAGATTCATCACCAGTACTAGAGGTTGGGGCGTGTGGAGCAATGCAATCTCACAAGAAAACAGCAGAGGCTCCAAAAGAAGGTCAGGATCACGTGGAATTCAGCCCCCATCCCTTTGCCAGATGTGGTCACTGCCTGCAGTACGGCACCATCTTCCCCGTGGCAGGAGGTGTCACTTGAGTGGGAAGCAAATGGTGGGATGCTTCTTCCAGCCTTTGGGTGGGATAAAAGCAGTGCTGGTAGGTGGAAGAAGTACTGGGAAATTACTGGGTTCGCCACCGCTGCTCTGTCTTCTCTGCTGCTTTGTCCTGCCTTTCTCCTCAGTGCTTCGCCCATTGGTTTTGTGGTTTGGGGCAGCGTAGCACCAGCTCTGAATGAGAGGAGGGTCTTGTGCTCGTGGTATTTGGCACTGCCTGGCTCCCAGGCCAATGCATTTCATTTGGACAGTTCTCAATGAAATCTGCCCACCAGATGGTTCATTCCTTTCATTTCACAGCAGCTCCTAGGCGCTCCGACCCAAATCAAAGCTCTCCCAGGTGCAGGCATTAAGAGCTTGCACCCAGAAGATGGAGGAGAACCAGAGCAAATGGGGAGCGGCCATCACGGTGATCAGCCACCACAATTAGCACCGGAGATGAGGAAAAGTCCAAAAACCCAACATATTCTATTCAGGAGCAACCAGATAACTGACGTTAGAGCGATGTCGCTGAGAACCGAGCTGTCGTGACGTTCCCCACACCCAAAAATATCACCACTCCAGAGGCCGGGATGGAGGAACAAGTCATCCATCATGTCAGCACGTCTGGGTCCTGGGCTGCCGAGCGCAGCGCTGTGGAATGTTTTGCAGCGCTGGCAACAGCGTGCAGGGGTGGCACATCTGGATGCGGTCGGGGCCGGAACAGTGACAGCTGCTGGAGGCACAGCTGTCAGAGAGAATAGGTCACCCCTTATCTGGAACCAATTTCTGAGAGATTATGTTATGCATCAGCGGCAGACCGAAGTCTGCTTGGCACCTTTTCTCTTCTGGTTTCCCCTTACAGCTGGGCTTCTCCTCCTCGTGCAGGCTCGTCCTCGGGAGGCTTAAAAATAGATGCAGAGCTGTAAGAGGAGCCACGCTGCTCTTCCAAGGGCATTGCCAAAGGGAGGGAGGGGAAATCTGCACTCCTTGGAGCAGGGAAGAGCCTGAATGGGAGACGACACTGGAGGAACCCTGTGGGCACAGGCACTGAACTGTTGCTACCCGTGTAAATCCCCTGCCAGTGCTGGTGCTTCTTTGCTATAATGAGGAAGGCACCCAAAGGCCGACGCATGGCCAGGTTATGGCCCAGCTAAAGAACATCTCAGTTTGTGTGCTGGGACTCATGCAGGGCATGGGAGCTCATGTCAAAATGTGTCTATGAGGTGCCCCCTTGCAATGACCTGGGTTTGTCCCACAGAGATCTCTCAGCACCAAACACACAGCTCATTTCACCTCATTCTGGACACCTACAGGGCAGGTGGCCCCATGTGAAGTCATTTCCCCAGGCTCCTTCTCCAGCCAGCAGAAAAGAGGTGCACCCAGAGGTAGCTTTGAAGAGCCCAGTCACCCTCACACAAGGCTCATTAGATCCAGAGCACCGTTTTAAGAGCAGAGCCATAGGACATCCCAAGTTGGAAGGGACCCATAAGGATCACACCGAGTCCAACTCCTCAAGTGATGCATGATCAGTGCTCCAGGTGATATGTGTGCACAATAGAGGGGTTCTTCTGCCATCCCTTGAGAGAGAAAGTCCTTCTACAGCAGATGGATGGGCAGAGAAGGAAAGGTGCTGGACCTTGTAGGTCTCTTCCAACTTGGGATATTCTATGCCCTGCTTGGAGACCCAAGGCATTGGTGTGGGGACACAACAGGAGGGGTGAAGCAAAGGGATGGAGCTGTCGAAAGAGGTGGGGATTTGGGCTGCATTTGCTTCCTGGATAGCTCAGCAACTTCCCCAGCCAGATCCCCCATCCTGGAAGGATCTGCCAGTTTGTCCTCTCATTCCTTCTGCACGCCCACCCCCGTCAGACACGGCGCTCGCAGCAATCTGTCCTTCCACCAAGCAAGCTGCTGAGCTAGGGATTAAAAATCTATATTTATAACCTCATATAGAACCACATTCATATATAGGTAACACCTGTTTCCCTGCAGAGGGACTCGACTGAGAACATTCAGCTCCACACTGAACGTGTTAGCGGTGGCTCTGGCAGGAACGCCCATCTCTTCCCCCGGGATCTCACGTTGTCTCCTTCTTCTTTTCAAAGGGGCCAAAACGCACTGTTTTCACACTGCATTTCCAATTAAAACCCAGAGTCTGCAGCGCATTCCGAAAGTTACGTGTGAAATGTGCTGGCTTTAATATCACAGCAGCTAATATAGGGCTGCTGGGCTGAGCGCGGCCGCTCGTAATTCACCTCTGGTTGGTGCAGAATTGAATTTCTCCACCCGGCATCCCCAGGGACCTCGGTGAGGACTGAGCTCCTGCAAGTGGAGAAGCAGAATCTCGCCAGCAGTGTGCAATGCCCTGCTCTGCAAGTGCTGGGGAAACTCAACCGAGGGTGCCAAGGTGAGGCATTGCAAAGGCACTGCATTAAGGTGGCAATAAAGGGGCCCAAGGAGGATGCTGGAGGCTTCCTGCTCCAAAAAGAATTGCTATTTTTGCGGGGCTTTTTTCTGTCTGAGGAGTGCCAAGGCTGCTCCATGCCTGCTGCCATCCCCTAGGTGCAGCCTGAAGGTTGCAGAGACCAAACAAGAGGGGCAGGGTTTCCTGTCCCCATCCCAGACTTTGTCCCTACAAATTGTCATTGCAGCTGATGACAGCAGGACCCACCCCGACCCCACCAGACCCACAGCAGCTCCCCTGCCCTCATCAGCCTGGCAGGGTTAACGAGGCAGTGTTGACCCCGTTGTCTTCGTCACGTCATTAATTTGCTGTTTCACGTAACCTGCAGCCAGGCTGCTCCGTTTTGGGGAAATCCTCTTCTAAGTGCGTGAGGGGGAGATGCTGGGGGGTCCCTCATTGTGGGGCACCCATTGAAAACGCTGGAGGAGGTGAGGAAAGTGCTGCCCAATGGGGTCAGCTGGATGTTGGAAGGTCCACCAGCAAGGCTAACGACCCCAGGGCCATCGATGAGGAGATGGTGATTGTTATTCCAAACAAGAGAGAGGGATGGAAACAATTAACAGGTTTAAAATACATCTCCAGATCCCCCCTTTTTTTTTTTATCATCTCTATTCAATAAAGAGGGGAGCAGAGATGGAGCCAACCACCTTTCAGATGACAACAGCTGACCTTGGAGGGACGCTTGGTTGCTCCAAGCAGGGTAAGGCTCGTCCCAAGCCCAGCAGATGGGGATCAAAACGTGTGTCCTCTCCAATTTAACCACCATGAGGGCAACGTGAGCTCAGGTCCTGAGCCTGACAGCAGTGGGATGAATGGTGTCACGTCCCTGGGCTGTGTTTTCCCACAGGGCCAACAAGGCAAGAACGAATAATGAATTTTCCAGTTCACCAGTGATTGTTAAAAAAAATAATAAAAAAAAAATTAAAAAAAAAACCTAATATTTAAAATTAATTCTACCAGAAATGAAATGTTTTCTTTCGTTCTCAAGAAAGATTATTTGCTTTTTTTTTTTTTTTTTCCTGGAACCTGGGGGTTTTAAGAAACCTGGGGGGTTTCTTGTAAGAAATCTCAAAACAGGGAATTGTTTCACATCAGGGCACCAAAAAGTGCTGTGCCCAAAAAAGGTCTAAAGAAAGCAATCCCACAATTCAAAATCACGAAACTGTAGGGGTTGGAAGGCACCTCTGAAGTTCATTTAATCCAACCCCAAAAATGGGCTTTTTTTTTTCTTTTCTTCTTGTGTATTTAAGCCTCTTTTTTTTTCCCCCAAAAATGAGGATTTCCATGTGCTCCCTGTAGGTTTCTAATGGGAGAAGGTTGGGAGTCTCCTTCCTCCTCTTCCTCGCTGCGCCCCAGACTTTTTCCTATTCTTTCTTCTCCCATTTTCCATTGCTGAGATCTCCAGCACAGCCAAACCAGTGAGGGTGTTTTATCAGGGGCAGGGAGGGATTTGGGATCTTCTATGAGTGGTAATGCGCCACGTGTTTGGGGTCATCTTTGTTTCGGGAAGGATTTAAGAGGGGGAGAGGCAAGGTCAGCTATCTGCCCATGGGTGCTCTGCAAGGGCTGCTAGGTGAGGCTGCAGCAAAAGAAAAAAAGAAAGGAAAGGAAGAAAAAAAAAAAGAAGAGAAAAAAAGCAGAAAGAAGGAAAGTTGGGAAGGAAGGGGAAAAAGAAGAAGAGAGAATAGATGGGGTAAAGAGGGTAGAAGGGGAGGGGAAGAGAAGCTATTATGTGTAATTTCTACTGTAAAACGCACCAGGGTTTGCCCCCCAGCCCTCCCCCAGAGGTCTGTGTGCCAACAGCGCTGGCAATCAGCAGCACACGACCTCACACAGCTCATGCACACGCACAGACCTTCACGCGTGCGTTGACTTGGCACGGTGTTTGTCCAAAGCCAGGCCTGGCTCCGTTATCCCAACTTCCCTGCCAGAGCGACTGCACTCCGGCCATGGCCATCGGCCTTCTGTCCAACTTGGCAGCCCTTTTGCTGTCAAGTTTTGGGTGATTTACTGCGCTGGAATGACCCGGTGAGGAGATGGGGGTGAGGGGAAGGTCGTAACTGTTTAACTCTATCTGGGACAAGCTTCCCTTTCCCTTCTTTGTCCTTGGCTCCTTGTCCCCATAGTCTTGCAGTCAGGACGGAGCAGGCTTTCCCTTGGTTTCAGTGGGTGTTTTGGTGGGAAGTAAGCAAGATAGAATCACAGGTTAAGGTTGGAAAGGACCTCGAAGACCATCGAGTGCAACCCATCCCCACCGTGCTGGCTCACAGAGTTGTGGAGTCATGGAATCCCATGCTTTCCTGCCCCATTGCACTCATGGAAAAGGGACGGAAGGACACCCTGTCCTGCATGTGAAGGGCAGATAGTTGGCTAAAAGCCACCACTAACAAAATCTCACATCCCAGCACTGATGTTCCTCGCGGGTCTGATTTGCAGAGATTTTCCTGCAGCTCAGCGGTCGTCACTGGGGCACAAACTGATCAAACAGCAGGGAAAAACCCATTCACCCAGATTTTAGGAATCTCCAAAACCCACCTAAACCTCACTGATGTTAATGACCCATCAGCTGAGGGAGACCCTCATGAAACCACACCATCCTCTGCCTTACGCCCAAGGCACTCTCCAGGCCAACTCTGACTTGCCATGGGTTCGTCATGGCTCAAGACGATGGGCTGTGGACACACACACATCCTTTCTGCCTCTTTCCAACCCACATTTGGGGTCCTTCCAACCTTCTCCCACTCCCTCTCCAAGCATTCACAAAAGCACCAAGCACAACCTTTTTCTTCTTCCAATTTAAATCGGAAAGCGTTGGGTTTTTCTACCAGTAACCTCCCGAATTCCTGTCAGAACTTCTGGATCAAATGATCACCTGATGACCTTTGTGAGCCCCTTCCAACAGAACTATTCCATTCCATTCCATTCCATTCCATTCCACTCTACTCTACTCTACTCTACTCATCCCTTTTAAGCTCTGTGTTGAGGTCTCCCAGTTGACAAGCTTGCATGATAAGTCTACCACCAACCATCCCCTAATCATCCAAAACTGAAAAGCTCATCTCCTCCTGCACAAATTATCGATGCATCAGCCCCAAATTCTGGATGCTCCGTTATCTCAAAGCACTGGAGAAGCAGATTATCTGCTAAGGGGCTTTCTGTGATTGGGATGCAGAAAGGAAGACGTGTTTCATAGTTTGATGCTTTTCCATTCTGCATCCCACTAGATTTCATGTCTTTGCTTTTATTTCTTCTGGTGCATTCAAGGCACGGCTCATCATATACACAAATGTACAGCAAGTTTTAAAGCTCGTTGCTGAAAAGCAGCATTTGATGAT
>NW_024885641.1:0-34744 GCF_019232065.1 Centrocercus urophasianus
AGGACATGTCTTGGGACTGGAGGTGCACCTGGGAGAGAGGGATAGAATGTAGAAGGAAATGAGAATATGTGAGGGGCAGCCTGGATAGCCTCTCACAAAGGAGCCAAGGAAACTGCTAAGGATGGAGAAGGTGGCTTGGGACAGCAGGTCACATCCCTTCATTGTGCCATGGCTCTACAAAGAGCAGTGTGACCCAGGGAGACTCTCACAGGCTGTATAAATCTAAAGCCGTGTGAGCTGTTCCAATCATTCTCTATGCGCACCTTATCCCGTCCATGGTCTCCCATAGCAAGAACCTCCACTATCTGATTGACTCTTGAGGCATAATCTGACTTTGCAAGAGGAGGAGGAGAGAGGGCTTCACACTTTCCTGGTTCCCAGTGAGGAGACAAGAGGATGGCAGAGCTGGGATCTGGGCTGCCTTTTATACTGGTCCTTCATTGCTGCAAGCCAAGAGGCATCACTGGAACAGGCAATAATTTTATGACAAGCCCACAGTGAATGCGAGCCATCCCTGCTGAGTTTTGGTTTCCTGTGCTGCTTTTTCATTTCCAGATTTTTCCTGTGTCCATTCTCCAATGAAGGATTCTTTGAAGTGCTGCAATGAAAGGCCCAAAGATTTGTAGGGCAGGATTGCACTGGTGAGGCAGATGACTCAGCTTTAGTGCTGGATGGGTCCAGAGCAGGCAAGTGACATCAACCTTGTTCTCTGCAGTGGAGCTCTTTGAAGTGTCATTCTCAGGATAAGCTCCTGAGAGCACCAGCTGGATACCCAAGGCTTCCTGTACATGAGGATGTGCCTTGTTCTTCTCTTTATCTGCCTCCTCAGCTCACTCTGATGGCCATTTGATTTGGCTTTCCACCGTGTGAGTTTTCTGCTGGGATTTAACCCCATGCCATGTAGCACTGTCCTCTAGAAAACTGTTTTTGACAGTTTCATTTTGTGCATTCTCTGTGCAACCTGTCAGTTCACAAAAAATGTCACAGATTCATAGAATAATTTGTGTATGAAGAGTCCTGAAAGATCGTCTAGTTCCAACAACTTCTACAAACAGGGATTCTTTCCATTGTATGTGGGTGGCTGGACTGGATGACCTCAGAGGTCTTTCCCAACCTTGGTGATATTCCATGATTCTATAACTAAGGATTTATTCCTCAGCTTCAAGAGATCCACCCTCCAGTGCCTAGGGGGCTGACGGAGTGCAAAATTGTTCTCCAAGGCCATCTCTGTGCAGGTTTATAGTCCACATAGGGATAAACTCAAGGATGCAGCAAAGTGGAAGCCTCTTTTTCTCCATCCCAACTCACTCCAATGGTCTCATGTGATCAAAAGTCCAGGTAGGTGGGCTGGACTGCTGGGTTTCAGTTCTCTTTCTCATTCATCTGCCATCTGGAGGAATTGTTGGACCTATGTACACAGAGTTGGCCTGACCATGTGCACATGCCCAATAAGTCCCAAGGCCCATTTTTTTCCCTCTGTGTACTGGTGTCAGGAGCTGTTGCAGCCTGGGTACCTCATTGTCTGAAGAGATCTAGGGAAGGCTGGAGTGTTTGTGTTTAGCTGATTAGTGCCAGCAGTCCAGATCTACTATTTCTCTGAAGCCTCCCTTCAGTTCCCAGCACCCATCCACTTCCTTAAGACCTTCCTGTTTCCTGACCCAGGGGGAAAGAAGTTTTGTCATGTATTTATGATTGTTTGGTTATTGTCATAACATCATACAGTGCAGCAGAGGGTCACTCCCAGTTTAAACAGGAGATAATGCTCCAGTTCCATAGATCGTGAATAGTTTCAGGTACCTGCTTCTTAGAAGAACTACGTACTACATACCCCAGAAGGCTTTGGTTTTTTGTGTTTCTGTTTTCCATTCAGATGGAAAAGATAACAACCATCCACAAATCACTTGCCCCCTTTTCAGTCATCTCATCTCTGTTGCATGTGCCATCTTGTCACAGCATCAGAGAAAGGCCTTTGGCTTTTTATTTGATTTATTACCTACAATTCTAAGTATATTGTATTATATTGTACTGCAGTGTGATATCTTGTGTTCTGAGATCTTATTTGGTAAACTAGGTTGTTTCTACACAGATTGTTGCCACTGCTTTGTTTTTCATCCCATCTCTCTGCCCTTTTCCCCCTTTTCCTTTTTTCTCTTTACCAGGGTGTGGGTCTGCGTGGACCCCTGCCTCACTAGTAACAGAACCGGGCCAAAGCAGCATGTAAACTGTTGGCACTGTGCTTCTCAGGTGCTCAGCTGTACTTCAAGCAACAACACAAGACAAGGAAGGCACAGCAGGTGCCATGGCAAAAAGGCCATAGCGAGAGGCAGTCAGGATGGTTGAGGCTGGAAGATGGTGACATCCTGGAACAGGAAAGAGGCCCTTGTTTTAGTCACAGACATGCAGCTTCAGAAGAGGCACAGCCCCCTGGGCACTGGGGACAACAAGCAATCCATTGCAGTGGCTCATCAGAAGTGGCTGAACTCAAACCCTATGACTACAGGAAGAAGAAAAGGTGTGTGAGAATTAAGGAGACATCTCCCTTGGACAGTGGATTCTCCAATTTGCTGAAGTCTTGTGTTTGTTTTCCTTGGCAGGGATTACCACCTGGGATGCTGCAGAGGGACTCCCAGGGCTTGTCTGCATATCTGTGTTACCATCCCATGCAGCTCTTCCACGTGAGCCTGCTTCCAGACAGCGGTGACTTTAACCACCCCATTCTGCCCCAGGGGCAGAATGGCTGGACACCAGGAATTCTGGAGATTTCTGAAATCAAAGGGAGACAACATTTATAATCCAGATAGCTGATGGAGTGATTAAGAGAAACTGTTTATTGGAACTCTTCCTCACAAACAAGGAGAAACTCTTGAATATGGTATGAAGAAAGGACAGCCTTCACTGCAGTGACCATGAGTCTGTGCATCTTAAGATCCTGAGAGGACTGACCAAGGGCAGAATTGCAATCACGAGCTTCAAAAGAGTCATCTCAGGCTCCTTAGGAAGACATGTGGCAGAAGATGGAAACTGCCCTGGAGGGGAAAATGCTGGAGAGCTGGCTAATCTTTGAAGGCAGCCTCCTCAAAGCACAAGACAAGCCCACTCCATATCCATGCGTATTTAAGAGACACCAGCATGAAGTCACACGGAGCTCCTCTCTGAGCTGAAGAGAAAAAAAATGAAATAAAATTTAAAAAGAGAAAATACACAAAAAGTGGCAGGCTAACTGTGAGTAACCCTGAGACTGCTGCCCATGCAAAGATGCAGTAAGGAACACACAGCTCAGCCTGAGTTACTTACCAGGGAAGAAGAGTGAGAAAAGCGTCTGTAAGTCCATTCTTGCAGCAAAAAGAAAGCTAAGGAGATTGTATGTGCTTGGCAACATGAGAAGAGGGAAATAGTGAGAAGAAAATTCCTAACATAATTTACCCTTCTTTTTCCTCCATTTTCATAACAAGTCATCTAGACAGACCTACAAGGCCCCTAAATTTCATTCATAGAATCCATGGGAGTTGATATATTTAACCCTGTAAAGGAACAAAATGTTATGGAGAACATAATCCAGTTGGACATACTTGTACCCTTGAGATGAGATGCCAAGCCTCCAACAGTTTTTGTTGATAGATGTAGTGATGCTGCTCTCCTTCACTCTCAGGGGTCATGACGCTTGGGTGATGGCAGCCATCACTAGGAAAGAACAACATACATCAAAAAAGTCTTTAGAAAGACTGAGAAAGGGAATTCAGGGAAGTCTGGCCAATTGTACTTCATTCACTCCTTGATCAAGTGTGTGCCTTGGAGCAGATGTCTCTAGATGCCATTACATGACATCCAAAAGACAGCGAGGTGGTTTGGAGCAGCCCGGGGCGGAGCTGGCGGCGGCGGCGGCGGCGGAGAGGAGGCGGCGCGGGCGGAGCAGAGCCGGGGCTGGCGGGGCAGCGCGGCGCGGGCGGCGGAGCGGCGGGATGCGGCAGTGCCGGGCCGCGGGGCTGGCGGGGCTGGCCGCGGTGCTGCTGGGTGCGCAGGGCTGCCGCCGGCGAGGCCGGACTGCGGGGCTGCGGGGGGACGGGGTCGCGAACGCCTCTGTACGATTGGCATCTCTCTGACCTCGAACACCTCTGTCTCCTCCTGCATGAAATTTCTGTGGAAGAAAATGGATTTTCTGAGTTTGCTGCTGCTTCTCTTCTCGGCAGCGGCTGTGAGCAGAGCTCAGGTGCAGCAGGAGCCGGCGGCAGAGACCAGAGAGGGCACAGGCGTCAACATCACCTGCTCACACCCCAACATACAGTCCAACGAGATCATCTACTGGTACCGTCAGCTCCCGGGCCGAGGACCCGCATTAATCGTCAGCGCCGTTAAAGGCTTCAAGCAGGTGTCGGACCCGGAGGGGCAGCTGTGGGTGTCGGCAGACCGCCTCTCCAGCGTCCTGCGGCTCGCCCGGCCCCGGCTCGGGGACGCGGCGCTGTATTACTGCGTGTTGCTAGCACGGGGAGACGAGCCGGGGCTGCGGCCGGGCACGAACCGCTTGGGGCGGGGCGGGGGCACAGTGCCGTCCGGGCCCGCAGGGGGCGCTGCCTGCATGGCCGCCAAACTCCATCCTGACCGGGGTGCGCCGCCCTGAGTTCTCGACAGAAACGAGCGCTGCACCCATAGCAGCCACTGACTGAGTCCAGTTTGAGTCAGATAGTTATGTCCGAAGTGAGTAGGACAGCACAACTGATAGCACTTGCTATGTTTGACAGCAGAGGGACATCCACACAATTTTATTCCAACTTCCATCTTCACATTCTTCCCCTCTGTCACAGTGATGAGAGCAGGTGGAGCTCTGTTCTTGGGAGCCTGCAGGGTGGTTTGCCTCCGTGGCCTCCCACACACTCCTAGTTATTCCTGTGAGCACAGCAATGTCTTTGTTCTCTCTTTGCTGGATGTGTGAGGGTCGTTGTTGGAAGAAACACGGCAAGGCAAAGGCTGGTGACCACATCTAGTGCCCAAGAGAGGAGCCTCTTCAGGATGTCACAACTTCCCACTCTTCTGGGAACTGAGACTGGTTTTCTTAAACACTCATCTTACAGCCAATCTCCCTGAGCATCTCTGGAGGCCATACAGAGTGGGAATCACAGAATCATAGAATTGCTTGGTTAGAAAAGACCCTCAAATCATCATGTCCAACTGCAACCTAATCACACTACCCTAGTTCTACTAACTAACTAGCTACCCTAACAATCCTCCACTAAATCATGTTCCACATCCAGATGGTCTTTCAGGGATGGTGACTCAACCACCTCCCTGGGGAACCAATCCCAGTGCATAAAAACTCTTTCTGTAAAAAAATTCTTCCAGCCTAAACCTTCCTGGCACAACTCAAGGCCATTTCCCCTCAGCCTGTCACCTGTCACCGGTGAGAAGAGACCAACCCACAGTGGAACAGAGGCTCCACAGATCAGGATTCGCTTGATTTCCTGATGGAATTCATGCAGGACATGTGCCTGCCTTTCCAGCAGAGGTTGGTTTGGTTCTGGGGATCTTCAGAGTTCAGAAGAGAGTAGGAGGAAAAAAAAAAAAAAAAAAAAAAAAAGCAAAAAAAAAAATTGGAGAAAAACAGTAGAAAGAGGTAGGTGGAGGAATAGAAAGCTGAGACACAAACCAGGCTTTCCAAAAGCCCAGACTTCCCTTTCCATCCAGTCCTGATCCAGGTCTATAAATATCTGAGGTGTGGGAGGCAGAGTGGCGATGCCAGACTGTTTTCAGCAGTGTGTAGAGACAGGACAAGGGGGAACAGCCAGAAAATGCAGCATAGGATGCCCCACATAAAAACTTCCTTAGGTGAAGTGACGGAGCACTGGAACAGGCTGCCCAGGGAAGTCATGCAGTCTCCTTCTCTGGAGATGTTCAAGACCCACCTGGACACCGACTTGTGCGACCCGGTGTAGGGAACTGCTTTGGCAGTGGGTTGGACCTGATGATCTTTGCAGGTCCCTTCCTACCCCTACAATTCTGTGATTCTGTGATTTCCTAGAGCAGCTGAGGGTGATCAAGTATTCTGAAAGCAGGGTCTTGAAGATTCCTTCTTGATCCAGCGCCATATTTGCTGTTTATGGTAGAATTTCTCCGGGACCACCGGCTTCAGCAGGGCGGGCACCTTCTGCCACAGGAGCGGCTGCCCAAGCCGGACAAGTCAAAGCCCCCCGAGGTGATGGGCACGCCCTCAGAGCTGAGGATGCGGCCAACAGCAGCGGAGGTGGAGGAGCCCACGGCGGTGTTCTGCGGGAAGGAGCTGAGGATGGGTCCGGGCAGGGTCACCACCACGGGAGAGGGCTGGATGATGATGGTGGAGTTCTGGCACTGCCTGACACAGGGCTCATTGCAGCTGCTGGTCAGAAGGGTCTGGATGTATGGCCAGAATGGCAGGCAATTAGGTTAGTCCAGACAGTTTGTAGGTGTATCAAAAAGAGATCTTTGTGGGAAATATATATATATAAATATAGACAGATAGATAGATAGATAGATAGATAGATAGATATTGTAAAGAGAAGTGAGAGTAAGAGTGAGTAGAAGAGAGAAATTGTAGACATGCAGCATTTTGTTGGAGAAACCAAGGTAGCCTCTTCCTGTGTCTTTGCATAGCAAGCCAAAGATGTTCAGCTATTCCTAGAACAACAGCTCAAAGATTGTTCTTTCCATTGCCATGTTGTGAGATCCTGAGGGTCTTTGCAACAATGTCCATCATCTTTACTGAGGAGACAGTGTAGGCCCAGGGGGTGACTGGCACTCCCTGGCAGCTGAGGATGCTGCCAGCAGCAGTGGAGGTGCAGGATCCCGGAACAGTGCTCTGTGGGAAGAAACTGAGAATTGTGTCAGGCAGGATCAACACTGCAGATGAGAGCTTGATAGCAGTGGTGGAGTTCTGGTACTGCTTGACACTGGGATCTTTTGAGCTGCAGTTCAGAGGTTTTGGGCTGCAGGGTTGGCATGGCAGGCACTGGTCTCAGCACACTTCTTGATGTCAGAGATGCAGTTAGGAGAGCAGAGCTGGAGGAAGCAGGAGATGGATGAAGACCACTTTGGCACCACACCATGAGGGAACAAAGGCATATGTAGTGCCAGGACCCAGGAAGTGCCACTAGGTCCTAAATAGCTACCACTAAGACCCTAGATTGGCACAGGTCCAGCCTCTCTCCATGCCAGATCTCCCCGTTTTCTTCATGACAAGCAGTCCCAAGATTTGGCACAGAACAAAGCTGATAGCAGTTGAGAAGTCCATTGAACTGAGATGTCCATTGAGCTGAAAACTCCTTATGGAGAATGAGGGGTACAAGGTGGGGCCTCACACTCACCATATTGCCTACAAGGAGGTAAGAATAGGGGATGAGAGAGAAAGGAGCTGGCTACCCTTTTCAATGGGCCTAATCTGCCCCATATGAAGAGGCATCCTTTGTAGCTGTGATTATTTTCTGACAAGTCCCTCTTGAATACATAACTTTGTAACTAATGATGGGGGCTGTTGTCACAGTTTCATGTGTGACAGGGAAAGGGATTTCCTTTCTCCCCTCTTTCAGAGAGAAGGAAATAGAAATTAAGATAATTAAGAAATTAACCCAATTAAGATAAGGAGAGATAACAAATTTACTACGAGCAGTAAAAATATGAAAGAGAGTTACAATTAATAACTCAAATGAGAGAGAGAGAGGGAAAGGCTGTGACCATGCTGTTGGAACCCAGAATGCTCTCAACCCAGACTCAGAGATCACGTAGGGAACAGTGGAGGTTCATGGGATAGTAGTTTCCTTGGAGTGTCAGAACTCAATTGAACTGCTTGAGAGCACAGGAGCAGAAGTACAGCTCTGCACTGCACTGTGCCTCCGCACCCAGTATCCTTCTGCAAGATGATACGGAACACTGATAAAACCAGTACATCTGTGCACTGGCTTCCTACACTGCTGTATTATATATTATGCCATTCCCATTCCCCAGTAAAGGCATCTTTTGAATGGCAGGAAAAGTAGCCCAAGCATTCCAAGAATGTCCAGGCAACACCTGTAATCGTGGTATTTTTACTAAGACAAAAAAGAAGAGAAATGGAAGCAGACTGAGCCAGCAGAGAGCCTTCTGATTATCTTTTCTCAAGAAGTCAGTTAATTAGCCTTGAATTTCCTCACCTCTCTTAATGAGATCCCAAAATAATCAGTACACCCTTGGTGTAAAACACACGGTATCTAGGCTTGCTTTCTGCCACAAGTGAAGGTATTTTGAGAAAAACTCACAGGCCTGTTTCCTCACAAAAGGAAAGAAGGAAAGAAAAAGGAAAGAAACCTTTGTGTTGTAGAAACACAAAGGATGTGGAAAAGATGGAAGTAAGTTCTTCTCAGAAGTGCACAGTGATCAGATGATAATCATACCATTTAGAGCCATGTAAGTTCAGATGAGCTATTGGAAACTCTTTTTCTTTCTTCTAACCCTGAAAATCCTTAGGCAGTGCAGTAGGTGGTCCAGGAATCCTCATCTAATGAAATCTTCTCCAAGTTGAGAATCTGAATGAACCAATTCTACTAGTCCTGTCCAACCCAAATAATTCTAAGATTCAGTGGGAAGGAAGAAGAGTAAGAACAGTTGCATTTTCTATGTTTGTTATAGGCTGGAAGGAAGAAGTGGACAAACAGAGATTACAACAGGTTTATGTGTGGAAGGGATTTTTTTTTAAATTTTTATCCCAATGATCTTTTAAGAAAGCAGACTTTGAGATGGGATGAGATAGCTCTGCAGTATTTTTTTCTAACATATAGTTCAGAGTATGTTTTTATTCTTCTTCTTTTTAACATTATTATTCTATTACAGAGATTTGATGAAGTCCTTTAGAGACTCTACAGCCCTTGTTGGAGCCTAGTTCCTCACTTCAGTTGCATATTGGCCCACTCCAACCAACCACGGACAGACACCTGGGACTGCTTTACTGCAAGGTTCCTTGCCTCTTTCTGGGGACCTGGGGAAATTATACTGTTGCCAGGCGATGGAGGAAGGAAAAGGGAGAGGTGGTATAAATATGGGGGGGACATCTGTTCCCATAAGAAAAGCTACAATTTCCAAATAACTGGAGTCCTGAGGAGAGGGTAAGTGGGGCAGAACATCAGAAACTCTACAGTGTCCATTAGGCAAGTACTAAAGAGCAGATATTTATTGCAACAGATGGGAGGACTCCACTGGAAGCTCAGATCAGGAACACAGCCTCCCTGGCACGGGTGCTCCAGAGTCACCACATCTCCAAGCTGTGAAGATTTAGGCTGAGGAAGAGACACGTATAACAGCTGAAGGAGGGAGGACCCCAACACCAGCCATGCTAAGGACAAGCGTATTCTCCTCCTCAATTTATTCTTTTGGTCTCTTTGCCAAGTCGTTTCCTGCAGCTCTGCAGCTTTGTTCTCTTAGGGCTCTTGGTGGAGATGTGTGTTTTTCTGAGGCTCTCTGACACGTGCAGAAGGATCAGTCTCAGCACGCACCTCAGATATCTCATCATCACTGCCTGAAGCAATCACTGACTTTAGCTGATGACGTTTCTTCTCTCCTGGAGACTCTTTCCCTATCAAATTCTCTCCTCCAAAAACTGCTCTTGAATTATTGGGAAAAAAATGCTGGGAAGCATTAGATCATGCCTTGGTTTTTCCACCAGTTTTCTCATGATGCTGTTAATGCTAGAAAAGAAAATATGAGGCAGAGAAGACCATCTCAATCATCTCAGACCTCCTTCCAGTCCTTCCCTCTTACCAACCATTCTTGTCCCTTTGCCTGTCCACACTGATCTGTGTGGGCCCAGTGTTTCACATATCATTGCAGAAGCCTTTTTCTATTCTTCAAATATAATTTTTTTGGCTTGGCAAGATACTCACAGACGACAGCTCAAATTGGATGCAGGAGCCTCTCATCCCACTTTGGTGTTCTGTCAGCCTCTGTTTTGTCTGACACGTAATAGAGCATGCACTATGCTCTATTTCCTTCTGCATGCCAGCACTAGCAGAGCTTTCTTTTCCCTCCCTTCCTTGAGATTAGGTCCATCTGAGGGGCAATGGAAGGGGTACCCAGCTCTCTCCTGGCAGTGCTGCTTCCTCTGAGCGCTCATAGATCTGCAGAGAATCCTTGACGGAGAGCAGCTCAAGACGCCTGGGACAGACGGGCTTAGGCTCTGGTGGCGCAAGAAGCAATCTTTATTGTTGTTACAGAGTTTTTATATTCTTTTAGCTACAGGAGTATACAATACTTAAATCAGATAACATTCATGCAGCTGACAGCAATACATCATTACTTAATTAGCCCTTTGTGGATTATGATCAGTACAGTGATCAAAAGGCATTCTCTTCGCAGAACATGTTCTGCTCTTGGTCACGGAATGAAGAAGCTGTAGCTTATGCTTGCCAGTTTCACATGGCAGTCCTTCCCTTTCAGGAGGGGCCGCGTGTTCCCTGTTTGACCCTTTCAGGCCAGCCAGGTCTGTTTTGCTTAACAGTCTTCTTCATTCCACCCTTTTTTATTTTATTAGACCAGAGGTGGTGGTGGTTTATTTTTTGTGTTTTCCATCTCCAATTTTTTAAGATTTATACGTAATTTTTGGAATCTATTTGTTATCATTTTCATCAAGCATGGACAAGCAAGAATTCCTATGATTATCATTATGGCAATGACTATCAGCCCATAAATTCCTTTTCTAAATGATTTGAAGGACGGAAATGCAGATTTTAGAGCACTTATAAATGTAGTAGTTTGAGTTGCTACTGAAAGATCTATATGGTGTGATTGTATCATATCGTGAATGTGCTGTCTCAATTCCCTAAGATCTAATGATGTGTTTGCATTATTCCATATGCCTTGAAGATGATCTTGTATTTTGTTCCAAGAGAATTTGGTATTATTGTATTCAACAGGAGTCACACAGATAGCTCGGTATTCTGCATGACACAAGAGAGATTCACGAGTAGCTATAATTTGTAACTGTCTTCCCAGGATGTCTACTGTATCTTTTAAGGAATTGAGACGCAGTTCAATCTTTTCATCCCATGTAGCTTGATTTTGTAATGCTTTAGATACATTAATTGATAATTCATTAACATAAGCTGCTGTCTGAATACTAGTTGTTAAAGAAATAGAAGCTACTGTAGTTACTGCTATGGCAGCAATGAGCGCAGCTATTCCGGCTATTATTAATCCGACCATTCGCTTAGATCTCTGTATCAATTGCAAAGAAGTTTCTTGGAGAATTTCCATTCCCTTATCAGCATACCAATAATGTGTCAAATTTACAGGAAGATAGACATAATCGGGTTGCTTCACTAACAAGAAGGAACTACTGCTACTATTAAGACAATTAGAGATTACACAATCGGTACAACTCACTATGCTATTCACAATACTTAGCGGTCCGCTTAAAAAGGCATAAGGTTCTGGAACACAAGCTCGCATATAAAACTCAGTTGTATGACTCTCTGCAGTCATTGCCCATTTATTATTTATTTGAATCCAAGTCAAGTTTAATCGTTTTGCTTTGATTTTTTCCATGGCTGCGACTGCTTTCCATAAATTAGAATAGAACGTATGATTGTTTTTTGTCCAAATTCCTGAGACCAAATTAATTGGTCGCCCTTGATTTCCTATCATATTCCAATCACAGATAGTGGAATCAATGCACACCGTTTCGTTAGCTCGACATGCTCTCCATAAAGGTGCAAATTCTGTTTTTGGAGTGATTGTGCTTTGACATAAAGGAAAATTTAAGGGAGGCGTTCCAGAACCCCTTGTCCCATTAGCTAAATCTATATAGAGAAAATTCAGAGCCCAATGAATTCCTGTTGAAACGTTGGTATCCCAATCTTGCTGCACTACCACTTTCTCACACAGGGATTGTGTTTGATTTATCTGAAAACATATAGGCATACCATCAACCTTTCCAGAATAATTAAAACTTGCAGAGAACTCTATTATGTGTCCATCTGAATATTGAATATCTGAATATCTGAATATTGAATTGAATGATAGGAGGATTGGGTACAAATGCCCAAATATGTTTCTGCATCACAGCCATGATGTAGGATCCAAAAGGTACTAAGGATTAGGGCCACGAGTCGTATTCTCACTTGCATCTTTCTTTCCCATGTCTGGGTTAGTGTCAGTCTCTGCATCTTCCTCCGCAGTTTTCCCATCTTGGTTTTCGGCATGTCGAATGAGTCGTTCAGGGATCCACCGTGGTGATGGCTCATCTGTAGGGAAGATACAAGCATACCCTCTGCCCCAAATTAGTACAGGATCAGGAACATAAGTTTTACCATCCATTGGATTTCTCCAATATACTATTGGTTTATCTCTTGTTTTATTACTCCAATGTCTATCCGCAGCCAATTTTCTGTCATCATCCAATGTCAAAAAATTTAGAACAAATAATGCATGTGATAACATAGAGGACGGAGTATCTTTAATTCCTCATGTCCCCCTTTTTATTTTCTTTAGTTGAGTTTTCAGTAAATGATTAAATTTTTCTACTATGCCTTGGCCTTCTGGATGATGTGGAATTCCAGTTTTATGGTAAATTTTAAAATGTCGACAAAAGGTTGCAAAACCGTTACTTACATAAGCTGGCCCGTTATCGGTTTTTAATGATTTCAGTGTTCCCATAACGCTAAAATAATGCAAAAGATGGTTGCATACATGAGAGAGTTTTTCACCAGACAAGGCTGAGGGCTACTGCAAAGTGAGAGAAAGTGTCAATTGTTACATGGACATAAGAAGATTTTCCAAAAGAAGGTACATGCGTGACATCCATCTGCCATAAATCATTAGGCATTAATCCTCTGGGGTTCACTCCAAAATGAGGAACTGGTAATAAAGGGGCACAAGAAGAACCGTTCCGCATATTCGGAAGTCCAAAGCAAATATTCACCTCCACTTAACACAGCCTTTGCCAAGCTTTTCCAGTCAGAAGGGGGAAGAATATTAGCAGCTTTAAGTTCTTTCAGTTGTTTAAAAGGAATAGGCTCAGAATCATTCAGAATGCCACCGTTTGCAAGTTGACGCTGTATGACAGGGAAAACTTGAGACGGAAAAAGTTGCTCAGAAAATTCATCTATTGTTTCCTCAGCTTTCCTAGCTTCTTTCAAAGCCAATTGCATAGAGGATTGTTGCATAAGCAAAGCATCTACACCCGGTGGTGGAGGCATTCGCCCTGCTCGAAAGGCAGGCAAAACAGCAAGGGGATGTGATCGAGCCTGATCGACTATCTGTTGTGTCTGCACAGCGGCATTAGCAACCTGTAACGCTGGGAATACAGCCGCTAAATCCTTATGGTGATATTCAGCAGCCTCTTTTTCTAATTCTCCCCAATCATCAGGGGGTAAAATATCCTTTGTTATGTTAGTGCCAGGAGGTTTACAAGGCGGCAAGTCGTTTGCTAATTTACAAATCAAAGGTTGCTCATATTGGGGAGGGGAGGGTGGGGGTGCTGATGGCATAGACGAAGGGATATGATCAAGAGATTTTGATCGCGGCAAGGCAGAATATAACTTTTCTGTTACGCTGCCACTTCTCATCTCCTGTGTCTCCTCTGAGACATTCTTTTATTAGAGTCCAAAGTGTAAAGGTATCAATAGGTACCTTCTCAGGACCATGCACAGCATAATAGCCCTGGAGTCTTTCACCTACTTTGTTCCAAGTTTCAATATTAATAGTTCCATCCCTGGGAAACCAGGGGCATACTTCCTCTATAAAATCTAAAAAACGACTAATCTGACCCCGAGTCACTTTTACTCCTCGGGCAACTAATAATGATTTCAGCATTGCAGAAAAAATGCCTCGTTCAGTACTTGCAGCTTGTTCCATTTTATTTAACAATCTGTCCAATTCCCTAGTCCTTACCTCCCTATTTCAACTTACCAACCGCGGCTCGTGGGAGGAAGCGACGCCTTTGTCATTGGAGTCCGAGATTCCCGGGTTTCGGCACCAAATGACGGAGAGCAGCTCAAGACGCCTGGGACAGACGGGCTTAGGCTCTGATGGCACAAAAGCAATGTTTATTGTTGTTACAGAGTTTTTATATTCTTTTAGCTACAGGAGTATACAATACTTAAATCAGATAACATTCATGCAGCTGACAGCAATACATCATTACTTAATGTGAGAATCAAGTGTTGTTTCTGCATTAGAATTGTATAATATTATTTTTATTTTTATGATCTCCGCTATCATAGTTCTTTTTGGGAGTCCCTCTACTTAACTTGGGGAAGATCTCTGATAAGTTTACATCACTTATCGTATAGACGAACCTTCCCAGGAATGCATACTCTGTGTATAGGTGTATATATGTATATTTTGCCACATACACTGCAAGAATATCCTGCATGAGAGCAAACCAGAGAACAAGCCATGGCATGCCCGAGGAAGCGCCTGAAGAGACATTGGGAAGGCCTGACATCATCCCCCAGTGATCTTTGTTTAACGATGATGACTTTAAAGAAAATCACCATATCAACAAGACAAGGAGAGCACCGAGACATCTTGGATGATTACTGACTGGCACCAGATAACAAATAAATTAACAAGTAAATAGCAAATGTAAATTCTTCTGATAAGATTGTGAACCTGGAGTACCCAGCCATTGGGGAAACAGGGGAGGGGGAGGCAAAGGGGAGAAAACAGGGTATAAAGGCTGTCATGTTGTGTCCATAGGCGCGCTCCTATTTGTGGGACGCCCGCCATTGCAATCGCGAATAAATTTTGCTTTTATCAGAGATACCGTCCTGACAAAATTACTTGGTTATTTCCAACACTTAATTAGCTCTTTGTGGATTATGGTCAGTACAGTGATCAAAAGGCGTTCTCTCCACAGAACATGTTCTGCTCTTGGTCACGGAATGAAGAAGCTGTAGCTTATGCTTACCAGTTTCACATGGCAGTCCTTCCCTTTCAGCAGGGGCCGCATGTTTCACATGGCAGTCCTTCCCTTTCAGCAGGGGCCGCGTGTTCCCTGTTTGACCCTTTCAGGCCAGCCAGGTCTGTTTTGCTTAACAGTCTTCTTCAAATCCTCTTACAGGAGGGGCTGAATTCAGGGGCTTGAGAGGAAAGACAAGGTGATAAAAGAGATCACACCATGAAACTCTCCTCTACACCATGGAATTCTCCTCCCTGGAGACAAGACCATTTTTACCATGAGCTGTGAAGAGGGCATGTGGTCCATTCTGAGTTGTATGCTGTTCTGCACAGCAGGGACTGGAAGAGATCAGAGACTTGCTTCAGCCTGGCAGAACCATGCAAAATTCATCCTCGTCCTCTGACTTTTCCCAACTCCCAGCAGGGTGGACCTTGCCTGGGAGGGCATTTCTAGAGAACATAATGGTGCTGGTACATCACTTCAGCAAGAATTCTATTCCTCAGGCTCCACCTGAAATCCCCAAGTAGAGAGTAGGTGGTGCAAGTTTTCTTGTGCATTTGCCAAGCCCCTGTGGAAATGCTCCCCCACTCTGCTCCGTTCAGGTTGGCCTCATGTTGTGGTTTTGTGGTTTGTTATCAGTATTCCGCATCATAGCATCATGTAACCTGCTGGGAGCTAAAGATTCAATGCTGCAGTTCTGTTCTCAGAAGAGAAGAGCAAACTGCAGCTCCCAGAAGGCTTTATTATTCTTTTTCCATTTTTCATTCAGAGGGAAAGACAAAACTGATTGGGAGTCACAAGATTGTTCTGCTTTTGCCCACCTTGGCTCTCTGTGCTCCCTGGCTGTCTCACCTACAACATTAGAGTAAGGCCCTTGCTCTCAGACACCCTCTTTCATTTATGTGATTTATTATCTTCGATTCCAATGACACTGGATTATATTGCATTATCTCACAATTCATTATCTTTTTTAGCAAGTTAGTTTTTTCCTTAGGTTGTGACCACTGCTTTTTCTTATCTAGGCCCATTTCCCTACCACCCCTTGCCCCCTTCCCCTTTTCCCAGGGCGTGGGACCATGGCTCATCTTGTCCCTCTGTCACTGGACTAGGCCAGACCAGGCCAAACCACAGCATTTTTTGGGTGCATTGGAGGGGAAATCAAACCAAACTTTTTAACCAACCACACACAAGAGATTTATTAGAGTGCCATATGGAGAACCACAGCTCTTCATTAGAGAGCTCTGATGCCCTAACCTTCACAGAAAGATGAGACTGTAGGCAGAGTGGTCTGCCAAGTTTGGGCACTGCACCAAATTTTATTATTATTATTATCATTATTATTATTATTATTATTATGGGCACCATGACAAGTATGAAACTGTTCTTTAGTTTAGAAGGGTTGCATGAGGGATTAAATGCCATTATGGTCAGAATTATAATTCTTAGAATGTACTGGTTTCTTATTAAGTCTGCCGTTCTCTGTTCTGCAGTTATATATATACATAAAACAAATGAGAAGCACTGGTGGAGACACCCATCTGTACCTGTATGCAATGTGAATAGTTTGAGCACTAAAAGTTATATCCCAGAAGAAGTACTAATTTTATAGACCACACAGTGTTTAAACAGGCTTCTAGATTCTCCTCTTGGTTTCCCACATGTTTTTGAAATGCTCTATCTAGAACATTCATGCTGATTATGTTATCAATCTCCCTGAATGTATTCCTCCCCATTTACATTATCTGGAGGAAGCTTTCCCCAAACCCAGAGAATACTGAGTGGCTGGGAATGTGGAGGGGTTCAGGAAAAATCTGACAGAGATGGGGACTTGCAGTGTCATGAAATTGCACCCTTGAACACCTGCAGAACCCCAAGAACCTCAGAAAATATTTAAGTCAGTGATGTTATGGCTTAGGTAGATCTGAGGAGGCCAGAGTGCTGCTAGCCGCGCACAGGCGCCCAGCACTCGCAGCCCGCAGCAAGTCCGAGTGCCGCCGGCGCAGGGCGCAGCCCCGGGGCGGAGAGGAGGCGGCGCGGGCGGAGCAGAGCCGGGGCTGGCGGGGACAGCGCGGCGCGGGCGGCGGAGCGGAGGGATGCGGCAGTGCCGGGCCGCGGGGCTGGCGGGGCTGGCCGCGGTGCTCCTGGGTGCGCGGGGCTGCCGCCGGCGGGGCCGAACTGCGGGGCTGCGGGGGGGCGGGGCCGCGCTCATCTTTGTCCGTGCGGCTTTTTTGTGGCCTCTCTCCTTTCTATTGGAGTAAGAGGATTTTCTGAGTTTTTCTTGTTTTCTTCTCGGCAGTGGCTGTGAGCAGAGCCCAGGTGCAGCAGGAGCCGTCGTCAGGGACCAGCGAAGGCACCGGTATCAACATCACCTGCTCACACCCTAACATCCAGTCTTATGATTACATCTACTGGTACCGTCAGCTCCCGGGCAGGAGCCCCGCATTCATCGAGTTCATCCACCAAGGCTCCAAGGAGCTGCATGAGTTGGCTGGGCGGCTATCGATGTCCGCAGACCGCCGCTCCAGCGCCCTGTGGCTCGCCCGGCCCCGGTTCGGGGACGCGGCGGTGTATTACTGTGCCGTGAACCCACGGGGCGTGGACTCGGGGCTGCGGCAGAGCAAGAACCGCTTCGGGCGGGGCGGGCGGGGCGGGCGGCGGCGCAGTGCCGTCCAGGCCCGCAGGGGGCGCTGCCGCTCCTTCCGCCGGGCCGCCTCTCCTCTCCCGGCCCCACCGAGCTGACAGTGCCGGCACGGAACGCGTCCCTCGCACTGCTCGGCATCCCAGAGTAAGAGATTCCAGCTGAACACCTTCATGAACACGGCATGTCGAGATCACAGACACCTTCAAGTGGTCCCCACTGTGGCTCTGTTTTAAGACCATGAGCTTGTGTGACAGGATTCGGGGTCTTTGGAGGTGAGGTCCAGGACTGCTTTTTTATTAAACCCCCATATGCAGCTCAGCTCCACACAGCCTCAGGGTCACTGGGTGGAATGGAGGAGAGAATAAGGAAAGGTAAATGCATGAACCAAGAACTCATGGGCTGAGATAGTATATAAGGCAGACTCAATGACGAGTGTGCAAGTAAACCAAAACAATGAATTCATTGACTACATCTAATCAGTAGGCATGTATGCAGGCACATGTTCAGCCATTTCCAGGAAAGCAGGGCTCACCACGCAGAACAGTTTCTTGGGAAGACAATCACCATCTCTCCAAACATCCCTGCTGTCTTTCTTCTTCAGCTTTTGTTGCTGAGCATGACCTCAGATGGCATGGAAAGTCTTTGGTTGGTTTTGTAAGCTGTTCTGACTGTCATCTCCAAGATTCTGGTGCGCTATGAATCCTCACTGACAGGGCAGCATCAGAGACAGGAAAATCCTTTATTCTGTACAAGCACTGCAACAACTACAATCAGGATGAGGAGATCAGATAAGAACTCGGAGTAGATGCACTGCAACCCCAAGAGATGCCAGGTTCATACTGCAAGATGGATCGACTCAGAGAGATGTGCAACATTATTCTAAGCAGTTGAATGTCCGAGGTTAGTGAGAGGTGCAACGCCTCTGGAAAGAGGCTCTGAGATCCAGATCCTCACAGGGAAAATCTGTGTAGCTCCCCCAGCTGACCCAGCTGTTTAAGCCCACGTTCAAAGGCTTCAGAAGCACAGAGCAAAGGATTAAATCCTAAATGTTTTCCTTCCCCTAAACATCCCATGTCCAGTGCAATACCCAAATACATTTCTACAGCATCCCATGCAGATTCTGAAGTGTGATGGTTGTACTCCACGTCAGGGTTGAGGTAAGGACAGGGCATGTGTCAGAAAGAGAGATGGGACAGAGGGAAATGGAAGAAGGGAAAGAGAAGGAGGGGGCACACAGAGAAAAGCATCTCTGAGAGGTATGGAAGGTGGATGAGACAAACCATTTCTGTCTGGCTGGAATAAGAAAGCCACGGTCTGGATCCCACCTGGAGATGGAATTCAGGTCTGTCCTCATGCTGGGATGGACCCTAAGATCTGTGAGGGAGGACTTGGAATCCTGCAGGGAACACGGACATTTGAGACAGCAAATAATAATAAATACTTCGTAAAAGACAGGGCAGAAATGGACTCATTCAGGAAGGAGTTTCAACAGGCCTGAATATGTATTTGTACACGTGTTCCATTTGAAACTGATTGTTTATTTGATCACTTTCCCTTTTCCTTTGTTTAACTGTGCTGAAAACTCAATGCCATGACTTTCTGATGGTGCTGCTGAGAGGCATTTCAAAGCCTGAACTCAGGATGGGATTTCTCCCCAAATCTTTGACTCAAGGCACTCAGTTTTCTCTGAGGATAGACAGCTTTCAGCACCTCAAGGAACCTGCAAACAAGAGCAGATTCAGCAGAGGCCACTGCAAGGTGTGCTGGCTGTGAGGGCTGCAGGCTCATGAAGGCTGTAAATCAACTTTGGCAACTCAAAGGGAATTACAAACTTCAAAAAAAAAAAAAAAAACAAAAAAGGGGGCCCGGCCGGGCCCCCCGGGGAAGGTGATAAAGAACTCAACAGCATAAATCTTTAAGGAAAAAGGGAGACGAGGAGAGGGACCAGAACTCTTCAGCCCCTAACTGATGGGCTAACAGGGAACTACAGGTGTAGCTTTGAAGTGGGTGAGCCTGAGCTTTTTGAGTGACAAGTGAAAAGATAATAACGAAGATCAGAAATGTCTGAGAGGATCCTGTGGGAGTGTGCAAAACTTTTAAGGAAGGCTTAGGAAGGGGGAAGGATCAAAGGTGTGAGAAATGGGGGAGTGGGGAGGAGCAAGGGGGGAGGAAGGACAAAAAGTTTAAGTCAGTACACCTGCTGGGATCATCACTGCTCCAGAGAAGCCAGGCTCCACACAAGGCTATTAGCTGTGCTGAGGGTCGATGCTAACATTAATGGGGTGCATGAATGTGGGAATGCTTGTGAGCCAGTGGGTGAAGGTGTGTGCTTCCACTGGGGAACTGCAGTCCTGATTAGCCTGAGAGGAGGAACAGGGCTTGGCTCTGAGCTTCGGGCTTATAAGAGAACTGGTGTTGTTACCTGTGGGTGTTGCTATGGCAGTGAGTGCCCTGCCTGTGCAGCCAGCAGAGTCATTTCCAGCAGCTCTGCCGTCTTGGGGCTGGGAGGTGGTTTTCTGCCTCTTGCTCACTCACAAACAGGAGGCTCGGTCTCAGCATGCACCACAGCTCTCTCGTCCTCACTGTCTTCCTGGGACAACTGCTGGGTAAGTGCTGGCTTTTAGTCAAGGCACCCATCTTCTCCCCACAAAGCGCTCACCAGCCTCACTGGGCTTTGTGGCAAACAGCTCCTGAGTAACAATAAACCTTGGGCAAATACTGACTGGCTGTTGTGGCTTTGCACCACTTCTCTCAAGATACTGCTGCTGTTGGAAATGACAAGGGAAGATGGAGGAGAGAGAACTCAGAATCCTCTCCTGCTTTTCTTTTCCCTTCTCTCTCTCTCTCTCTGCCTTTCTCTTCTGGCCCAACAGCTGCCACCTCCAGAGATCACAGCCATTCCTGCAGTCCCACATTTCAGCCTTTCCAAGAGAAAGAAGCAGATCCTGTCAAAGTCACAGCAGTGACATGAGTGACATCTCATAAACACAGCATTAAGGGGATACTGACTGATGCATATGGGCTGTGGTCTTCTCTGTTCTCCTGGTTATCAGCACAGCCAGAGATCACACTTGTCACCATTCAACTCAGCTTTGTTTATACCGAGGGACTTAGGAGCCTTTATGTTGACAGGACTGGAGAAACACAATGCATCTTTTCCCAAAAGCTCCATGGGTCCCTCACCCTCCACAGCCATGACAGCTGTTCCATGTTCCTCTCAGCATGGGTGCAGCATAGGATCTCCTCTGCCCACAAGCACAGAGGTCCTTCCAAAACCATCTTCTTATGCACAGGAATCAACACCTTTCTGCTGGACAAAGGACAGGGAGCCTTCTCTCCAGCTGCTTTGTATCCTCTCCATGGTGGCAGCCTGGAACCTTCCCTGCAGAGCTGCTCACCTTTGCTTTCTTCTTCCAGGTGCCGTGGGGCAGACCATTGTCAGCCAGCAAGAAGGACAGGTCACAGTGCAGGAGAGAAACACCTTCCAGACCACCTGCACATACCAGGCAACTAACTTTTATGCCTTGTTTTGGTACCAGCAGAAGAAAGGCCAAGCTCCCCAGCTGGTCACATATCAGGCAGCAGCAGGCTCCAAGCAGAACGGCCGTTTCACCACGTGGCTGAACACCACCGGGAAATACAGCCTGCTGCGGCTGGCAGAAGTCGAGCTGTCTGACAGCGCCTTGTACCTCTGTGCTGTGCAGGACACCCTGGTGCAGGGAGCTTCCTCGGCCGTGCAACAACCCCAGGGAGGGAGGAGGTGTGTGTGCTGGAGGCGGAGCTCTGGGGAAGGGGCCCTCAGCTCTCCTGGCAGCGCTGCTTCCCTGTGCACATAGAGATCTGCAGCCCAGCGTCCCTTTACACACGTGAAGCACCCGCAGCCCGCAGCAAGCCCGAGTGACGCCGGCGCAGGGCGCAGCCTCGGGGCGGAGCTGGCGGCGGCGGCGGAGAGGAGGCGGCGCGGGCGGCGGAGTGGCGGGATGCGGCAGTGCCGGGCCGCGGGGCTGGCGGGGCTGGCCGCGGTGCTCCTGGGTGCGCGGGGCTGCCGCCGGCGGGGCCGAACTGCGGGGCTGCGGGGGGCCGGGGCCGCGCTGATGTCTGCCCGTGCGGCTTCTTTCTGACCTTTCTCCTTTCTATTGGAGTAAGAGGATTTTCTGAGTTTTTCTTGTTTTCTTCTCGGCAGTGGCTGTAAGCAGAGCCGAGGTGCAGCAGGAACCGTTGGCAGCGACCACCGAGGACATCGTAGTCAGCATCACCTGCTCACACCCCAACATTCAGTCTTACAGTGATATATACTGGTACCGTCAGTTCCCGGGCCGGAGCCCCGCATTCATCGGGTTCATTTATGAAGGTTCCAAGGACGTGCCGGACCCGGCGGGGCAGCTGTCGGTGTCGGCAGACCGCCGCTCCAGCGCCCTGCGGCTCGCCCGGCCCCGGCTTAGGGACGCGGCGCTGTATTACTGCGCCGTGGACCCACGGAAGCGAAGCCGGGGCTGCGGCCGGGCACGAACCGCGGCGGGCGGCACAGCTCGGCCCGCAGGGGCGCTGCGGTGCTGGAAGACTTCCACCCAGCCCAGCGTTCAATGATCTGCTCGCGATTGCTTTCCAAGAGCATGAGTTTTTTTAACAGGGTTTTGTCTTGCGCCAAACACAGCACCTTTGGTATAGAGATGACTTCCTGACATTACAGCAAGTATCCGCACTTAATGCTCATTGTAATGACCCCTCTTTTTAACTCATTTCTTGCCACAGTGCTAATTTATCCACACAGGATCCTCCAAGAGAAGAGCTGGTGGGCACCTGTTCTCACTGCCATTGAGAAGGCATTAAAAATACTCAGCTTTAGTGCTTAGCTGAGTCAGGGGGTTTCTGCAGCCCGTGTTGAATCAGGAGGCTATGTGCACATATACCTGACAGCTGAGCAGAGGAGAAGGGCAGTAGAAGCAATCCCTTATCCATTGGCAGTAGAGGTGCAGGTATCTGAGTCTGGCTGAGTTTCGGATGGCAGGGGTAGCTCACTGAGGACACTTGCTCTTTGCTGGGACTGGCTGTGAGCATCAGGAAAGGCAAAGTGAGGGAAGTACATAGCAGTCACTTTTGGGACTTCTTACCTTATCACTAAGTGACCTTCACAACCAGCAAATTCAGCTATGGCCTGACCACACAAGGCAGTTGTACTTGAAGACCTCTGTAGGTCCCCTGCAATCATTCCGTTCCATGGAAGAAGCTCCCAGTGCTGAAAAGTCTGTGCCTGACCATAGCTAACCCTCACCACAGGACAGAATGATTTGATTTTTCTCTTGAGAGCTTTAACCACCAGTTCCTCTTCACTCTTGAGATCCTTACTATGGAAGAGGTGTGCCCCTCTGGAGCAGCAGAGAGAGCTTTGCTCCACCCCCGCTGTTGAAGTCTAGAGGCTGCTTATGGCTGGCAGAAAGAGAAGCTGAGAACTTGCCAGCTTCAGCTCTCTCATTCCAAGCACTGTGTGATACCCAGTGAAGGCAAGAGTGTGACATGGTCCTGCTTTTTCTGACAGCCTTGATGGGACTGGCAGACTTCGGTGAGATGTGATATTCTGAGGGGGAAGACTGGGGCAGGAGAGCACCCTGTCATTTCTGGAGGGGGGGGGAAGTACAAATGCTGTCTTCCTGGTAGAACTGGAAATATTTTCTGTTGATAAAGCAGGACCTGCAGATGGGTACAGCAAATAATCTGGCAGATGTCAGCAGCAATGACAGTATGGAGATGAATAGGTCTCTGGCCTTCTCTTTTGCAGATACCTAGCAGTTTAGATGCACTATTCATAGGTATGTATGGTGAAAGAAGATTGCTGCTAGGGAACAGACCAGAACAGTAGATAGGAGCTTGTGTCCTCCTGGATGTACTGGAGAAAATGCTGTTAGTCTGTGTGGAGATGGGTGTAATCCTTGATAGAGCAGGAAAGAAGGCTGAGTCCGTGCAAGAACTTAGATATGGCTCAAGGACAAAGCACGGACAGAATATGTAGGATGAAGCATGGGGTAAATTTCACAGTAAGAAATCACAAAGTGAGGTGGGACATAGCTCACCTCTTCTGCTGAAAGAAATAAAGAGTTAATACAGCTCAGGAATTGACAGAACAGATGGATTCAGAGCCTAGAGTGATAAAACAAGTAAGCTGACAGCCTTGGGTATGAGTAGCAAAAGAAAAGTGCATGTATACTTAGCTCAGGATTTTACAGCCTGTGAAAATGAAATGTAGAGCGGAGACAGTGAGCAGGTTGGCACAGTGATAGATGCATGAGAGAGAGAAAATGGATATATAGTCAAGCTGTGCTGAAATGTGTTTCTGGCTTTACAGGTCGTGCACAGAAGGACTTTGTGCTGCAGTATCCACAAGAAACAGCCATTCAGAGAGGACACGAGACAAGTCTGCACTGCAATTTCTCCACCAGCAGCTCGGTTTTCTACATGTACTGGTACCAGCAGCACCTGGCCCAGGCCCCTCAGCTGCTGCTGTGGGTGAATGCATTCAGGCCTCGTATGAGTTCTGGGAGGTTCTCCTCTGTGCTTTCTATGGAAAACTCCCATGTTCTTCTCCACGTGCAGGATGTCACGTTTCAGCACAGAGCTGTCTACTTCTGTGCACTGAGCACACGCTGATGCCTGCAGCATGCAGCTGTGTACAGGAAGGTGTGGGTGCTCTGAGAAGCAGCTGCCTCTCACCACCACTCACTCACTCATGTAGCTCTGAGCCCAGCCTGCCCAGCAAGGATACGTGGGGCTTATAGTGAGGCTGTCTCTGCCTACCCAACCTGTGCAACAGGGACAAGTGTCATTAAGAAATACTGTTTGTTTTTTACAGATGTGTCCAAGCTCATGGGAAATGAGTAAAGGGTTTAAGGAGAGAGACTAACCATCAGAAATGCTATTGAGGGTTGCTACTTTGGGTCATGGGAGTATTAACAGGACATATCGACCTGCTTGTCCTTCTGTTGTGCTTTGCACTGTCTCTGCTAACTGTTCCTGTCAGGGAAGGGAGCTCTTTATGGGATGTCACAGTTCAGCAACCAGAGGCCTCTGTCATAGGAAAGTCCTTTATTATTCTTCTACTACATCTGCTATTATTAATCACCCAACACAGCAGCACACACACACACATCTATATATATGATTGCTCATTTCTTGCATACAAGTCTCAACAGTTCCAAGGCCTCCCTAAGCAACCAAATCTAAACTTATATCTTGTTTCTAGGTCCAGTGTTTCTTCTTGACCAAAGCGTACAGTTCCCTATTGTAAAAGATCACCACCCATGACTGCCACCTCAGCACAGCAGCAGCAACAAACACACTAACTAAGCAGACCTTGCTTTTGCCGTTCAGGCCTGTGATGCCCATGGCCTCATGGGAGTCAGGCTAACTGTTGGATCCCCATGGGGACAGACCCCCAGCGAGCTCTACACAGTCCCCTTCACCTCCCCCTTCTTTATTTACAAAAAACGTGCGATTCATTGCATCTTGTCTCATTTTTTGCACATATTGCAGAAGACAAGGAATACAAATTAAAATGCAAAGGAGGGCAATCAAGCCCACAACAGCGATTTTTAACAAGCTTTGAAGGCACCCAGCTAAGCCTCCAAGCAATCCCCTGAATACATCCCATCCATCTTGCACTTGAAATTTCTGGACTCCAATTTGCAGATCCTGCATACTTTTATGGATGGATTCAGAGTGATCGGAAAGATTCATACAACAGAGACCGTCAAAATCCTCACAGCCACGGCCTTGTGCAAGCAGTACGAAACCAATTGCTGCCCTATTCTGAAGTGTGGCATGTCTGATGGAATCTACATCTAATAGCAAACCACTCAGGGATAAGGAAGTAGCATTAATTTGTTTCACAAGCCAACACCTTAACTTATTGAGTGTTGTAAGGGCTTGGGCAGAAGCAACTCCTGGGACCAAAGCAGAAGCAGCTATAACGGCTCCAGGGTTCCAAAACTCTACTGTATCTTTACAATCAGCCTGAAAAGCATTTGGGGCTCTTAGTGCACTTCAAAATCATCGTGGTATTAGGTGTTAACAAGGTTAATCTACCTAAAGAACAAGGTCCTCCTTTATATGTGAGGGGATTGAGGGCCATGCCCTATCACCGCAGATAAGAAAAACACCTGCAGGCAAGCTGAGTGGGCAGTTAGTAGATCGAGAAATATTAGGAGAAGTATAGTTACACCATGCTGTATGATTTCTATATGCAGCTAAGGTAGAATTAACACACTGACCAAGTTTGATTTTTCCCCCCTAATCAAAGTACAGGCAATAGTCCATTTTAATAGATCCCAATAATTCCAATTCCTGCGGTTCCAGGATTATGGGAGGAAGGTATGGCACCCAACCGTCCCGCTGATCCACAGCAGCGCTGGTGTTGGAAAGCACTGCAGATCGCACTTCCGCAGGGATGGGCCAAGAGTCTAACAGTTGGCCCACCAGACAGGTTGTAAACGGATTTCCAGGAGAAACTGTCAAAAGACATAGGGTATCCTGTCTGGTCTTGTCTGCCAAGGTGACCCAGATGTTCTGTTTAGGTTGGGGTGGGAGCCAGACAGTATATGTGCAGGAAATCAGGTAACAGCAGCAGATGGAGAGGTGGGGTGGACCCATCTCGCTGATGTCCACTTTGGGCCAGATCCTGTGGAAACACAAGCATATCCTCTACCCCACTTTAGTAATGGGTAAGGTCCTTCCCATTGCAGGGAATCTGGATTTTTGACCATTACCAAAGCCTTTTGTTTCTGTATGTGTTGTAAGGTCTGTGTGAAATGCCTACAAACAGGTGGCCCTTCTTCGGTCCAACGGTTTAAAAAATTCAGAATGTAACATGCCTTTGCAAGCCTTTCTTGAGGCGTAAGGCCCCCACTCCCTCTCTTCTGTTTAATAAGCATGTTTTTAAGAGCTGCATGTGCCCATTCTATTATGGCCTGACCCGTAGGTGATTGAGGTATACCTGTCTTATGCTGGATGCCCCATTGTTGAAAGAATAACTGAGTGGTACGGGCAATGTAACCCGGACCGTTGTCCGTTTTAATGACTTGGGGGACTCCAAGAACTGAAAAGGCAGCGAGAAAGTGCCTGCACATATCCTGGGCCTTCTCTCCCGTATGCGGCGAGGCATATATACAGGTGGAAAATGTATCTATGGAAACACGGACATATTTAAGCTTACCGAATTTGGAAAAATGTGTAACATTAGATTGCCACAGCTCTAGAGACTGTAGGCCTCTGGGATTAACCCTCATAGATGGGGTGGGGGAAAAAGGTTGACAATCAGGACAGGACTGTATGATGTCTTTGGCCTGTTCCTTGGTAATTTGAAAAGAACGACACAAAGCTTGGGCACTTTGATGGTAAAAATCATGTGACAGGCGGGCTTGAGCAAAACGGTCTGGGACCACAACGGTCCCTGCGAGTTTGTCTGCCTGAATATTGCCTTCTGTAATTGGGCCTGGTAATGAAGAGTGGGATCGGACGTGCTGAATGAAATAAAGGTATGTACATTTGCCAATTGCTTCTTGTAAATGCAGTAATAGTGCGAACAAGCAAGGGTTAGAGACTTCCTTCAAGTAAGCCCCTTCTATGCGCATCACTATACCTGCAACATAAGCAGAGTCAGTAACAATATTAATGGGTTGCAAAAAATGTTCAAAAACCCGTACAACTGCAGTTAATTCTACAATATGAGCTGATCCCTCTGTGGTAAAAACATCCTCCTCCCAGCACCCATTCTCTCCCTGCCATACTGACACTGCGCGGCCCGTGCGACCTGAGCCATCTGTAAAAACTGTTAAGGCTGAAGGCAGGGGGTAGGTGCTAACTTGGAAGCGGGGATCAGAGGGAATGAGTGCAGGGTTCGAAGGAGTCTGTGGGATGGGAAATGAGTTGTAATCTGGCCAGAATATCCAGCCAGTGCGTGCTGGAGTGCATCTGATTGAGTGAAGGCGAAGTCCCATTGACAGAGATCAAAAGGAACATAAATGACTGACAGGTCTTGGGCATTGAGAGCAAGAAGACGATCACGGCCTTTGGAGATAAGCATGGCAACCATTTCAATTCGGGTAGTGATAGTTTTTGAAAATTTATGTGGCAGAAAGATCCATTCCACAATGACAAGTGGATCAGGGTTTTTAGGCAGCCGTTGAGCTAACAAGCTGTATGGTTGAAAGGAGGAATTGAGGATAAAAAGGTCAATTGCAGTAGTCGGATCCACTCAGTGTGCAGTTGCAGAGTAATTCTATCAACAACAGATTGAAGAGCCGCGAGTGCATCTGGAGTGAGGCGTCTGGGGGAAGTGAGATCTGGGTCTCCTTCCAAGAGTGAAAAAAGTGGGTGGAGCTCTTCCGTAGAAATTCCTAAAAGGGGTTGAAGTCCCCTCCAATGGGAGACATGCCTACTCTTCTCAGAATCACAGAACATCCTGAGTTGGAAGGAAACCATGAGGATTATCAAGTCCAACTTTTGGCTGCACAGAGGACCTCCCAAAATTCAAACCATATATCTGAGAGCATTGTCCGAATTGCCCAAAGCTTGGGGCCATGATGAAAAACCAGGGACCTTTACTCTTGTGGCTTTAACTGCAAGGCAAAATACCATGAGAAGGAAAACTTTCATTTCTGCCCAACAGCCTTCAGCTAAGCCCTCAGCATGTGAGAAAGCTCCATTGTCCTGAGACTGAAGAAGACTTTCTATTTGCTGCAGGGAGGTTCAAAAATTCATACTTGCACTCTGCTCTGGAGAATCACCAGTGCATGGCTGGGGAGGTGTTCCTGTGTCCCTGAATCTGTGCTGGTGTCTCTGCCCAACAGAAAACCGCTAGTCATCCCAAATCTGAGGACTCCGATTTTCTGTCTGGGGATGCCTGGCAGCCTCCATGCCATGGATTATCCATGAAGAGAAAGACTTTGCCTTAAATTAGTCCTACTCCTGGGTCTCGTTTGGTGAGTATTGCATCAATGATTCTCCAAAGTATATATTGTAGCCTTGCATGTTATTAAGTAACCATAAGTAATCATAATCAACTTTACTAGTGAGAGTTTGCGGTTATTTGCAAATGATCAAAGACCTCTATGACCTTGTCATTCTGGGCAAAGACCAGCATGGACACGCTACCTTACTCATCAACTGGGTCACACTGGGTCACACCCCAACATACAGTCAAACAAGTACATCTACTGCTACCATCTACTCCTGGGCCAAGGGCCCATATTCACTGTGAGCAATTTTTGAGAGTCCCAAGATGTGGAGAACCTGTCAGGGCAGCTGCTGGTGGCAAACAGTGGTCCAGTGCCCTCTGGTTCATCTGGCTCTGGCATAGGGATGTGGTGGAGCACTACTACATCCTGGGAGTCCAAAGAACAAGGCCAGAAGAGCATTCTGACCCAGGCACTGCTTGTCCCATCTGCTTTGCAGAAGACCTGGTTCCCAGCACTAGGGCATGCCTCCTGCACATTGCTGCGCACCAGCATCAAACATTCACTACTGTGTCATCTTTCCTTTACACTGCAGCTGCTAGTCGGCCTTGTCGCTCTCTAGTATGGGCAACAGGGTGGGGGAAATGCAGAAATCAGGGAGAACAGTGAGCAGAGGATGGTGGGCAATCATGCTGATATGGGCAGCTGTGGGATCCTTGTCAGCCTTTTACAGGTGCTGCACCAAAAAAACTCCTTCCCATCACCGCTCTCCAGGTTTTTACATCAGTCAGGCAGCCTGTCACAAAATCCTTGAAACAAAATCCCTTTCTCTTCTGGTAGGGTACTACCAGATCTGCAGAGAGCAACAGCTGCTTTGTCCACAGGATATACACTGTCTGGATGGATTTTGATTGAGGGTCTGTTCTTTGCAGGGCAGACCTCACCTTGCACAAGAAGAATATTGCCTTGGCTGACAGAATATATTACTACAGAATTAGATGTGCAGTGATGAAAGGGCCTCTTTACTTCAGATACAAATTACCCAACAAAATGAAAATCAGAGCAAAGATTGTGGATCTGCCAGGAGGATGGAATGAAAGGCATGGTCCTGAGGTCTAGTTTTCAGTGCTGGGGTTGTTCCTCAACAGTTCTCTACTCATAGGCTCACACCCCATTTGCAGGATATCACTGACAAAAGCACCTTATCATGCATGCAGTGTGCTTAGAGTCTTTCAAAAGGCTGGGATTTTGGAGCTCAGAAAGATGATCTTCACCCGGCTTTGCTAGCATGTGTCCTACTAATCCATTAAGGTGTGCATATTCATGAGCTTTCTGTCCCAAGGTTTCTAACTGGGTGTGTGGAAAGCCTGTGCTGAGAAAATGAGGAAATCAGGGAGAAGTGCAGAGGGGTGATTAAGGAACATATCTGGACCTTCTGTGAAAGACAGAAAGGTTTGAGAACCGACACAGTCATAAACATAGAGTAAATGGGAGAAAGAAGCAAGCTGCTTTGCGAACGTATGTCTGCCTGTGTGGCAGGTGTCACTGGAGGCAGCCCCCAGAAGGAATTCTTCTCCGAGATGTCAGCCAGAGTTGGGCAGTGCTTCTGCTCTGCCAGTACACCACTGAGGACAGTTACAGGACTTTGAATTTCTTCTGGTACCACCAGCTTCCTTTGAATATTAAATTCCTTTGAATATGTCCTGGATCTTCAGGGGATAAGAAGTTTTGTGATCACCAATTTTCTGTGATGGTCTATGAAAATAAAACACCCCCCTTAGAAACAGCAAATGTTCCTTTCCAAGATGCTGCAGTTTATTACTGTGGTGTGAAATACCATGGTGAGCTAAACCCTGTTTTCACCCATGCAAAATCTGCATTACCATAAGCAGCACCAGAGAACAAGCTCTGCAGTGTCTACATGGGCGGTGCTTTGACATAAGAACAGTTCCAACATTTTCTCCCACCTCAACACCTCTCTGCATTTCTGTAGAGCTGTTCAGACTATGGACTACAGGACTGTTTGCAGATAAGCCAACAGCACTCATATCTTCCCCCACGTCCTACTTCAAGCTGCGGCAGTGCCCCTGGCCAGGCACTTTGGAAGGGAGGACATTGGTGTCTATGTCTGTCCTGGACCAGGGGTGCTGCAGTGTTTGGGGAATGTTACCCTTTCCCTTCTGTGTGCTCAGCTCCTCATAGCTCCTCAAGTTCTCTGTCTGCAGGGATGTGAGCACAACCGAGTTGTTGAGGCTGGTGGTGGCCAGCGAGCACCTGGGGCACTCTATGCTCCTTTCCTACCAGAGATACGGCTTCACATTGATAAATCATCATTTTTGGTAGTACCACCAGGCACTCGGTGGCAGTCTTGGGAGCATCTCTTATATCAGCTATGATTCTTCAACCATTCAATACATGATGGGAATAAAAGACAGAGCCACGGCTTCCAAGGACAATTCTCATTCCGTGGCATCTCTGCTTTTGTGTGCCCTGCACCCTGAGGACTCAGCTTGCTACTTCTGCCTGGTTTGCACAGCCATGGGAAATCCAACTGGATTTCAACAAAAATCTGATTCCATGCCTTCTGTAAACGTGCCACAGGAAGTAGCAGTCCTCAGCCTTACCCTACAACGCCTCTAGGAGTCATCGTGGTTTAACCCTGACAGGCAGCTAATCACTAGTTTCATCACGGAATCATAGAGCTTCTTGCTCACTCCTCCCAAGATGGATGGGGAACACAATAAAAAAAATCAAAAGGAATAGAATTCTTGGGTTGAAATAAAACGAGTGCATGCTGTCAAAACAAAATAAACTAAAATAATTGACTACCCATCAGCAGGTAGATATTCCACCATTTCTAGGAAAGCAAGGCTTTGTTATGCCATACAAATGCCATAGATCTGAATGTCCCCACTTGTTCCATATTTTTTTTTTTTTCTTCCCAGGTTTTATTATTGAACATGGCATTATGTGCTGTGGAATGTTCCTTTGGTCATTTGGAGTCACCTGTTCTGTCTGTGCCCCAACAAACTTCCCACGGACCATAAATCTACTCCCTGGCAGAGCAGTGCAAGAAACAGAAGGCCTTCATCCCATGTTAGTGCTGCTCAGCAACAACAAAGCATCAGAGTGTTATCAACAGTCTTCCTGTTACAAATCCAAAAAATAGCAACATGCAAGATACTCTGAAAAAAATTAACTGCATCCCAGCCATAACTTGTACAGGAGACAGGGGCATAAAGAGTGAATGTCTCGTAGACAACAGCAGTGCTAGAAGAATGGCAAGGTCAGCCTGAGCGCAGCAGAAAGGGGTGCACAGGATTCCTGCTTAAGGGAAGTCCATGTGTTGGACTTTTGTGGCAAGGTTTTAGTAAAGAGTGTAACTGTAGGGATGGCGCCTGTGAGGAGAGTCCAAAAGTTGTCCCACGTTAGGGAAGAGCCAGTTCCAGTCAGCTGAGAAAGGAACCTGCTGCTGACCAAAACTGAGCCAATAAGCAGTCTGTGAGTTCACAAACAATGCCATAGAATTGTAGTTTCAGATGGAAGGGACATTCATCCCCAGCTGTAGGACTCTACACTTGCCCTTGTTGAATATTCCTCACCACACAACTCTCCAGCATCTCCAAGTCTCACCGGATGGAAGCACAATATTCTGATGTGCCAGCCATACCTCTCAGCTTTGTATCATCAGAAAACTTGCTGAGGATGGAATCTATCCCTTCTAGGTCACTGATGAAGATGTTAAACAAGTCTGGACCAAAAAGTGATGCACAAAGCAAATGCTTACTGCCTGCTGACAGTGCCCAAGCAGCAGCTCTGGGCAACTCCTCTCAGTTTCACTGTTCAACACAATACAATAGGGTAGGGAATATCACTGGGACTGGTTTAGGTCAACTGTCCCAATTCTGTCTCCTCCCAGCTTCCCGTACACCCTCAGCTTTTTTTCTGGCAGAACAATCCAAGAAGCCAAAAAGTCTTTGACTTAATGTAAGCACTGCTCAGAAACATCTAAAACACCTGTGTGTCATCTAAAACAGCTGTGTGTCATCTAAAACACCTGTGTCATCAACGTGATTTTCATCTTAAATCCAAAACACAGCATTACGTCAACCACTAGGGTGAAAGTTAACTCTATGCTAACTGTAACCAGGACATTTTGCTCACAAGGAGCTCCTTTCACGATATCCACCCCGCAGAAAACTCCATCCTCTACATCCCTTGTGATATCTGCAGCCATGGGAACAAACATAGCTACTCAGACAGCCAGCTGATGTACTATTTTTGGACTTCACCAAAGCTTTCAATGTTGTTTCTAACATTATCCTTCTAGAGAAAATGTCCAGCATAAAACTAGGTGAAAAACATAACGTAATGGGTGAATTGGACGATTGACTTGCTGGCACAAAGTGTTATAATTAATAGACTTACACCAAGCTGGTGATGCCAGTAACCAGTGGGGTTCTTCAGGGCCCCATTTTAGAACCAGCTCTCTTTAATACTATTATAAGAGATCTTATGTATGATAAGTTTGTAGATAATACTAAAATGAGAGAAGCTGTTGACTCTCTTGAAGGTACAGAGGCCTTGCAGAAAGATCTTGGCAAATTAGATTAACAGCTGCTTGAAGTTTACCAGAAGCAAGTGCAGGATTCTGCACCTGGGACAGAGCAACCCTGGATATACACACAGAATGAGGAATGAGAGGATGCTGAGCAGCTCCTCAGGAAGAATTCTGGGAGTTCTGGTGCCATAGCAGGATACAGCAGGATACTGGTCAAGAAAAAGTGATTGTCCCACTCTGCTCTGTGCTGTGTGGCCTCAGCTCAAGTACTGTGTGCAGTTTTGCATGTCACATTATAGGAAGAACATTAAGCTATTAAAGAGCATCCAAAGGAGGGCAACAAAGATGATAAAGGGTCTAGAGGGAAAGGGGGATGAAAATAAGTTGAAGTCATGTTGTTTTTTTCAACCCAGAGGAGAGACCTGGGGGGAATCTCAATGCAGTCTACAGCTCTCTCAAGAGGGAGAGTGGAGGGACAGCTGCTGATCTCTTTGGTGACAGTAATAGGACCCAGTGGAGGCTTAAATTAGATATTAGTGACACCTTGCTCTCCAAGAGGGGGAATGGGCACTGGAACAGACTACCCAGGGAAGCAGTCACAGCACCAAGAAGCACTTGGGCTTTACCTTCACATGTACAGTTTGGATTTTGAGTATCTCTACATGGAGCTGGGCATTGTATTTTACAATACTTTCGAGTTCCTTCCAACTCAGGGCATTCTATTATTCACTACCTTCCATCAGCCCACTTCTCCAGCCTATGTAAGTCCCTCTGGACAGCAGAACTCTCTGGTGTATGAGCCACACCTCACAGTTTTGTGTCTCATGCAAACTCGCTGAGAGCAGCTTCTGCCCTAGAATCCAGATCATCACTGTCAAACAAGACTGGACTTAGTATTGACTGTGGGTACGCCACCAGCTACTGCCTTCTAACTACACTTCTTTGCCACTGATGACTACCACCTGAGCCTATCAGTTCATATATTTTTAGTCCACTTCACTGTCTGCCTATCTAACACTAACTTCAATAGTTCATGTAGGTGCAGGAAGAGACACTGATCAAGCATCATTCTCTGGATTTTGAGATTACTTTCTGTCACATAACCCACAATTTTTCCACACCAACTCTGTCTGTTATTCCTTTACACAGCTCCCAGATGCTCTCCTCCTCTCCTGTAGGGAAAAAAATATATTTGCCCCATATATTTGTGTGAGATAGGTGTCCTCTTTCCAAAGATGACTGATGAGGAAACAGCTCCACATTCTCCTCATAATTTCCTGCCAACACCAGTTCCACAGACAGGGTGCATACTGCTTCAGAGCCCTACTCCTCACGATCATCAGAGACTGCGACAAAAGGAAGAGCTTCTGGGAGCGTTTGCAGCTGCACAATAGCAGAGATCGGGAGGAAGCAGCAGAGCAACTTCTCCCTCCGTGCAAGGACAAGCTGCGGGCCGAGAGCCCGTGCGTGGGGCAGCCGTGCTGCGGGCTGCCTCGGCCCGGGCCCGTCGTGCACGGAGCGCTGAGCGGAGATCAGTCCAGGGCCGGCAGCTCCGAGTGCCGGGGCGCCGCGCTCCGCCTCCGCCCCACGCGCCGCCCCGTCCTCCGCCGAAGGGGCCGCGGGGCCGGGCCGGGCCGGGCTGGGCCGGGCCGGGCCGGGCCGAGAGGAGAGGAGAGGAGAGGAGAGGAGAGGAGAGGAGAGGAGAGGAG
>NW_024885641.1:34844-47243 GCF_019232065.1 Centrocercus urophasianus
GGAGCGGAGAGGAGCGGGGGGCGCCGCCCCGCCGGGGCCCGACGAGGGGCGGCCCGAGCGCGGCCCCGCTCCGCTGGCGTCCGCCTCCCGGGCAGACGGCGGCGGCGCGGCGGGGAGCGATGGCGGGCGGGCTGGGGCCGTGGCTGCTGGCCTTGGCCTTGGGGCCGGCGGGTGAGAGAGAAGCGGGCACGGAGGGCGGCGAGGCCGGGGCCGGGCGCGGCTCCTGCTGCCGCCCCGCGGGCGGGCGGGCGGGCTGAAGCCCGGAGCTCGCCTTCGGGGCCGGGCAGCGGCTGTCGTGCGTGGCACAGGGAGGCTGCGTGGGAACGCGGATGCTGCGGGAGCGGCCCTGGCTGAGCCGCGAGGAGGAGGGCGGCTGGGGCAGCGCCCTGGCCTGGGGCTGCGGCACGAGAGAGGAGCTTCACAGCTCCGAGTTGATGGCAGTTGTTGTCAGGGTGGCTGGGGAACGTCCTCCTGCCATGGATGTGCAATGCCTGCTTCCTGATGCTGTCCTTCTACAGGAGTGTGTGCACAGTTCAGACTGGAAGTGTCTGGCGGAGGTGTGCGAGCACCTGGGGAGTCCGTGCAGCTCTCCTGCCAGGGATCCGGCTTCAACTTCAGAAGTTTTACTGTTCGGTGGTACCGTCAGAGACTTGCTGGCCGGCTTGAGTGGCTGTCGTTTATCGATGCCACCTCATATATTGTAAGATCCAGCCTAGAGTTGCAGGGTCGATCCTCAGTCACTCGAGACAATTCCCGATCTGTGTCCTATCTGTCTCTCCGTGCCCTGCGCCCACACGACTCAGCGCACTACTTCTGTGCTGTTCACACAGGAACAGGAAATCCTGCAGAGCTGTAACAAAAATCCCCTTTCTTAGACACAGCCGTGGCTGCAGAACCGCAGTGCTGGCAGGAGCTGGAGCTGCTCATGCAGCGTGGAGTGAGGAGACATCACTGCACTCCACAGATGACCCTGTCCTTTCTGCCAGGTCTCCCATGACTTTTGATTCACAAAAGCAGTGTTGTGACCTGAGGATTATATTCAGCATATTTCTGTTCACACTGTCAGCCCGGCCACTTTACCTGCCTTCCTACCTGCAGCATGTGTGCACCTGCTTTTAGTTTCCTTCCTTTCTTGTGTACTCAAAAGCACTTGGGCACTTCTAGCAACAGCATTGCCTGCTTCCATCACCGGTGTGGATAGCTTTTTCCATGTTTCTCTGTGAGCAAAGCAGTGACTGAATAGATCTGATTCTGGTTTCTGGGTGGTGGTTTCTGGGACATTTCAGAGTGACAGAATGCAAGGAACGCAGTCTGCAGCGTTGCAGCAAGCAGGGCAGTCTGAGACCCTTCAAATGACATAGGTTACACTGAAAACAAAATCTGCCGTGTGATTCCAAAGAAGCTTCAACAGGTAACAAGAGCTCAATAACACTATTTGATAGAGCAGAATCACAACTGCAGGACATTATTTTTTAACATAGTCAACACCATTAGCTGTGTATTTTCACTAGAGATGAAGAAGATCCTTTGTGACATGCTGGTAAATACCTGCACCAGTGCAGGTGAGCTACAGTTTCACAGCTGTTATGCTGGCATTGTTCCCACGGAAATGTAGCCCACAGACTGCATCTCTCATCAGCCGAAGGGATGGCAGCCCAAAGGTGCAACACACAAACTGTATTGTGGTTGTGGAAGAACTGTTCAGCCAAAATTGTCATTGTGAACAATGGTCTTCATATTGGTATGGTGTCTGGCGTTATCATGTTGCAATAGAATGGTTGCCTTCTTCTCTAGCCGAATTGTGAAGGTTTGAATCTGCTGAAGGTTTGAGCCTGAGCCTGAGTCTGAGCTGATGGATTGTCCAGATTCTTGTAAATCTACATGGATCTCTCCTTTCCAATTGCAAAAGTCAGTGAGCATCGGTTTAACTCCTGAGGGCTGTGTCTTGAACTTTTTCTTTGGTAGGGAATTCTCATGTCACCCCTCCATGGATTCTGGCTCTTTTACTCTGTCCTATAGATGTGACAATACGTTTTGTCATTGTTTATGATGTGATTTAGGAAACTGTCACCTCGAGCCTCGTATGGGTTCGGTTGTTCCTGACAAACTTGCTTACACTCTTCTTTCTGTTCCAGTGTGAGCCTTCAGCGTTTCCATCTGATGCATACTTTGCTCTATTCCAATGCTGACATTGTTGTTTTCAATGCATGAAATCCAATACTCAGCTCTGTACACAGGTTCCTGTTCGTAATCCACTGATTCATACAGTCAAGCTGATCCAGACACTTCATGTGGCTTGTCTTTCCTGTTGGTGTTGCCACTACTGTTAAAACACAAAACCCACTGCCTCACTGAGTTCACATTCAATTTTTTGTCTCCATAAATGTTCAGCAGGTGTCAGTGAATGTCAAGGGTGCAATTCTTTCCACGTGGAGCAATTTAACATCGCACCTTCATGTCGGAACTGGTGGGAGAAAAGATACAACCAAGGGGCTTGATCAAGCTTTCTCAACTTTAATCAGAAGGCAGCGTTATTTATTACAGCGTATAATGAGGCTAATACATACTGCAAAAGGCGAGCTCATGATAGGTCGGCGCACGAGTAGCTGATTCAACCGCAGCAGCATTCCCGCGGTCAGCACCCCCAGTTCTGCATCCTGTTATTGCTTCGTGTTGGTTCCTCATAATCCTGCAAGGGAATGCTGTCCTTGATGATGATAGGTCAGCAGGCTAGTGTTTATGCCTAGTTATTTCAGTCTTATCAGCGGGATTGTGTCAACATGACCCTTTTCTGCAAGCCAGCTCTCAGCAATGCTCTCCACACCTTCATATGCTCGTCCATGTCTCACTCCATTCGCAGACTGCCCATCTGTTACCACGTCTTACATGGCAACAGGATGTAACGGAATACTGGCGGGGGTTCAACATACACTGCCATAACTCCAACATCCTCCTCTGTCCTCACATGCCAACATAGTAAGATAGATGGCATTACTTGTGGAACAGCCGTTGTAGTTACAACTTCAATGTTTCCTGTATTTATGTGGCCTGGTACCAGCAGTATCCCGGCAGGCGCCTGCAGTATTCCCTCCAGACCATGGACTGGGGAGGCTCCTACATCCACATGGCCCATTTTTGTCCACCAGAGGCTTTCATGTGTCACCGTATGTCCTAGTTTGGCCCAAATCCATGACTAATGGTGCAGAGGGATCCACAGAGCCCTGCTCTGAGGTAAGGGTTAGGGTGGTAGGAAAAAAATGTGGGTGATGGATGTGAAAAGGAAACACAGGGAACGAGCTGAGGAGGTAAGGTAATTTAATAAATAAGAGGCACCTAAATCTACAATCTGTGGAACTGGTAACTCCTAGTGTACTACATGATGTTATGATGTGCAATAATGATAACAAAAATCATAATACCAGGCCATCACACCAGCCTGATGAGAGCTCTGTACCATGACCATCACTGGGCTGGAGTTGGGAGACAGCGCGCTCTGTGTCTGCACCCTGCTGGGACCATAGTGAGAGCATCCCAGGTCACCCTGACAACATCTACTTCATCCACTCCTCTCCTTCCTCTTGCCTGTTTGCACCCCAGCAGGAGCTGGATGTTGTGAGATGATTGGAAGGGAGAGCACAGAGCTGTGGGGATGGTGATGGATATGGAGGTTTCCAGAATCCCTTTCAGTGAACAGTGGAGAGCTGCCACAAGTGATTCACACTGCAAATCCAGTGATTGATTGATTGATCCAGTGATTGAACTGTTGTCAGCTTGATTCAAAAAGAAGGGTTAAGATCTCCCCCTGGTCCAGTGCCACTGCAATGCCCCTCCAGGATTGCTCTCACGCTTTACAGTTCGTGGGGCCATCACAGCTTGTTCTCAGTACTCTTGCAGCAGTCACTGGCCAGGTGGCTGGGGAGCAGCATGTCAGGAAACAGTCAGTGCACAGTGGTGGTAAAGTCATCTTCCAGTGCAGCATGAGAGGAAGCAGCTTGTGCACATTGTACAAGTCCCAGCGTGGTCCTAGCAGAGGCTACATGGACTTATTAGGAGGGTGAGGAATACAGAAGTTTCACTTTTCTGGAACGGTGGAGAGCTCCCACAACAGATTCCAACTGCAGATCCAAGCAGCAAAGAGAGAGGAAGAAGCAGTGTTTCACTGCAGTGCTCGGTTCACACTGCAGCAGCTCTGCAGCAGTGGACCAAGAAATGATAAGGGATCCCGAATTCTCAGTGTTCCTTTGGGGCAGACACTAATCAGGTGGTATCATGCAACTGCAGGTGCAGAAGACAGAGCTTTCTCAAGCATGTATTCACTTCCAGTTGTTTTGGCAGTGGATGGGGGTCAGCACAAAGCTCACAAACACCAAATGTGAGGGTTTTTTTATATCTTTACTTAAGTCTAAGGCAATGAGATAAGAGAAACGATACAGAAAGAATAAAACAGAGGAGGGCTACGCACCTACCCATTACTACATGAGATCAGCTGTAGTGAGAAGGAAGATACAACACCAATTGCCCTAACACTTGGCCGTATCCACATCCACCATCTCTGGGGATCCCTGGTTGCAGTGAGGATTAGCAGAGCCTTTCCCAGTTACTGGAAAGTCCTGCCCAGTGCATCCACACGTAGGTGAGTTCTCCGTCTTTGCTACAAGAGTATCCAGACACTGCATTGTTGAATAAACAAGTCTATGTGACAATTAGGCAGAAACATCTGGCTCCATTCTCCCTTTCGGATTCCACCCCCAGCCTTGCGAGGGCTCAAGGAGGAACCAAGGAATTTTGTCTACTAGTAGGCAGTGACACTATGCTTGTGAGCAAGAAAACGTTGATGCATTCCCATAACGCTTTATCTAAGCCATATCTCTTGCTATTGAGATGTTTTGTCCAGGACATGTATTTCACTAAAGATCATAAATATTTCGCTAATGATTGGATACTGCTGATATACAGCGCTGGGTTGTGAGATCCATCTGGAGGTCAGCTTTGAAAGAAGGCTCACTGTTCAGGCCGCAGTATTTCACAAGTAGAGGAAGGGATAGCTCGAGGGCTGAGAAATTATATGATGCAAAAGGAGGTATTCTGGGAAGCTCAGATGCTGCGTGGTGAGCCATAGGCTAGTGCGTGTTAACTGGGCCTCCGGTTTAGCAAGGCCCAGTTTTACCTCCGTGGCCTGGTCACAAGATCACTTGATGATGGAGGTTTGTTGGGATAATTTGAAGAAGTGTTGTAGGAGATGGATCAGAAGAAGGATGTGAATCAAAGGAAGTGTAGCCAGAAGGCAAAGAAGGTGATTCCAGTCATTTATTCCACTGTTATGAAACCTCACATGGAGTGCTGTTCCAATTAATGGAATATTCACATTAAAGAATATAGAAGAAAGTAAGGCTAAACCAGTAATCACACTAAAGAAGAACGGATGAAAAGCCTCCCCCTGTGCTGGGCTTGCTCTGAAGACTCCAAGAGGAGCAATCTCCAAAAGAGATCCTTCCCCACTGGTAGTCAGCTCTTAAATGGGGTCTAGGAATGATGGAGCCAGGCTCCACCCCTTCCAGTAGCACAGGAGAATTGCTTTCATCTGTGCTCCCAGGGCTGACTCACTGCTTGCCTCAGGTGGGCAGAGGTTCAGGCCATGATTCAGCAGATCCCTGTGACAGCATTGTCACAACTATAAGACAGAATCAAAAGAACCAGAGCCCATGGAGTGGTACAAGATGGCGGGCAAGATACTAACAGGGCTCCCGGGACTGTCTCCAGCATGCTCCTAGCAGAGTGCAGAAATTGAGTGCCCTGTCTTCCAGCTCCAGCCCAGTCATGACCTGGGACCCAGAGATCTCATCTGAGTACCACAGAAAACAATGAATTACCAGAATGTAAAACTCCAGCTCTCTCAGCCTGTCTACGTAGTTATATAGGCTATGGTTTTGCATGGACATAGGCTGGTTTAGCAATAAAAATCAGTATATTAGTTTAAGGACCAATGTGTTGCTTTAGCAGAAGGAATCAATGAGTGCTAGTTGTAAATTTTCCAGTTTAGCTTTGCTTGGTGTGTGAACAGCCTTGTTTATTCTCTGTGATCCTGCTCCACAAGAGCACTGCAGTCACAACAGCCTACTTTTCTCTTGGCATCCATCACGAGCACAAACTCTTTCCATGGATTTCGGTATCCTGGGCTCCATCAGAAGAAGAATGGCCAGCAGGGACAGGGAGGTGATCGTCCCCCTCTGCTCTGCTCTTGTGAGGCCCCATCTGCAGCACTGTGTCCAGGTCTGGAGGCCCCCAGTACAAAAAAGACAGGGAGCTGTTGGAGAGGGTGCAGAGGAGCCACAAAGAGATCAGGGGGCTGCAGCACCTCCCATATGAAGACAGGCTGCAAGAGCTGGGCTTGTTCAGCCTGAAGAAAAGAATGCTGCAGAGCGACCTCATTGCAGCCTTTCAGTACCTAAAGGGAGCCTACAAGCAGGAGAGGAGTCAACTCTGAAAGGGTAGATAACAGCAGGACAAGGGGAAATGGCTTGAAGTCGAGGGAGAGAAGATTTAGTTTGGGGGGAAAGTTCCTTACTATGAGAGTGGAAAGATTGGAACAGCTGCCCAGAGAGGCTGTGGATACCCCATCTCCTGGTGGTGTTCAAGGACAGATTGGATGGGGCCCTAGGCAACGTGGTCTAGTATTAAATGGGGAGGTTGGTGGCCCTGCCTGTGGCAGAGGGGCTGGAGATTCATGATTGTTCCTTGAGGTCCTTTCCAACCCGCTGCATTCTGTGATTCTCCTAGTGCCGGGGGGCCGCGCTACGGCTCTGCCCCTCGCGCCGCCCCGTCCTCCGCCGAAGGGGCCGCGGGGCCGCGGGGCCGGGCCGGGCGGAGAGCAGAGGAGAGGAGAGGAGAGGAGCAGGGTGTGGCGCCCCACCGGGGCCCGACGAGGGGCGGCCCGAGCGCGGCCCCGCTCCGCTGGCGTCCGCCTCCCGGGCAGACGGCGGCGGCGCGGCGGGGCGCGATGGCGGGCGGGCTGGGGCCGTGGCTGCTGGCCTTGGCCTTGGGGCCGGCGGGTGAGAGAGAAGCGGGCACGGAGGGCGGCGAGGCCGGGGCCGGGCGCGGCTCCTGCTGCCGCCCCGCGGGCGGGCGGGCGCGCGGATGCCCGGAGCTCGCCTTCGGTGCCGGGCAGCGGCTGTCGTGCGGGGAACAGGGAGGCTGCGTGGGGACACGGATGCTGCGGGAGCATCCTCTTTCGGAGGAGCAACGCCCCTGTCCAGGGCTTTAGTAGGAAAGAGGAGATTCACATCTCATGAGTTTATGGTCTGTGGGATCGGGATGGCTGCCCTGGATGCGTACTGACCTGGCTCCTGTTGCTGTCCTTGCACAGGAGTGTGCACACAGTACCACCTGGTTGAGTTTGGTGGAGATGTGCGAGCATCTGGGGACTCTGTGTCCCTGTTCTGCCAGGCATCTGGATTCAGCTTCAGCGTCTATGACATACACTGGTACCGTCAGACCCCCAGAGGCATTCCTGAGTGGGTGTCCTTCATCGGCAGCCAGGCTGGCACTACAAAGAAATATGGAACAGCTGTGGAAGGTCGAGCCACCGTCTCCCGGAACAACTCCCAAGCCATGGCATCTCTCTCCCTTCACCGCTTGCATCCAGGGGACTCAGCCCGCTACTTCTGCAGCATTGCACTGTGACAGGAAATCCAGCTGATGGTTAACAAAAATCCCTACCAGGAAGACATGGACTCGAGTGTGTCTGTAGGGCTGCTGAGAGCTGTGTCAGCTTTGGGCTGCTTCCACGAGGTGACGAGACATCACCGCACACTGCAGACAGCCCTGTCCTTTCTGCAAGAGTTCTCTTCCTTTTAGCACTCATCCTGACTGACTCTCAAAAGCAGTACTGTGAGCTGAGAAAGATGCTCAGTGTATTTCTTGTCACCAAATCAGCTTGGCCACTCTTCCTGCCTGCAGACCCTCTCTGCCTGCCCTTTGTCCCCTTCTTCCCTTTGACTCAGGCTTCAGAAGCAGCATTGCCTGTTTGCATTGACACTCCCATCACCAATACAACCCTTAGCCATTTCCAGGAGCATAAAAAAAGAAACAGCAGTGGATGAACTGCCCAGTTGTGGCTTGATGTGCATTTCAGGTTAATGGGATCCAAGCACCAAGGCCTGCAGTGTGAGAGCAAGCAAGGCACACATAGACCCTGTAATGTACTTACAGCTCCAATGCTTCCTATATTTATGTGGCCTGGTACCAGAAGCATCTCAGCAGGCCTCTCCAGAGCAAGGACTTACTCCCCTTACTCCAGAGCAAGGGCTGGGAAGTCTCCTACAGTCCCAGCCCTGTACAGTTGCTGGCAACAAAGGGGTTCTGCAGTGTGCCTAAGGCTCTTCCTTAGGAGACAGCCTTCAGAAAATAGTAAAAGAAAGGTTGAGAGAGTCTCTAGTTGTTCAAAAAACTTCTCTCCTACTCTGCTCCCCAGCACTAGCTTGCTTGGTCACTTTGTGCTAAATGCACTACAACTACCCAGGAGGCAGCAGGCAGCTTTCATGAATCTGGCCAGAGGAATAGACTCAGCTCCCTGCAAATTACAGCCAAATTGACTCCAAATCAAGCATGTTTATTTGAGCTCTATTCAATACTATTCTGCACCCTCAAGGGAAACTGAAGGTCTCTGGGTCTGAAGACCAAACAATGTTGTTGCTGAACCAAGGAGCCAACCATCCATGGTATCAGCCACCTTTCTAGTCAAAAAGAAACAGTGGAATCAGAAGTCACCTCATTTGGGTAAGGGACTGGCTTCTCTGGTGCTGGGAAAAGGCCCAGTGCCTGGGATCTCTTTCCCCTTAGCAGAGCAACTGGAAAAATGGGCACTAGTCCTCAGCCTCTGGAGGTGATTCCTGCCAAATGTGAAGGAAAGGTAACCCTTCAAGGAGAATACTGTAAATTACCAAAGCTAGTAATTGCCATGGAGGGAGGTATTCAGTAGCTGAGAGAATTAGCCATGCTGGATGATGTGGAAGGATACAAAGATCTAGTGTGTACTTCAACCTTAGGTGAAGCTAATCTATAATTAGAGTTATGTGTTGTAGGAAAGCACTGCAGAAGACACTAACTGGATCAAAAGAGTGAATTTGGCAAGGAACCTGGTAAGTTGAGTGTAGCGATGACTCCTACAAAGCTGGTGCGGCCCTCCGGGAATTCAACATGCTGCTTCTCATGTCCCAAGTGACCACTTTGACAGGTGAGGTTCTAAATCATCTACTGTTCTTATGGATGTCTTGGAAAGTGGGAGAAGCCCTTAGTACAGGAAGGCAGTATCTGTTAAGAGACAGGGAATAGTGGTTAATGAGAATATACAGATTTATATTGGATAGAAAGATGAGCAGGGGATATGTATATTTATTTGTGTGGAACCTGATCATCATGCAAACGGTATGGAATAAAGGGTAGAGATTGTACTGGATGGAATTAACTTTTTCTATGCCATACTTTGCCCTTTGTCACGGAGTTGACCAGATCAATCTATGTCCATGACAGGGGCAACAGGCCCCCCCTTCCCCTCCCACCCCGGTCCCACAAAAATGGGAAGGAAGGAAGGGAGGAAAAGAACAGCGGCAACAATCTATGGAGGAAAACTTATTTTACAATAATATCAGAATACAAGATAACACAACATATACAATTTAATTGAAATTGGGATTAATAAATCAGACAAGATGAGAGAGAGAGAGTTCCTGGGACCGAGTCAAACCTGAACAGTTTGGAATGGCGAGGAAAGCACCTCCAGCACCCACTGCAAGGCAGCAAGAGAGCGCCCTCCCACTCGGAAGGGCCAGATCCCGTGACTTCTGTAATGTACAGGGATAGGTACCTGGGATTGGGGCATTAACGCTTTAATACCCTGTACACTACATGATGTTTTGATGTGGAATACTGAAACCCCAAAACAAAAAAACATAGAACCATGACACCCTTGGATTGTGAATGGTGTTGGTATCTCATCAGTGTTTTGGCTCTTGTTGAGCAATGCAGGCACATCACCAAGGCTTTGTCTCCTGCTCCCCTGCCAAAGATCAGTAGGTTGAGAGTGGAGAGGAGGTGGGATAGAGCTCAGACACCTTACCTAAACAGACTAAAGAGATATTCCATACCATATGACGTCATGCTCACCAATAAAAGCTGGAGTAATACTGGAGACACTTGTTACAAAGGCATTTGTCTCCCAGACCAATCACTGTGTGCATATAGGCCCTGCTCTCCAGGAAGTGGCTGAACATTGCTTGCTGTTGGAAGTAGAGATTTTTTTTTCTCCTTTTTCTTCCTTGAATGTCCTGTGCTTTTCTTTTGCTAAACCAATTCTCTCTCAAGTTTTCCTCCACTTCATTGTCTTACCCCCTACAGCCCCGCTCATTGTCCTGCTGTGGAAGAGGCGTGAGACACAGAGCAAGAAGCTTTGCAGCGCTTAGCTGCCTTCTAGGGTTATACCACAACACTTGAGAGAACCATGCTGTCATGGTGACCCTTCAGCCTGACAGTAACCAGATTCTTAAAAGGAAAATAGAGAAAACACAAGAGAGTCACGTCTGCCCAGAACATCCTGGTCAAGCCCAACCCTCTGATTGAGGTCAGTGTCACTGACATTGGCACCAGAGGGGTTCATACTGGAACCAAAGTCAGGGAAGGGACAGGGATAGCTGTCAATGAAGGACCAAAGCTCACATGCACCCTTTCCTGTGCTCTACACCACTCAGTACCGGGGTGGCTCATCAGTGGTTGGAGCGGCTGCACATGGCTGCGAGCTTTCTTCTTCCCATTTCTCACACCAACCCTTACTCCTTACATTCCTGAACTACTTCAGCTTTGGAAACAAGTTTCCATCATTTCCCACTAGGATGGACACCCTATAATGGCCCACCTGATGAGCCCTGATTTGTTTTTTGGGCATGGTTCAGTTCAGTTCAGTCCACGAGTTTTGTTCTCTAAGGGAAGAACGGGAAAAGAGGAAAGTACAAAGGGTCACCTGGGAGCTCAGTGGGAGAAAGGAGATGTCTGAAGACCCTCAGAGAAGATGAATTAGGAAAGACAAAATCTTTTTTACATCCGAAATGAGGCATCTTTCACATTTGTCTTTTTTATTTTTTATTTTTTTTTAATGGTGGTGGATTTAACAAACCTATATTGGAGTAAGGCTGAGTTTATTGTATATCTCCTTTGCTCTTTCCCTGATAACATGAATATCTGTGCATTTGCCTTAGTGCTTCGTCCTGTGGTCGTATTTTGGTTGTTTGGTTGTTTGGTGTTGTTTGTGTGCTTCTCTCACAGATTCGAGACTATAAAGGGAGCAAGAACTTCAGAGACACGCATTTGTAGCACCACAAGTAGAAGTCTGGGAAAGCAGTATAGTAAATAAAGCAATTGCTAGAGCTCTCACTGCCTGTTCATCTTTAGCTCCTGAGGCTGCAGATGCCCCTTGTCAGTTGCAGGCAGAGGCTTCTGGGCCCATGGTTGGGAAGGTCACAGATTCTCTCATGCTTACCTGCCACATCTCTGCTGTACCCACTGCTGACAGTGGCTATGCTTGGGAATGGATCGGGCAGATCCTCCTTCTGTCAGAGACCTGCAGAATCCAGTCCTACTGCAGCGTTTCATGTTATTCCAGCACTTTGCATCATTCCTCTAGACCTGTTTTGCCAGCTCTGCAAATGCATCTAGGAACCAACTCTACCTGGAAGTGCTTTCACCCACAGCTGCAGAAACAGCTGCCTATTTCTGCAGCAGAGAGCTGGAAAAGGACACAGGGGTTGAATCACAGGCAGGACAACAAAGGAAGGTGGTGGGGATAAAGTGCCATGTTTCCTTCTGACTCAGACTGTGACTGCTCTATACAGAACCACATTTGAATTTTCTCTCTTTCTGATTGGTCAAGAGACTGACTTGCAGCTAACTGGTGACTAGAGACAACTGTAACAATCTTGTCAATTCCTCAGAACCAAAACTGTCCTGTAACATTCTTGTGAAAGGTGAAAACAAACATGAGTGCAATGGAGAAGCAGGAGTTAGTCGCCTTGCTTAAAAGGTCTTGGGTCCTCCCCCTGAACCATAGCCCTTCATGATCACCACGCAAAGGGAGAAGCATGGCAGTATGGATGCACACAGCGTGTGACACCACTCTCCATCTGGCAGGAGCTCCTGCCCAATTGACAGGGACTGTCATATGGCATCAAAGGCACTCCCAACCCCATAGCCAAAAGTACATCCCCAGAAAGAGATCGAGGGGGAAGGACTTTCAGGATATCATGAGATCTGCAGTGGTGACTCCTTTCCCTTTCCCTTTCCCTTTCCCTTTCCCTTTCCCTTTCCCTTTCCCTTTCCCTTTCCCTTTCCCTTTCCCTTTCCCTTTCCCTTACC
>NW_024885641.1:47343-50317 GCF_019232065.1 Centrocercus urophasianus
TCCCCTTCCCTTTTCCCTCCCCTTCCCCGTCTCCTTTCCCCTCGCCTTCCCCCTCCCCCTCCCCTTTCCCCTCCCCCTCCCCCTTCCCCTTTCCATTCCCCTTTCTTCCCTTTCCCTTTCCTTCTCCCTCTCCCTATTCCTCTCCCTTTCCTGCTCTCTCCCTTTCCCTTCCTTCCTCCTTTCCCTTCCCCCTCGCCTCCATCCCCTCATGTTCCCTTTGTTTTTCCCCTTTCCTCTTCCCTTTCCTTTTAACTTTTCCCCTTTGCCTTTTCTCCTTTCCCCTTCCCTGTCCACTTTCCCCTTCCTTTTTCTTTTCCCTGTCCTTTATTTCTTTCCCTTCCCTTTCTTTTTCCTCTCCTTTTCTTCCCCTCTTTCACTTGCCCATCAGTTAAGAAATAAAGGCACACTCTTGCTTGATCAACACCTTGACTCTGTTTGAGTCTTAATTCAGAGGGACTGGGTTCAGTACAATGAACCACAAGCCTCTTCAATTTGAAACAGAAAGGAAGGAAGTCTAAATCCAGCCAGGTCTTTTGTGGTTGGCTTCAGTAAAGTTTCCTAAGTCTCATCTGGGCTTCTTTTCTCAGAAATGAGAACGAAGGTACTGCTGTAGCAGCAGAGTCTTTCACAAGCATGAACAAAACTGAACTAATCTTCTTCCTGTCTTCCCAGTCTCACTGAAAGTAGACAGAAACAAGGAAAGAGTTTGTTCAGAAGAAACACAACAAGCATTGAAGGACTAAATATTTAACACAGAAAACCAGAGTCGAATTTTGAAACCTCATGTTGTCCTAGGAGTCCCAGGGTAGTGCAGCACAAGAAGCTGTACTGCAGGGCTTATTTTCCCCTGCACCTATGAGAAGTCCCTTCCCTGCATTGTTCATCATGTCCATATACCTACATGGCCCCATGTACATATGCTCACATGTGCACACTGAGGCCAGGAGGGATTTCTGTTGAGGTCTCCAACAAACAGGGTATGGAGGATGCCTGGGCAAGAACACTTGAGGAATTCATGGGTTTGAGGGCTGTAGAGGACCTGGCATGTCCTGCCATGCTGGGACAGCCCTGAGTGTCTCAGGGTACCCGACAACTAGCCCAGCTCTACACTCTACTGCTTCTTTTCCCACCCTCAAATCTCCTGTTCCAATGGGCTCCTCTGACCTCTGCAAATCCCTTTTTACAGCTCTGTCTCAGACTTCCTCTCAGAGCACCTGAGAAAAGGTGGAATGGAAAGAGAGTGAAGAGAGTGGATGTTTAAACTGTGTGGAGTTGGCCGTGTTCCCTAAAAACGTGGAACCAGTCAAGACCATGATACTTGCCAGGGCTTGGTCCCCTTAGGCTTCCCATTCCTTGGCTGCAGAGGTCCTAAGGGGATTTCTGGGTTCCTGCTGAATCAGATGAGCATAAAGAAGAGAGATTCACTGCTTTGCCAAGGAGAACCAGCAGCTTCCTACTGAGTCATGCACATGGGTTTTAGGAGATGAGTTGGAGGAACTTGAACCATGTGCTCCAAATCTTTACTGTCAACACATCTGGGTTCTTATCTGCTCAGATTCCTGTAGGGCCTCTGTTGTTTGGTTGGTGGGCATGGGGTGCTGGGAAATCCTTTCTGCATGAAGTTGGGAGTGGAAGACTAGGATGTTGGGCCGAAGTTCAGGAACAGGGGGGTTGCACCTCTGCCTTGGGCTGCTTTGTCCAAGAGGACACAGGCTCAGGAGGTGCCATGTGGAAGTTGCAGCTCTCCAGCACCAAGAGATATGGGGCCACTGGGAGGCCAACTTACCACCTCCAGGACCAGCTCTGAAGTTCCAGCAGAACCCTGCAGCTCTTGCTTAGGGGGTGGTCTCCAGCATGGTCCTACAGCAGCATGTTACGTGTTGCCAAACAGAGATGTTACTGTCTTCATTTGCAGAAGGCAGACAGGAAAAATATAGGCAAAATCATTATGTAGGCAGAAACAAGTTGAAGAGCTGCGAGACAGAGTGTGTCCAGTCACACAGACTCGTGTGTGGCATCAGCATCCCACGTGGGAGGAAAGAAGAGGGTGATGCACCTCAACTGATGTATCTCACCTACAAGCCGTGCACGGCCCTGTCGGGCTGTGCTGATGGAATGCAGCCTAATCTGTTGCCTAGCTCAACTCCTCCACCAACCCCTGTGGATCATTGTGGTAACAGCTCTCCGCTAGTATGGTGAGTTAGTTGCCTCTATCCAAACTGTCGCCTCCACAGTATACAGACACACAGAGCACAGGGTCATGTACTTCAGCTGCTACTCTCACATCTTGGGACATAAGTATGTGCATTTGGACAATTATTTGCCCATGGGGCACTACAATCCATTTTGCAAAGTGATGGAGGATGGGCTAAAGTTCCATTTGCATGTGAGAAGTGCTTGCATTTCCTGTGTGGTTGCATAGCAGTTAAAGGGGCAGAAAAGCGGGTTCCTCAACACTCCAGCTTGTCAAAAGCAAAGATATTTGCCCCCACAGTGCAAAAAGTATCCACTTAACCGGCAAAATCAGAAGAAACTCCCTGCCTTCCAGGGAAAGGGATGGGGGAGGAAAAGTGCCATCTCCCTCCTTGAGAGTCTTGATTGCCACTACCTGCTGTATTCCTCTCTCATTGTTGCCAGCTTGATGCAAAGAGATGGGTTAAGATCTTCCACTGGTCCAATGCCATTGCAGCACCCCTCCAGGATATCTCTCACCCTTTCCCACTCTTGGGGCAATCACAGCTTTTTCTCTTGCAGCCCTCACTGGCGGGTGGCTGGGAAGCAACGTGTCAGGAAATCGGCAGTGCACAGAGGTGGTGAAATCATCTTCCAGTGCAACACGAGTGGAAGCAGCGTGTGCACACAGCACGAAACGCTGCGCGGAGATCAGCCCAGGGCCCGCAGCTCCGAGTGCCGCGGCGCCGCGCTCCGCCTCCGCCCTCCGCGCCGCCCCGTCCTCCGGAGGGGAGGGGAGGGG
>NW_024885642.1:0-22259 GCF_019232065.1 Centrocercus urophasianus
CAGAACTCTATGCAATGCCAACCTCTACAGCCAACAAAAAACCCTACAGCCAACACAAATCCCTACAGCCAACACAAAACCCTACCCTATGCCAACTTCTATGGCCAACACAGAACCCTACCTGATGTCAGCCCCCTACAGCCAACGCTGACCCCCTGTGGCCAACACAAAACTCTACCACCAACTCAAACCCCCACCCAAGAAGAGGCAGTGGGAGAGGAGAGCACCCACAGCTAAAAGAAAACCAGACCTCTACTGGACACCCAATTTTCACCCAAGCACAGTGAAGTTTTTAGAGATTCAAATTCTTACTGAAGTGCAACATCCCAACCCAAATTCTCAACGTGGTGCACGCAGAATATCGGAGAGAAAACTTGTAACAACAGCCCACATCCCAGATAACTCCACACACCTGCCCTAAAAGTTCCCCTTGGAGAACTCCTGGCCCCGCTCAGGGCCACCCAAAACCCAAACCCTACATCTGAGAGCGGTGCCCAAGCGTTCCATGAGCTTGGGGCCACTGCCCCAGGATCTGACCCACGGCCACCACCTGCTGAAGAACCTTTTCCTGCTATCTGACAGCATCCCCTACAAAGCTCCGCGCCGCTCCCTCGAGCCACCAGAGAGCAGAGAGGTGCTGAGACCCAAGAAAGATGACATCACCTGGATTCCTTTGGTCAGCGAGGTGGGTAACCTCGTCATAAAGGAAATTAAGTTCATTAAGCAGGACTTGCCCCTTATGAACCCGTGTTGCTGTGATCAATTACTGTTGGCTTTCAACTCCTGGAACAATCTCTGTGATTTTTACAGGCACTGAAGTGAGACTAACAGCCCTATAATCACCAGGGGCTTCTCTCTTGCCCTTCTTGGCTCCAGATTCCCAAGACCATGAAGCAAAACAATAATAAGGGACACGATGGCATCAGCCGACTCTTTGAGCACCTTGAGATGGATCCCACAGGGCTCCTCCATGCATCGTCCTACAGTGCGAGGAACTGATGAGGGGCACGGGGAGCGCAGTCGCCGTTCTACTAATTGGCTCCATGTGGGACGGGGATGAAAGAATCAGTTTTTGCTGGCCAGCCAGGCACGCAGAGCTCTGCCAAGAGGCTTGGCCAGCTCTGCGCTGCGCTTTCCATCCCACCCATGGTTTCCAGCACGGTGCTTCCCTTCGTTGGCTCTGCTACCAACCCACGCGTGCCAGCTGCCTTTCCTTTTGGCCATCCGCGTTGGGTTCAGACGGGTTTAACCACGGGGTGGAACTGCTCTCCTTGGCTTGGAAGGAAACAGAGCTGGAAAAACACATGGGGAAGGAAGACCGCGAGGTATTGCTTGCTGAAATGTGATGGGATGAGAAGAAGTGCAAGAAATAAGTGATGTTCCTATGTCCTAGAAAGCAAGAAATATTCAACATTCAATGCTTGGTTGGGGTTGGGGCTGTCATGCGGTATTTCAGGCTCATGGCAACTGAGAGCTCCCCCAGCATCAAGCTTCCCTCCTTCCAGCTATCCCAAAACGCGTTTTCCCCAAAGCATTAAGAAAGAAATTGATTCCCTATCATTGCTGCCACAACCAAAAGGTGGAAGGGGTTCCTGCGACCTCGGGGCGCTGCCCCCAGGGAGCGTCACCCCAAAATTCCTGCATGGAAAGACCTGGATGAAGGTGCCACCTCCTGTGGCCGTAGCTCAGCTCACGTGAAAGTAGGGCAGGAAGAGGAGTAAGAGGCCAACAAGAGCTTTGCAATGAGGTGGAAGTCAAGAAAAGAATGAAAGACTGCGGAAAGGAGGTCAGGAGAGCAGCACAAGGGGGGACCTCGGGGGCGCAGGGGAGGGGGCGTCACTTCCACCCTACACAACTTCAATAGGACGTGGTTCAATGGGACACAGCCCTGAGCTTTGTGACCTGGCTCTGGAGGTGGCCTTGATGGGGTCAGGTACATCCAAAGGGTTTCTGACATCCATTCCTCAGCAGCAAATTCGGGCCGAGCCTCGTGGATGGGAGGAAAGACACAAGACCCCGTCTACAAAGCTCCAGCGTTTTGATTTCGACTCCTTTTCTTCTCCTTTGCAGGAGGGGGGGCAGCCACAACCGGAGAAAGCCAAGCTCAGAATGGAAATCAGAGCCGTGCTGAAAATAATTGGCATCGAATGCCCACTTCCAGCTCCAACTGGAAGGGGAAGAAGCTCCAATGTGCTGGGGAAGAGGTCACCCCTGGAGGCCCTTCTTCTGGGGAAGGGGCTGGCAGTGGGGGCCCTTCTTTGGCAGCCCAGCCCAGTGCCCAGGTCAGGGATGGGTTGAGAGTGTGGAAGACAAGGAAGGGCAATGCCACTCCATGAAGACAAGGGGAAGGAAAACCCAAGACGCCAGCAGGCAAAATTAAATTAAGGGGAAAATGCTGGAAAAAGAGCTGGAAGGAAGGAAAAACCCCAAATCCAACGGTGCCCCAGATGGGAGTCAGAGACGTGGGGAGAGCTGCGTAGAGATGGGCTCAGAGATTTCAGTAAAAAGGCAACAAACCTTCAATCAGAATTCTAGATGAGAATGCATACGGAATAGAGTTTAAAAAATACACAGAACAGATGCAGAAACAGGATAAGGACAAAGCTGGAAGCTGAACACGGTGAAGCAAAGCGAAAAGCAAAGCGAGACAAAGGGAATTGTTTGTGTTTGGTGGGAAATAACCCCAAAGACTTCTGGCCTGGTCACTGTGGTGCCCATCATTTGGAATAACTGGGTGTGTTCTGCACGGTAGAGAAATGGTTTGCAAAGAATTCACTTCTCCAAATATCCATCAAGAAGCTGTGAGGTATTTGAAACTAGAAATACTCTCCATTGGAAGGGATCCTAATGCCCAGCTCTTGGCCTCACACTACTGGACTCCCTAATTTTGGTTGTGAGTTATGTTTTAGGGTTTCTTGGAGAGATTTTGGGGCGAGCCAAGAGTCAACCAAGAGTTAAACCATCAGAGCATCATCCAAAGCTTCCTGAACACCAACAACCCAATCGTGCACCCAACGCATTATGTGCACACCCAGCTTTACGCTGGATATTTTGTCCAGAAATTCTCCATATTAGCCAAAATTCATTAAAAACAAAACAAAACAAAAAAAAACAAAAATACACCTCCACTGCCTTCTCCTTGTCCCCAGCTGGGTGACCTTCAAGAGGACACTTCGGACACGGCTGCCCCTCCATGCGTGTTGGCTACGACCAACGTCTGCACTGTGTTTCAGCCATCGCATGACACATTTATCCAGCTCTGTGCTTCTGTTTTGTCCAGAAAGCCTCAATATTTGCCAAAAATCATTAAAACCCATTTCCATCCCCTTCCCTTCACCCCCCAGCTGGGTGACCTTCAATGGCTGTCCCTTTGCGCACGATGGCTGTGACCAATGACCACGTTGTCTTGCAGGTGTTTTTTTTTTTCCTCCAATAACACACAGAATAATCTTCTCCATAATTTTGCTGGGCACCGAAGTGAAACTGACAGCTCCATAATTACCGAGGCTTCTCTCTTTGCCCTTCTTGGAAATTGGAAGAGCCATAACCTGTGCCCACCCGCTCTGCGCTCAGAGGTGCACAGAAAGCCATTGGCAGCCCAAAATGCTGGCAAACAAGCAAGATCTGCAGCCCCAAACCTGCTCCCTAAAGGCTACGCCAACAGAAACAAAGCATTGCAATGAGGAACCCCCCAGCGCCACCTAAATGGGGTTTCATTCCATTTAGAGAGGGAGGAGACGAGCAAGGGAAGGAAGGGGCAGCGCCATTTTGGAATGCTCGCCAGCAGGGATATAGGATCAGTTCCCTGATGCTGGACCATTCAACCAACCTTCCTGCTAAGAGCTCTGTGTTACACCAAGATCCAATAGAATCATAGAATCATAGAATATAATAATAAGAAAACACCAAGTCAGCTTTTGCAGAGCTGGTCTGGGCTTCTAGCAGTGCCCGATGCCCCTTGCGATGCAAGCAGAGACCTTCCAGAAGCTCACTCCAACTTGCTCCCGGCCCAAATCTCATTAACAGCGTTTAAAACCTTCTGCAAACGATGGGATTGGCATAAAACATGAGCAGAGAGCATCGGGGAGCAGTGGGAGAGGTTGCTGAGATCCACGCTGCTCTCAGCGCTCCGAAATACCCCAAGCGATTCAAGCAAACCCATGGATGCCTCAAACAATCCCCAAGTCCCCCATCACAGATCAAGAGATCGAGCACCCCCTGCCCCCATCCCCTTCAGATTAGCCTCCCCACGTCCCCAACCTCAACCCAACAACTGTGTGCTCAGCTGCTTTGCAAGAGTCCAGTCAGTTCCGCGCAGCCCGGCGACGCCATGCAGCCATCTCACGCACAGCCCTGGAGCTGGGAGCAGCACTTCCCTTCCCCTCCTTGTTTTTGGTGAGGTTTGTCACCTTTCTGGTGAGTTGGCTTTGGGTTCCGGCCCACTGCCGCTCTGCAACCTGAGATGGAGACGGGATGGAGTGGGAGATGCTCCCAACATCACACACCAAAAAGCTGCGCACTGCTGGCCAAACCCATAGGCAAAATCCTAGCTCAACAGCTCAACACACATCTCTTTTCTCAAGACAAATCCTTTTTTTTTTTCTTTTTTTTTCCCCTTAAATTTAATACTGGGGACATCTGATACCAGTTCACTATGTTCAGAACTGCTTCAACCTCCCCCTCACGAGCAGAAGGTGGCTGCGGTCCTTCGCCGTGACACCTCCCAACGCTCATCCCTACCAGACTCTGAGCTTTCAAGCACTATCCACAATGCCTCATGTGAATTTTGGGCACCGTGCACCTAGAAATTTCTGAATGGTTGCCCCAGACAATAGGAGCATCAGCCACTGGCAGCAGGAACCCCGCTCAGCTCTCTCCTTGGCATCAGCCCCTGCCCTGGGCTTGGAGCTCTTTGTCTTCCAGCTCTTTCAAGCTAAGAATTAAGAGCTGGCATTGGCTGTGCTCATCTGCGTTCATTATGGAGAGCAGGGATTACAAGCTTTATGATATTTCAGTTGAAGACGGATGGATCCCTGCAGTGAGAAGCACAACCTCCACAAGAAGGACTTCAACCAGGTGATGGAGCACCCAACGTCACTTTCTCGCAGCGCGCGAGCAAGTTTCCAGCCTTTGGGAGAACGCTGCTGTTGCAAAGATTTTGTGCCAAGTCTGCTTTTTGGGGGAAGTTTGAAAGCTTTTTGGGAAGAGCCACTGCTCTGAACCCAGTGCTGCTCCATGAGTGCTCTGGGGGCTCTGCTGATGGAAAGGCCTCACTAAGACCCAAGGGTCAAACCTCAATCTCCCCCTGGGAGAACAGCATCTAGAAAAAACGAGCAGCCAAGGGGTGAACACAGCACCTTCTACGTGGGTAAAGAGCAGGGTGGCCACACTCGGCCCCAACACCCAACACACACTTCTCTGTCCCAAATATCCCAAAGCACGCTCCTCTGCCTCAAACACCCCAATGCGCATTCTGGGTTTATGAGTTTTGCTGACAGAAATCATCTTCCTAAGCACAGCTGCCACCCAAGCAGGAGGCAACCTCTCCATCCACAGCTTGAGATATTTCATCACCACACCTTCACCTGCCCCAGACTTCACCCAGCACGACGACAACGACAGAGATGCACAAATCAACACCAGGTTCCACCAAGCAATCCGTCCCCTGCACCAAGGATCATGAGGAGTTGGCCAGCAAAAGGGTCTGTGGCTTCACTCACCGTCTCTGTAGGACTGCAAGGACTCATCTCCCCAGGATGGGGGGAATGGGGACAGAGGAGAGCGTGGAATGCTGCACTCGGAGATGGGGGTCATGCTCTTGCGGGGCACGAAGCCGTGCGGCTCTCGGCCCGGGGACGAGGGCTCCGCTCCCACCGCCGCCTGCAGCATGGGGTACTCCGCCGAGTTGGCCAACAGCTCCTTGAGGATGTTGATGGGCGAGATGGTGAGCTCCCAGTTGGTAATACCAAAGTCTCTCAGGTGGGCCCTGGCGTGGCTGGAGAGCCCGGCGCGCGTGTCGAAGCCGGCCCCGCAGAACTCGCATCGCATCAGGCTGAACGTGCTCGGGTCAAAGTTTGCAACTGAGGAAAGAAGGACAGAATCAGTGGGTAAAAGTTTGGATCGAGCCTCTGGGAGGGGGCTGTTAGACCCAAAAGAGCCATGAGATGCACCATAGCCATCAAAGCTGGCCACGGCGCCATACGTACCCGTAGTCCGGGGGGCGGTTTCTAAACCCCACCGATTAAAGCAAGAAAATAGAAAGCACGGCAAATTGAATACATACTACCTTTTTTCTTCTTCTTTTGGAAGGAAAATTTTTGCTCAATAGCTTTCACTTCTTCCGCCGAGATGAAATGCCGGACGTTGTAGCTCACCCCAACACGGTTGAGGTGGCCCCGCACGTGGTTCGCCAGCCCAATGCCGTTGTGGAACCGATCCGGGCAGTACGGGCACTTCCTCTCCTCGTTTTTCAACATGGGCGAGTCGGAGTCCAAAAAGTCATCAAACTCTAAAGGAGAGTCCAACAGGAGCACATCCAAGGGAAGAGGCTCTTCCATCATGAACTCCCGCGATGGGAATGCTGTTTTCTTCTTGTAGGGCTTTGCCCGGGGCCGCTTCTTTGCTTTGGGGTGTGGGTTGACCTCCTCCAGCAGAACGATGGGCACCATCATCCGCAGCTGCTGCTGCTGCTCTTCGGAGGCAATCGAAGGGTCCGTGGCTCTCAGCGTGTCTCTGTACGTCCTCTTGAGGTCCAAAGCAGCTTGAGGGATGGTGACGGGTTTGGTGACTCTGTGCTCCATCAAGTCCGTGTCCGCGGCCATGGAGAACTCCCCTTCCACGCCCCCCACCTCGTTGATAAACATCCATTTGTGCCTGACCTCCTCCAGTCCAGTTGAGTGACTCCTCAGACCATCGCCTTCGGCTTCAAGCTGCTGAGCTGCTGTTTTTTTTTTTCAGGTGCTGCAGAGCAAACTGCGAATAAGCCTTTGTGGAGGAGAGCCCCAGGTTTTTGTGGCGGGCAGCATACGGGGCCGCTTTCCTGGCATGGAACCCCGACGTCACGTAGTCCTTTTTGCTGCCCCCGTTGCTTTTGTTGAGTCTTGGGTGATCGACGGTGAAACTGTGCACGTCGTAATGCGACGCGCTTTCTCGGTGGGGCGAAGGGAAGAGCTGGTCTGCTTTGCCAAAATAATCAGTCTCTGCAAAGCAGCCTGTCCTGGCGGGGCTGTAGGCATCCCTGCTGGTTCCCGGTTGGTTGGGATCTTCCTCGTACACCTCTGCATCCCAAGAGAGGTGGGAATGGGCGTATTTCATGTGCTCTTTGAGGATGTTCTCGTTGGGTGCCGGGAAGCTGCAGAGCACGCAGGTGCTAAGCCCTTTGCCGTGCGGAGGCGCCTGCACTTGCAGGGCCAGGTGCTCGTTGGGTTTGAAGTGTTTGTACATGCTGTGCACGGGGCTATCCTGCAGCTCTCCGCTCCCGTAGAGATTCAGGCTCTTCGCTCCTTGGTCCTTCCTCTCCTTGACGTGCATCTTGGCGTGCTGCACGAAGATCTTGGAGGAGTTGGTGCCAAAGACGCACTTGGGGCACTGCAGCCGGGCTTCCCGACCTTCATCCGGGAACTCGTTCAGCTTCTGGATCTCCTCGATGATTTTTTCCCTGGATTCCTGGTGGAGCCTTTTGTGCTGCTCCAGGGACGCGAGGTCCCCGAAGGCCCACCCGCACTCATTGCAGCAGAACTGGCACTGCCCTCCGAGAGCATCCCCCTCTTGGTCCCTCCCTGGCCCGCGGTTGTGCTGGAGCATGTGATCCATCAGGTGCTCCTTCTTCTTGAAGTAGATGCTGCACTCGATGCACGTGTACACCGTGGGATCCTCCTCAGGACCCAGCTCCTCTTTGCCCTGCTCCTCCACCAGCACGCTGCACACATAGGGCCTCATCTCCACATCATAGGAGCTGCAGGGAGTGGGCTCCAGGGACATCAGTGGGATCCTCTCCACCGAATCCTCAGAATTCACCGTCCACGACTGCTTGCCGATGGCGAGGTCGGTGCTGAGCTGCAGAGCTGGCTTTGGGATGGTCCACTCAGCTGCGCTGAGCGCACCCATCTCACCCGCGTCCGAGTCGACCCCCAGCCCCCTCCTGTGGGACGAGGGGGTCTCGAGAGTTTTGGACTTGCTGAGGACAGGGTTCAGAGACTTCCTGAACACCGTCGGAGTCAGCGGAGGAGGCACTTCACGCACAGCCTGTCCCCGGAAGGGTACGTTGGTTGCTACATCCGTCGGCTTGCTCACATCTTTGTAGTGAGGACTTGGGCTTCTGTTGGGTCGAGAAATCCAGTCGACCCTCTGTGTCCCCCTCCTGCTTTTCTCTAAGTGCTCTTTGCCGACGCCTTCAAGTTGCTTTGGTTCAGGTTTAAGGTATTTCTCCTCCCCACCCCCCACCGGTGGCCCCGTGCAAGGGTTGGGTATCCCGGCTGCCGCCATGCCAGCACCCAGCTCCTCGGCGTCACTCTCCAGGTCCTCAGGATCCACCCGCACCGTATTTACAACCTGGGGATCCCCAGGGAATGTCGACACATCCTTTGAGTCCTTCAAGCTAGAGAGTCTCTCTAAAGTGCTTTCTTCTCTGCCATCGCCTCCTCGCGTCTCCAGGGCGGAGGTGTCCCAGGGCACGCTGCCGGACACCGTCATGGCACGCAGCTCCAGGGAGCTCCTGGCGTCTGCTCTGTACAAAGCCTTCTGGAACTCTAAATGCTCCTCGGTCTTGGAGCTGCAAAAGAAGTTTGGACAGTTAACGGCTGGTTAACAGCGATGTTTCTCCTGTATCGCCCCAAACATCAAGGATTTAGGACCAAAGAAAAAAAACGCGCTCAAAGACCACTCGTCCCACCCCCCCTCCGTTGGCCATTGGCCTTTTACCCAACGGTGATGCGTGGTGCCAACAAGTCAAAGAGCAGGACAGTGAGCTGCATGAAAACAGGACTGACGTGCCAACGTGGACCACACCAAAGGCCTGTGGGACCAAAGGACAACTTGTCCCCATCATGAAGTGCAAGTCTCTCTCTGCAGCACAGGGGGGGGGAACGCTGACCATCCTCCATCTTTCCTCCCTGTTGCAGATACCCTCAAATCACACCGGATTGAGTTGGTTCCTCCCCCAAATCCTCAGCAGGACCCCAAACTTAGCAAGACCCCATCAAGCAGCTGGAAAACAAGTCTCCGTGGGGCAACTCTACTGGTGGACTGGGTGGCACAAGGCCAACCAGGTGGTGCTGTTGACACCACCACCACAGCAAAGAGAGGTGTTGGGTTCTGGAGAGCATGCCCGTGGGCAAACCAAATGGCTTCTGAAGTCCAATGTTTGGGCTTGGAAGCTTTTTCCCCCATATGAAAAAAAAGGGGACCGCAAAGGTGCAACGAAGGTACGCGATGTTCTTCAGGATGCCCCAAGGGATTGGAGACATCTGCACAGTGAGACAGAGCATCGAGCCCTTCTGCAAGGGTGGTGGGAGGCTCGCTAGGGAAACCAAGAAATCCAAAAGCACCTGATGACCATATTCAGGATTCTGAAGAGAGCCCGAGCAATCCAGATGCGCCCAGAGAGCAGTCATGACCCAAATCTCAACCAGAACATAAGGCCCAACACCAACAGGGCCCACACAGGAGGAAGAGGACATCTCCATTGGCAGCTTAGTGGGGTCTGGAAGGTGCAAGCAGACCCCAACCCGCGGCCCAAGGCTTGGGGCAGAGATGGGAAGACAGAGGAGCTAAGGGTGCCACAAACTCCCATCCACACCGTGCTGATGGAAGGGATGAGTGGCCAAGAGCACCACGTCCTGGTGCTCTGCTGAAACCACTCCCAAGGGAAGAAACCCTGAGCCTCAAAGAGCCCAAGGACTCAAGATGCTGTGCAAGGGGCTGCCCCAGGCCAGCAGAACACTATCTCACGGGTCAGGCTGCCAGGAGAACAAAGCATCTTTCTTTGTTAGGGACAGCAGGGCTTACAGTTCCATGCATTTCTCATCATTTTTAAACCTATTTCCTAACACGCAGAATTCAGGGGCAAACCAGCTCCTGCACTTGCCTTCCCGGCTCCAAATCTTTCCCTATTCTCTTTTCTTTTGCGTAAACACACAGAGAAATTGAGAGGACGGGCTCTCCATCGTCTGCGGTGTGGTAGCAGGGAAATGCGATTCCCATATGCACCACAAACGTGATTAAAAATAACTCGCTAAGGAAACCGCTGGCCCAGGAAGGATCATTCAACAGCAGATACTAAAATAAACCCATTAAAACGTGCCAGGCATGGGCTGTGTCACCGAGCGAAAGCTGAGGGAGAGCGATTCCCATAAGGAGCCTCGGGCTGCCACCACTCAATCTGCTTTCTCCAGCGTGCTCAGAGGTGTTAGGGACACCCCAAGGAGCTTGGGGACGCCCATCTCAGCAGCCGCCTCTTCCCCCTGCGCCAGGGATGGCCCCAAGAGAGCAAAGCAGAACTGAGGTGTTCCAAAGGGCGAAGTGGGACGGGCAGAAGAAAGGGGTCGTGGTGGGAAGTGGTGAAATGAAGCTACGTGGGAACAACCAACAGTGCGTTGGAGAAAGGGAATGGCGCTGGCCTGGTGGTCGGGACGACCCTCTTTGGGGACAGCCAAGCAGAAATTTGGGGGTTTTGTGCTGTTAGCAAGGGGAGATGCTCTGCAACATCCCCAGGGCACTTACCCGAGTTCGGTCCTGTGAGCTGGGGCTGGGACAGCACCGGAGAGGGCAGGATCAGGCTCATCTGCAACAGAGAGGAAAGCTCCAAGGTCAGTGCCCAAGTGAGGCTCCTGCAGCGCAATTTGCAATCAACGTGATTTGGGTGTCGGAAAGAAAAAGCTTTCCCAGCAGATCAACCCCTTCTGCTCCTGCTGCCCTGTCCTGCTACGGCCGGGTCCGGATTACGGGAGGATTGCTGAGCCACACTTAAGAGGGTTTAATCCCGCGCGAAAGTATTTGGTGGATAATCGTTCCTGCAACTAAGCAGGCGAGAGGGGAGATGTGCACGGCTCCAGCCGCGCTCCTGCCAACCTGGAGGGGTTGGTTTTGTCCACTCTGCAAAGCAGACGGCATCCCATGGGCTCTGGTTTCTCTGGGTGCACAGCTGAGCATCATTCTGGGCTTGGTGGTGCTGACCACACATCTCCAACCCTGCTTGGGGGCTGACAACGCACGGGTGAATCCTGCTGAGCTCTACTGGGCTCAGATGGACCAGGAGCAGCCCTGAAGAAGTGGGAAAACTTTTGTCGGTGTCCAAGAAGGATGCGTGAATCCCGCCTGGACAAGACTGCAAGCAGAGAGAGGACTGGGCACAAGAGCCGTGCGCACACTGCAGCTACGGAGCCAAGAGTTGGACTGGATGATCCCAATGGGCTCCTTCCAACTCAGGATATTCTACGGTTCTTATGAATGTAGCTGACCTCCATCCCCTCCCTGAATGATGCAGCCACTTGTAGATCATGTTTGTTTCGCAGATTGCTGCTTATGTGCCAGAAGTCGAGCGCGACGGCCCAAGGAATTTGGGACCACCATTATGGAGACGAAGGAGGCAAGGCACAGGAACGTGAAAAGCCATCGCTGGTTTTCCACCCTAACATCTCAAGCGAAGCACACAAGAGGTGAGAAGCTTAAAGCGAGGATCTCTTAGAAGGAGATGATGGGTTTTGAGGTCTTTCACCTGGATGGGGCCACCGTGGCGATCCTTCATCGGCGCAACCAGAGGACGCAGAGAGGTGGCCTTGAACTCCAGCAGCTCAGGTTTTTTTTTTGGCTTCAGAAGCATTTTGGAAAAGCCCGTTGGGATGCACGGCCAAGCTGCGAGGTCACGGGGGACAAATAGTGTTCATTCAGGAAAGCCTGAGTCACTGACCATCCCGGCCAGGCACGTGGGGGAAGGGATGGGAAAACCCTCCTGAACGGGCAGACTGTAAAACGCTTCCAAAAAGAATCAAACCGAAAGCGACCGTGAGGAGAAGGGAAGCTGACGGAGGGGACGGTCGGGTGAAGGGACGGGCAGGAGCCTTCCAGGGGCTCTTTGTTCCACAGAGCTCCAGCGTGGCTCCTATTTTTAGCAGCTGTCTCCTTTAGAGGAAAACACGCCGTGATTTATCTTCCTCCTGATGAGCACGTAACTGTGCTCCCTGCAAATCCTGGTTTCTTGGAAACAGCGAGAGATGAGGGAGTTTAATGTCTTGGACTTAGCAAGCTCACGTTTACCCTCTATGGTAATCCAGTGAGAGCTGCTCCTCCGACCACGGGAGCGCAACTGCAGCTTCTCCCAGGAGAGCAACGCGGCAGCCACAAGGTCAACAACTCTCATCCGATGGATCCACTACATTAAAAGGACACGGAACCGTCAGAGGGCATCCAGGGGAGGGCACGAAGACGGCGCTGGGTCTAGAGGGCAAGACGAGGAGCAGCCCCGGGCCACTTGGTTTGTTTAGCTGAGAGGAGACAGACACCACGCTCAGGGTTGGGGCTTTGGGAGCTCTCATGCTGAGCGGGGAGTTGGACTTGATGATCCTATGGGTCCCTCCCACCTCGTAAAATTCTACAGTTCTATGGTTTTTCCTCTACACCGAGAATGAGAGCCGCCAAGACACCGAGACGCTTTCGAACATCAAGCAAACACGTGAGCTTGCAGCAGCCAAAACACACACAAAGGGCAGAGATAAGGGAAACCAGCACTGTTCCCAGTGTGGAACGGTTACACCGGGATCAGGAGCTCTCCTACACACGGTGAACCCACTCCCAGATGCATTCAGCAAAGGTTACTCGCAAAACTCATTTCAAAGGTCACAAATTGAGTAATAATGACATCACCATTCGGGCCAAAAGCGCTCCGTTTCACCAAGGTCACTGCAGGCAGTGCTGATAAGCAGAGGTTTAACAGCATGCTCACAAGGCATGGCTTCACCTAAACCGTCACCACCACCACCCAGCAGCACAAGGACACACTGCAAAGTGCTTTTCCACACCCAAGTGTCGGATCCTTCCTCCCCAGAGGGTCTCCAAGGGCTCTTCTCTACAGGATCCCTTCCACCCAAAGGGTCTCCAAGGATTCTTTTCTATGGGATCCTTCCTACCCAAAGGATCTCCAAAAAGGTCTTCCTTACGGGATCCTTTCTACCCAAAAGGCTCTTCCCACCCTGGGATCCTTTTTTCTTCAAATAGTGTTGCCCTTGCAGTGATGTTGGTGCATCCAATGTCCAAAAAACTAAGTCCAGCAAAGGCCCCCAGCCATGGGTGACAGGAGGACTCAATAAATGGAGACAAGCAGGGGAAAACTGGGAGTGTTCAGCTTCCAGGTGAGGGCAGGAAGGTGCTGCCTACAGCCACTAACTGGAGGGTGTGAAGATGGAGCCAACCCCCTCCTGGACATCCACAGTGAAAAGAAAAGAAAGTCACAACACAGGAAACTCTTCCCACAGCCCAGCTGTGGGATGCAGATATCTCCACCCCTGAAGACGCTCAAAACTCGACCGCATGAGGTTTGAACAACTCAAACAATTCTGAAGGCGGCCATAGCCTAAGCTCAGGGTTCAAAGCAATGATGTCTTTTGGATGGTGGTTTCCCTCAGCGCTACCCCAGCTAGAAATGATGAGATGCTCTGGAAGAGTTCAACCAAGAAACGATATTTTCCTTGAGGTCTCATACACAGCTCCCAAAGAGGTCTCAAGCAACAGCCCAGAGGAGCCTGCAGGAGTGAGGATTTAAAGGAAATCCATAAAAACATTATTTCCTAAACTTCAAAAGCTGTCAATCTGTGTAAGGTCCATCATCTGCACGCACTGGAAGGATTCCCCTCCAACACACAACCCTCCAGGATGGCAGCGAGGATGCCTACCTGACCTCCAAAGCCCGTCTGCACCCTGTATCTCAGCAATATGGAATGGGGAGGGAGGGAGGTTCAGCCCAGCCTTCAGCCTCCCGATCAACTGGGCTCTTCCTGAGGGTGAATACTTGGTGCAGACCAAAACCAGACTCTCCCAAAAACAGAAGAAATCAAGCAAATTGGACCAGAATTTGCAATACTACTTTTTGGAACAAGCTGAAAGTTTCCAAGAGCCTCCCAAACAAGCTGACCACCTCCAAAAACCCTGCAACAAACCAACCTGTGGTGTTTTGTTGTGTGTTTCTTTTTCTTTTTTTCCTCCAGCCATCTAAACAGGGCAAAAAGAGGTATTTTAGTTCCTCTACTGCCATTTGAGCAGGGGGATATTAGGCAAGTGAGTAGGCTATAAGCAAGGGTTAGGCAAGGGGTGAGGTCTTGCATCATCTCCTGTGTAATGCAGGATGTTGCAAGGCATGAGTTAGCCCTGGAATTAAAGAGTAGCTCCTGCTCAGGATGAAGCTTTCATCTTGGGCGTTTAATTTGAGAGCAAATGGTGCTGGAAGACTCTCTCATTGGCACCGGCAGCTTCTGCGTGTTGTAAATAGCCTGGAAGAAAAACCACAAATCTTTGGCTTGACGCATGGCTTTCTGGAGTCCAAACACGCAGCAGTGACCCACGGTGCCAGAAAAACAGCAGACGGTGCAGCACAGAGGTGGGAAAACACTGCAGCCCCGTGGAAAACACTGCAGCCCCGTGGAAAACACTGCAGCCCCGTGCCACCGCCCCAACAGCAGGCATTGCTGCCGCTTTGGATGGCACAGGTTTGTGTTTTTCTTTCCAAACTAGGGCAACGAGGTTCCCGTGCAAGGAATGCGTGGCCTTGGGCTGAGAAGCAAAACAAAGCAACTCCACACACACAAAAAAAGGGAAAGGGTGTAACAGCTCTTCTCCCGACTCACCATTAATAGGAGCTGCAGTTCCTACACGAATGCAGAGCCTTTCCCTTTTGCAAGAGGAGAAAGCTTGCACCCCAACACCCCCCTTCCACTGAGGGCACCCGAAGGAGCAGCCTGGTGTCCTGCAAACCCAAACCAAGACCTTCTGATGACATTGCTGCTCCAGCCCTCCAAGTAGGGCAGATCACTCCTCCATCCCCAGAGGATGGCATTGCTGCTCAAACTCTTCAACGGTGTTTCTGCCCCAAATCCCCAACTAGGGTAGACTGTTCTCCACCAAAAGGACACAGCATTGCTCCTCAAGATCCTCAATGGTATTTCTGCTCCCAATCTCGAAGCAGGGCACAGCACTCCTCCATCCCAAGAGAATGGTATTGCTCCTTAAGCTCCTTGATGGCCTTTCTACCCCAAATCTCCAAGTTGGGTGGACTACCCTCCATCGCAAGAGCACAGCATCAATCCTCAACATCCCTCATGGTATTCCTGCTCCAAATCCTGCCTCAGAGCAAATTCTGCTCCACCCAAGAGCGTGGCATCGCTTCTCCCCATCAGGAATCATCCCACTGTGTCACGCATGCACATCCAAACGCTCCCCAGGGCAGGACAAGACAATCGTGTTCAACGTCCCTTTGCTGTGGCTTTGCCAGAGGCAAGCAGGAGATTCTGCTCATGCTCCTGAATACAGATGAGCTGGCGAGAAGATTTGGGCAGAGCCATGAATTTCACATTTCCTCCTGAAGACGGATGTGTTTGGGGTCAGCTTTCCACCTCCGGCAGTGGTGAAAGATCCCGGCCGTCCGCAGACGGAAACGGGATGCGTTTCTTTCTCTCTCTGCACGATGGCAGCTCAGGGCTGTATTTAAGGACACTCCTAAGCCCCCAGGCAGGTGACCTTGAGGACAGGAGCTCTTCAAAGCCCGGCGTGCTGGCAGCACATCGCGTCTCATCTGACTCGAGCTTGGCCGGCTGCTGACGGAGCTGGGGACGGGGCTGCGAGTCACATTTACGTGTTCCGTTTGTGCTGCAGATGCAGAGCTGGAAATCAAGCTGGAAAACCCAAGGGTTGAGCAACCAGCATCCAAAGCACTGATATTTCTGCTCCACAAGCAGAAAAAAAATCGCTGCAAAGAGCCCAAACCACAGCATTCCAAACGCGGCTCAGAACTAACAAACCAAAGGATCCCATGCTTCTGGTTGCTGCCATCCATCAGACAGTGCCCAATCCACTCTTTCAGGCTACGGCGAGCTGCAGTAGGAGCAGAACCATCCATACTTGGTCCCTTTGGCTCCTTGAGCTGCTTCACGGATCTGGAGATGACCCAAAGCGAGATGAAGGGTCGTACAGACAAGATAAATGCAGCGTGAAATTATAGAATTTCTATGAATTTATGCGACCCAACAGACCAGCTCCCACTGGTCAACAGCCACCCACCCTGCTGAAACCACGCGCGAAACATCCATTCTTGGAGACTGTCCCAGCTGAAGCAAACGAGCAACCTGCTCTTGGCTTTGGCACCCAACTCAACTCTCCCCAAAAAAAGCAATGAGGCTCAAAGCTGCCCAGCTCAATTCTCCACACCCAAAAAGGCATCGAGGCTCAAAAGCCGCCCAACTCAACTGCTGCTGAGAGCTCCAAGTCTCTCGCCCTTCTCAAAGACTCAGCGAGCCCTTGGCCCGAGCCTGCTTTGAGGAGCAAAAGTGTCAAATCCTATTTCTACCCCTTAAAATTTCTATCCCCTCTATTTCCTCCACACTCAGGGCATGGGAAGACACGTGAGTTGCAGGAGCAACATCCAAAAGAGAAATGAAGAGGAGCAGGTCTGCCTGGCTGATGGGTCACTGTGCTGCCCCACTGAGCTTCGGGAAACCCCATGGCTATGAGGGAACATCACAACAAGCACAACAGCCTGGTCCCACCGAGGTGAGATCTTGTGGCAAGAGGAACCGGCACCATGAGGAATCCCTGAGATGAGGCCTCCAGGCACCACTGAAATGCTTTAAAGTCGAGAAGAGATGCAAATACTCACAACTAACGGCCACAGAACAAGGATGAACCCCGACACAGAACGAAACCATGGAGAACGGATGGCATCCAGAGCAAAGCCACCCTGAATTACAACATCATGGAGACAAGACCACAGCCATCCCGCATTCCCCATCCACCAGCAATGCTTGGCAATGGCCACATCCACGGCCACGAGGAAACCTTGAAAACCACTCCAACAGAAGGGGCTTCAGGGTGAGCACCAGCCTCCCCCCAGCTCTCACTTCCCCTAAAACCAAGCCTGCACATTTCCACCCTGTGCGCACTGAGCCACGCAGTGGGGAACCACGCTCCCATCCAAGCGTCCCGTGCGCCGCCTGGACCCCACACACACAGATGTGCTTTTCCCCTTACCTGGACGCCCCGACAGCTCACGCCAGCTCCCACCACGTGCACGTCTCTCGCACGGGTCGTTCTGTCCCCGTGTCACAACGGGCTCCCCCCCGAGCGGTTACAAAGGCAATGCCTGCTCAGGAAGTGGTCTGCGGAGGGCTGCAGGAGGTGGGGAACGGCACAGTGAGAGGGGAGGGCGCTGATGTGCTGACTCAGCAGCCGAGCTCACCCCGGCTCCAGAAGGCTCCGTCTCAGCCGTGGGGCTGCTCCCACCCACCCCGCTCCCATGGCACCGCGTGGGTCCCAATCCCTCCAGCTCTCAGTCCCCAAAGGGGTTGTTGCTGCATCTCTCCACCAGACGCTCCGTTTTGGCTTCGTAGGATTTTCTGCCATCGCTGTCTCACGCCCAGGCTTAACTCAAATAAATCGAAACGTGGGCCCAAGGTCTGCATTGAGCTCGGCTGTGCCTGGGCACGCAACATCCAGCGGCTCCGGAGAGCGTTGCAGCTGGTCTGGACAGATCAGAACACGTTGCATCAGGACAGAAATCCTACTCAAACCCTTCTGGAAAGGATCTGGAGCAAGCTCAGAACTCTGGCATCCATCTACGCTCGTGAAAACATCTTCTCTTCCAGCTCAGATCCACCAACCTTCCAAAAGGGGGACCTGCAGGACGGCGCAAACTCATCGCCCTCTGAGAGCGCGGGAGGAACAGTCGTCACCCATAGACACCAAAGCTAATTCTCACAACAGCACCCAAGCTGCAGCAAGCTGGAAGCAAACAAACAAAAAACAACTGAGCTAAGCTAAAATAAAGCAGTGCTGCCGAAGGACAGAGCTGTAGGAAGCGCTGGCACAGTGCTGTCGGAGCTGCCTGAGATGTTTCTGGGATCCACTGTGATCTCGCAGAGCTCGAGTGAACATCTGGACTGGGGAGAAGCAGCGATGCTGCTGAGTGAGGCTGAGCTCCATGGGGATGTGGGGGGCTGAGATGGGGATGTGGGCACCCAGCCCATCGTGGCACTGGGATGTCTCCCCTGGGGGGATGAGCGGCACTCAACCCCAAGTGGAGCCGGGGCCAAATCCAGCGAGAGGAAGAAGGTAAAGCAGGGAACGCAGCAGCTCATTCCACCAGGAAAAAGCCCCTGCAGGGAGGAAGGGCAGCGTTTGCGGGTCCTACAGACACACCACAACCTCAACCTCATCCCAGGTCCCTCCAACCCTCGTAGGTCAGAGAGAAGGCAGAACCAGTGGGGGTTCTCTTCCAAGAAGGGGGTCAATCTGACAAGGAACAGAGCCAGAGAAAAGAGGAGGAGGTGCTGCCAGCCAGGAGGAAGAGCCGAATGCCGTCCCAGCACCGGGGTGATAATCCTGCATCACCCTGGGGTTCTGCATCGCTGCTGCAGTGAGAGAGGACAGGGAGTCCCAAAAGAGCCAAGAAATTAGGATGAGCTGAAGGGAAAAGGCTCCTGGAAGCTCACAAGCTGCACAGTAGAAGACCTCAGTGACTGCACTGAAGTCACGAGTCACTCATAGAGTTGGGGGGGGGGGGGGGGGGAGAAAAGGGGAGAAAACAAACCAAGAAAAAAAAAAAAAAAAAAAACAAGAAAAAAACCCAACTCAACCACAGTTTGCAACCTGCAGTGCACAGCCGGCTCTGCAAAGCACCACCGAGCAGCAGCAGAGCAAAGCCAAGCCCTTGTCAGCAACCCGAGCGCGCTCCGCAGGCGCCTGCTCCCTGCTGGAATCCAACCCGGGCGGAAAAAGCTCCCATTTCTCCCCAAAACGCACCGCTTGGCACGGCCAGGAACCCTCGGGGGGAGCTGGGAACGCTCTGGAGGGGTTTTTCTGCTTGCAAACGCGTTAATCGAAACTGAAACAGGTGTGAGCGCGGGGAGCAGCGGTTGGTGCCGCGAGCCGCCGAGCAGCGTGGCGTGTTTGGCTTGGCACGGCCGTGCGGAACCCGACACTGCGCTGCTCTCCCCTCCCAGCACGCAGAGGCAGAGGACACGCGTTTGCTTTGGGGTTTCCTTTGGGTTTTCTCCTGTTCGAAGTGGGGAAAATCCACCGGATGGAGTCCAAGGGCTCGTTGGAGTTGTCAGATGTATTCTAATTACCGGAGGTGTGATTATCGTTTGGGGCTGTTCCTGTGGTCAAAACCCTCTGTTTTCCTGCTGCCTTCCAAAACACAACTGTGTTCCTTCCCCACTTTGCAGCTGGTGCCCCCCAAAACCTCCCAAGCAAATCCCAAGCCCTGCGCCCTGCAAATATTCCCATCTTGTCTCCATTTCCCCCTCCTCCAGGGCCAATCTCTTCTTTCTCACCCCGGTCCCATTTTCCACCCCACTGTGTTTCGGGTTCACCACCCCATGGGACGCTCAGTTGGAGGAGGATCCTGAGCAGCCTTTGGGTCCCGTTTGGTTCATCTTTCACCTTGCTGGAGTCTTGCCACAACAGCGACCCAACGGGTGGTGGTGACCCAATGGCGACCCAACTCTGCTCTCCTGACCGCAGCGCTGTTTAAAATGTGAAAATCCATGATTTGAAGCCCAAAATGGCTGCTGACAGAGGCTGCAGGCTGCGTCCAGATGTCCAACGCTTACAAGAGTTTGAGTTCGGTGGTTTCGGGGCTCCCAGCAGCCTGGTCCCAGGGCTGGATAAGAAAGCAGGAGGAAGATGCTCCTTCCTCTGCTGTGCTCTGATCACGACAGCTCCAATCCCATTCAACCTAGCAATGCAACCCCAAGTCCCAAAACTCCCCCAAGCCCCATTCTTTCACCCCATGGACGCCCCGGGGCTCTTCTCCCCGAGGTGTTTCCACGCCTGCCTTTCTCCCATCGCAGAGCTTTGTTTGAAAAACAAAAGCCAAGTGCGAACGAGCGCTGCCTGCAGGCACACGGTCTCCTTTCAGCCCTTTCACCTTTTCAGAGGCCATTCCCAGCTGCTGAAAACCTTTCCCCCACCCTCTCCTTATCAGGGCCCTGAGCAAATCCATTCTCTCAACCCCTCGCTGCCCCATCCAGCTTTAAGCAAGATTTATGGGGCGGGCGGCTGAAACTTTCCTCATCAGCAGAGGACGAGTCCAGCGCCGAATGAAAGGATTGTTTCTCTCCAGGCTGCTTGAAAGACATCCAGACTCTTTTGCAAGCTCCTCTCGTTTGGATCCATCCCTATTCCAGCTTCCAGCAGACCTCGGCACGCGCGCAGCTCCCATCAAAGTGGCCCCGTTTCACCAGCCATGAACACAATTCCCAATTCCCATCGCCGCCTCCTTTCTCCAAACCCTGAATCCCACACCCTGATCCACTTTTTCCCTCTGTCTGCCGGCACGCGGTGGCTTCACCACTGCTAAATCAACTGAATCATCAATCAACTAAAAAGCGACAACAGCGAGTCCTGAGCTCAGCTCTTGTCTATTCGCTGTACTGGCAGCGTGAGGAGACCTAAAGGGATTTTTGGATGCTATAATGCCATAGAAAGCCCTCAGTTGGGATCAGCAGGGATCAGCCTCTCGCCATCGGGATCAGCCTCTCACTGTTTGCTACTGTCAGCCTTTAACAAGCTGTCCTCTCCGATTGCAGCCAGGAGCTGGGGATGCTCGTTAATCCCACTGTCACACAGCTATGCCAACGAGCTGGACTGGGCCTTGGCTGGGGGACGAGCTCTCAAGGATGCCAAGTGTTGGGTTGTACCAACGAGCACCGCTGGGTTACAGAACCATAGAATCATTAAGGTTGGAAAAGAACTCGCAGGTCACCAAGTCAACCCACTGCCACCACGTCCCTCCACGCCACACGGCCACGGTTCTCCAGGGATGGTGACACCGCCACTGCCTTGGGCAGCCTGTGACAATGCCTGAACACTCTTTTGGAGAAGAGATTTTTCCTAATGTTCGGTCGGAACCTTCTCTCCTCTCCAGATGGAACAATCCCAGTTCCTTCAGTCGTTACCCATCAGACTGGTTTTTCAGAACCCTCACAGCTTCACTGCCCTTCTCTGGACGCACTCCAAGGCCACAGCGCCTTCCTTGAAGTGAGGAGCCCACACTTAACACAGCATTTGAGGTGCATTATCACAGCAAGCGCCCGCTGGGTTGCCATCATGGACAGAGCCCATGGGGTTGCCATTGCAACCATCACCCACCGGGCCATCATCATCACCACTGGGTCACCATCACAGCCATCGACTACTGGGTCACCATCATCTACTGAGTTGCCATCATGGCAACTGATGTCATGCCCACTGAGTCACCATTGCCCATGGAGTTGCCATCATGGCCATCAACCACTGGGTCACCATTGCCCATGGGGCTGCCATTGCAACCATCAACTACTGGGTCACCATCACCTGCTGGGTTGCCATCATGGCCATCACCCACTGGGTCACCATTGCAAGCATCACCCACTGGGTCACCACCATGGCCATCACCCACTGGGTCACCACTGCCCATGGGGTTGCCATCGCAACCATCACCCATTGAGTCACCATCACGGCCATCGACTACTGGGTCACCATCACCTGCTGAGTTGCCATCGTGGCCATCACTCACTGAGTCATCATCACCCACTGGGTCACCACCATGGCCATCGACTACTGGGTCACCATTGCCCATGGGGTTTCCATCATGGCCATCACCCGCTGGGTCACCATTGCCCATGGGGTTTCCATCATGGCCATCACCCATTGGGTCACCATTGCCCATGGGGTTGCCATTGCAACTGTCACCCATTGAGTCACCATCACGGCCATCGACTACTGGGTCACCACCATGGCCATCGACTACTGGGTCACCATCACCTGCTGGATTGCCATCATGGCCATCACCCGCTGGGTCACCATTGCCCATGGGGTTGCCATCATGGCCATCACCCATTGAGTCACCATTGCCCATGGGGTTGCCATCATGGCCATCACCCATTGGGTCACCACTGCCCACGGTGTTGCCATCGCAACCATCACCCATTGAGTCACCATCACAGCCATCGACTACTGGGTCACCATCACCTGCTGGGTTGCCACCGTGGCCATCACTCACTGAGTCATCATCACCCACT